>NC_048298.1:64888767-65057889 GCF_013100865.1 Trachemys scripta elegans
TATATATATATATATATATACACCAATGGATTGTAATGCATGAACCTCTACTTCCTGAGCAAAAAGACCTAGCTCTTTCACCCAAGGCTGTAACAGGCTCATCAACCTCTATGTGGCCTAGCCACCACCAGATGGAGACAGAGTGTCACACCATGCTGGCCTGAGTAGTACAAACATTCAGGGGCAGAGTAAAATGAATTTAATATGACAATATTTATTTTCATATTCAGTAAAAACCTCAGTTGTTGACTATACCTGAAGCTACTGCAGAGAATTTCTAGTCTGCTGCAGGACCAAAGCAGCCTTGACCGTAGATGGCATGATATATCTGATAAACACAATGTAACATGGCTGGGCTTCTCCCCAGCCTGCACAAGCCCCTCTGTCATGCCCACAAATTCTTTTAGGCACTTTTATTTCTCAGCAGAGGTAAAACAAACAAACAGTTCTTCAGCTCACCTTGAACTATAATCCCCAGGGGATTTTACACCTCCACTTCCCAGGCTCTCACTGACTCCCCTTTGAGGGGACTCTGGGTCTCTCCTTTTCTAGGCCCAGGTACCCTCTTTTAAAGCTCATTAGGGACAGCTGATATGGCACAAGTACACTGGCCCTGCTCCTTCTTAAAGGGCAGTTTCAAAGTAGGATTTAAACAACCATCAACTGGAACTAGATGAAGCCTCTAGATGCATGGTGAGATCTCCTCCACATGACAGCCTAAGACATAAAAGACTCTTGAAATCTCAAGAGCTGAGGTCTTTCAATGTAAGACCAGATAAGAGCTAATTATTTCAACTGCAGTGATGGTCATGTATATTATTTATATTGTAGTGATAATTATTAAAATTATGAAATAGAAAAGAGCAAAAGTCCTGAAGGATTTTTTTTTAGTGTCTGAATTTTTCAATATGATTTTATAAAAGTAAATTTTTTAAGTAAGTTTATGGATATATTTTTTTTTCTTCAGAAGCTGTTGCGGCCAGATTTTAAAATTTATTTAGATGTCTGCATTCAAAGGGAGTTAAACGTCTAGGTGCTTTTGAAAATCCCACTAGGCAGTGCCTAGTAGGCACCTATCTGCATCTTTGGGCACCTAAATACCTTTTCAAATGTGGCCCGTCAGGAGAAAAGTTATGTTGGGAAACTGAAAAGTTTTCTAGGCATGGCAAGTTATCATTCCAGACTTAGAAAGGAGTTTTCAAGTTTAAGTAAACCTTTACAGGCATTGACAAGACAAGGTGCTAAATTTATTTGGCTATGTGTCTTTCAGAAGACTTTTCGAGACCTCAAATCTGAATTAGAAGACTCTTCCACTATCTCATATTATGCTCTAATGCCTTATTCCAAAATCATTATGTAGTCTGGTTAGCTTCGGTACCATTTTAAGAGATGAAATGAAGAATGGAGATCAGAAGATCATTTCCTATGCAAGTCACAATCTGTGAGATACAGAAAATATCATTGCAAGATGGGGAAAAGATTCTGAAGTTGCTTGACCCTGTGAACAATTTTCTTTTCTTTTTTTTTAAGCACGCCATATAAAATTGTGATTGACAGTCACTTTTGAAATCAGAAAACCTACATAACTGCAAAGATTGAAAGACAGGGATTAAGTCTGCAAGTATTCAGTCCCCAGATGGTGCAAAGACCTAGTAATATCTGGTGATACCAGCTGACTGACTACATTTCTTAACATCTACTTCAAAACACTGACTGGTTCTACACTAATGTTCCTAATTCAACAATATTCCAAAAACTCTTAGAACTTGGGTATATTCAAAGAAGACTGCAGTGGAGATTGGGGCTGTCCAGTCTACTGCAATTCACTGTCTGAGCTCTGGTCAATTGTCGTCAATCTTTTAAAAGGTCCGGAGGGATATAAAAAAAGTAGTGATTTTTTTGAAGAAATCAAAATTAAGTTGTCAGGTGCAGTCTGCTGTGCCTGGGAACATAGGAGTTGCCACACTGGATCAGACCAATGGTTCATTTAATCCAATATACCATTCCAATATTTGCCAGTACCAAATGCTTCAGGGGAAGTTTATTCCTAAACTTGAATATTTAATTGTAGGCTTATGCACTAAAGCAGAAATTTGTATCATGCTATATTTAATGCAACTGTGGAAATTATTATAACTCATATGTCCAAACTTTTTTTAAATCCTGCTGAGGTACTGACCTCAAATAATATCTTGTGACATTGAGTTCCACAGCTTAATTATGCATAGTGTAAATTATCAGTTTTTAAATTGTTGATTTTAATTTCAAGGCGTGTCCCCTTGTTCCAGTAATCTGAGAAGGGAGTAAACATGCCTGACTGAGATTCTCTGTAGCATTGTTTTATATACCTCTGGCTCACCTCCTTCTATTCACCATGTCTCTAAATTTAACAGTCCTGATCTTTTTAGTCTCTTCTTACATGGTAGCCTTTCTATTCCATTTTTGTAGCCCTTCTATGGGCCCTTTTTATTTCTGGTGTATCTTTTTAGAGATGAGTTGCCCAGAGAAGCTAAGAATTCCCGAATCTGTGAGACAAACTATCAGGTTAATACACAATAGCCATTTGGAACTAATGATGTTAAAGCAGCCATGTAACTGGAAACTAATTTTGTTTCAGGAAATTTACAGGGCCAAATTCTGTTCTCCTTTACAGAGGCATAAATTCAGAGCAATAGATTTACTACCTGGATAACTGAGAGCAGAATTTAATGGATACTGGTAGTACTGAAAATGGTTGTACTCCTGTTGCTTCTCTTAAATTACCAGACCTTCTAAGCATCATCAGATCTAAAGAGCTTGGCAGTTATTAGCGAGCCTCCGAAAAGTCTCAATGAATGGTTGTAAATTTTATTGAACTAATTACCTGTAATATATATGAGATGGGTTTCATGTATACCGTGAAAATGAGAAATATCTTACCTGCTTTGTTTCCAATAATAATTTTATTGTAATAAGAACATTGTTCAAGAAACTATATAGATTTTAAATATGCTCACCTGTTTTAGGTCAAATTTTCATCTTTAACATTTTGTTAAAAAGAACAATATATTTTGGAACTATACATGCCTACTTTACCATTAAGATGATGGTCACATTAGCGTTCTGTAAATAAGTGCATGGGTAAGATGTTAATTGCTCTTTGAGAAGGAAGGGAGACAAATAGCAAACACCTTGGAGTGTAGCTTCATATGGAAACTAGTTCTGCAAAAGAAGTTTGATAAGTTTAACAGTAAGTTTCTTTGTTGATTGTAGAATCTGTCTCCTCACTGCTGTAAATATGTCTGTCTTGCTAGGAATGGAGATGCAACATATAAACTCTTGGTTTGTCAAGACTTGTGTACAATACTTCCTCTAACTTTGCAGCAGTAATAGTTATCTGAAAGGATTCTGTAAAGAATGAAAGTAGATATAATTATTGGTTAGCAGCTACAAAAATAGTATGATGCTGTATGTGCCATGTGGACACAGTGTCATATTTTAGTCCTAAACCTGCTGCCTATGTGCATACATTTATATACACTGATGACAGTGACAAAAAATATGTTTTAATGCTTTTTTCTTCTGTTACCTTCACAGAGACAATACAGAGAAACTTGAATGAGAGACAGATTCCATTCCATCAATGGAATTGTTTATTAAAGTACAATTGCACCTGAGCACATCCTTCAAGTCAATGGAGTTGCATGGGCATCACTGAGGGCATAAGCTTAACACAATGGGGTGGCACAGGTGTTACTGATAGCCTAATTTGGTCTGCAGAAACTTAATAATGATGCATGTGATTGAAAGAGCAGCAGAATGAGGGTGGCTGGCTCATATTGGGCTTTGGTTTTCAGGGTATTGTTTGTGGATTATATATAGAGGATGAGAAATGAAATATTGTGAACTGTTAACCTAGTGAGAAAATTTGTCAAGGGAGAGACAAGTCTGATTTGTATATGTATTTTCTGACTTGTAAAACTGTGCCCATCACATTTGTCTCTGAAGCACATACATTTAAAAAAAAAAACTCTACAAAATTGGTTACCCAGCATTAAATAAAAATAAATAAAATCCCCAAAATTGGAGACAGCTTTTGCACTAACACTGTCCTATCTATACAGATTCTTGTATGGTCCCCATCAACAGAGTATCTGACTTTGTGTCCTCAGAAAAAAACCTGCGAAACCAAATGGCAAGTAAACCCTGTCCTGAAAGTAAACAGATATGGAACCTGCTAGACCAAAGGGGGAAAATAATTTAGAAGCAAAGGCTCTTCATTGAAAGTGCCAAGATAGAATCCATCATTTGTTTTGGCTCAAGTGCATCCACTGATTTGAACTGGGAGAATGATAGTGTTTCATGTAGCTAAGACAGGTAGCTAAATTCTGTGAGCAGGAGCTATTTGGGTTATCTTTGCCAGCAGAGCCTCTAATTCCACTGAACTGGAACTACCTGGCTCTCAGAACTTTAGATTCAGTCAAGTGTTTATGTGGAGTTTTGGGATATGTCTACACTGCAATTAAACACCTGCGACTGACCCGTGTCAGCTGAGTTGGGCTCGCAATGCATAAAATTGCAGTGTAGAGGTTACCCTGGTGAGGTCCCACAGCTTGTGCTCTAGCCCAAGCCTGAATATCAACGCTGCAGTTTAATAGCCTGTTAGCCCAAGCCCCATGAGCCCAAGTCAGATGACACAGGCCAGCTGTGGGTGTTTGATTTCAGCATAGACATAACCTTGGAGACCCTTAAGTCTAGGAGATGGGGTTTTCAAAAGCATGCTACTTTGGCCCAACTCAGCTTCTATTGAAGGCAATGGTAAAACTCCCATTGATTTCTTTGGGAGCAGAGTTAGGTCACCACTGACTATTTTTAAAAATCCCATCATAGGTGCTTACAATAGGTGCTTACATGTAAATTTCACAGCCTATGACAGTAGAGTTTAGAAATTCTGCCAACTCTTTGGAGTTCAAGTTTTCATAACAAGTAAATGCAAGATTTCCACCCGCGGCTATAAAAATAATCCCACTCACTAGTTCTTCTTAGACTTGTGAATCAAAGAAACGTTGACTTTATACATCAAGCCATTTTTGAACGATGACTAAAAAGTATTTTCCAAAAAAAGGAAAAACACTTCTCCCTCCCCTTAATGCACCACATATAAAAAACACTTTGTCCATTTAATGCCAAACTTCCACAAAATTTAATTTATCCTCTGTCTATCCACAAGAGCATTTTTAAGAGAGCCCCATCAAATTTGTGCTTATAATGGAAAAGGTCATACAGCTGGTTATGGAATAACTAATATAACTGCATATATACAATCCTAAATAAAAGGACAACAAATTTTTATCTCCAAGACTTGAATTAAATTTACTTTATGAACGTCTTAATACAGTAATGTATTCTTTCTATATTTGCCTCCTTCATAGGTATATTTTCATTTATTTTTGACATTGCAACACCAAAATGATGTTATAACAGAATAAAAGTTATGGCAAGTAACTACAGCAGCCAATTTAAAGTGCATTTGCTGTTTTAACCTTATTCCATGTATAAACAAGGCGTAATCTACAGAGACAACATCCCTGTAAAAATTGTTTGTCTTTTTTTTTTTTTTTAAATCAAGCCAAATTCTGATCTTTGACATGCATGCCCAGCTCCCAGTGAAGTCACAGGGAACCATGCAAATGTATTAAAAGCTAGAGTTTGGTCCTAAGATTTCTTTTAGGAGATAACCAAAAAAAAGGAAATGGGCCAAAATGTACTTAGTAGCTTTATAATAATAAACCATTTAAACTTCACTAAAAATAACAATTATGCATAAACAGGACTTCAATTCAGCCGGAGCTGTCCGGAGCAGAGTTCTGGTGAATATTTTCAAACCTGCGGGGCAGAAGTCCTGAGTCCCAGCCCCCCCCCCCCCATACCACAGTGCAGAAGCCCTGAGTCCCAGGGGTCCAGAAAATACTTTATGAGAATTTAACGCTGTGCATAAATGTTTGATGCGATTTTTAAGTTTAAGCATTTCTCCATCATGCTTACTGATTTTTAGTAGTGTATGAATTTATGCTAATAGTAGGCTTAAGGCATTGAGGGGAAAAATTCATGGTGTTGTTAGAAGTATAAATAGAACTCTTTCTGGTGAACCATTTTGTTGTGTTTATATCTTCTATAAGAGCCAATGATAGATTTCACTGTTCATGAGACATAGTGCTGTGCGTAATGTCAATGCTGATTAAAATCTAGTCTCATCACGAAGATCTGTGTTTTAACATTCTCTTGAATATCAAGTCTACTGCACCTGGGCTCCCAAATAGCTGAACCCCACTATAAGTACCATTATTTTCATAATTTCTTTTTATAATATATAATGATTAGGTTTTACTTATAAAGTATTATAAGGTAAGTGGAGTGGTTACCAATATATCTCATAACTTTATAGTTCATACACTCTCTTTTTAAGATGAATAGAGTTATTTATGTTTCTGGACTGTTACTTAAAATGACTTTATTTGTTTTACAGTTTAGAAAACTCTGCAGGTAGCCTTAGAAGGCCATTCAATTCATTAACATTAAATCAACAACCAGAGCTTCTTTCTGCCTTTCTGTGGGCGGATTAATGGATTTTGGCATGATTTGTGCATCTAGCAGTAAAACCTCTTGCTGGGAAAGCTAGCAAGCTTGACTAATTCCCAGCAGTGCTAACTTCATAAACTTATTTTAAGCTTTTAACTTTGACTGAAGATTAAAGGTAATGACTTCATGCTGTTACCTTTGAATATACGGCACTCTAATACGGTCATGCTTAATATGTATATATAAAAATAGCAAATATACATTGGATAGTATACATGTAACTATGAATATGTAATTAATATTATACAACATAAAGTAAACTCCTACATCATTCTGCATTATTATTTTTACATTCATGCAAAATATGATTCCACACAATAATGAGCAGCTTTGTAATTTAAATATTATTTTATATTGAAATACCTGCAAATGTTTAAGTACTTACAATATTAAATCATATAGTAAAGACACATACAAAGTATTTCAGAATATCTTATGTTTTAATGGAAAATGTGGACTATTGATATGATTTTAACAAAACTGGGTTGCTTAGGAAGGCTATTTTTCACCTGTAAAGCATTCACTTAATATTGGGTTTTTTACCATTTCAGACAGTCTTAGAATCCGTATTCAGAAAAGCCTACAGAAAGGAGAAAAGGGAGGAAAAAATATTTTCAGCCTGTCTGACAAGACTACATAAAAAGCTCATGATCAAAGGGTCTTAAGTACACGTTACTGGTGTGACAAACAACATTTTTGTCCCTTTATTAGATTTATTTTTTTTTCTGAAAACTGCAGTGGCCAGTGTATAGTTTGTGAAAGAAAGCTGGCAGGGTTGTATTCTTTGATTCCTAATTAACACCTTCAGTCTCAAAAGAGAACTAACAGAAATACCATAAAATGTTGCAGCTGCATTGTTATTCCGCTTGGTTGGTTTGTTAAAAGTCGGCTGGGCATTGGCAGCTGCAATAAAGGAAAAGCTCAATGGATGTTTTGTATTGTGCCCACTGAAGTGAAAGAAGGCAACCATTTTATTTTCAAATGGGCAGCTGCATAGTGAAGTTTAAATGGAGCTAAATGTAAGATTTACTGTTAATTTATAGTAATTGATTATAAATAAAGTAGTAGGATGGCCTAGCTTTAATCTGTTATAGCCATAGGACACAAATTTTAGGGGAAATGAATTATGAGGGACAAGGAACTAATTTTGCTGCACTTTGATAATAGAAAATGTTGGTTATAGAACTTAATGACAAGGAGCAGTTTTTAGCATTAAAATCAAGAGTACCTTGGAAGCAGCTAAGCAAGTCATTCTTTGGAAAACAATGTTTATGCTTTGAGAAGTGAAGGTATATGTTCCCTCCTTTCACTACTCTAACCTCTCCCCTCCCCCACATTATTGAAGACCAAAATTGTAATGCTGAGATCAGGCTGAATAAAATTCTGCATGCATTTTTTTTTTTCAGAGCATGGACTTGTATTTTGCCTTGGATAGTGGAATAAAGGAGGCATTTAACTCTGGTCAGATAAATCTCACTCACATTCAAAAAATGCAATTAGGAAAATATGTAAATCTAGATGTTTCATCAAATGCTAGCTAAGGGGTTACCAGTTCTTTTCTTGCATAATGACTGAACTAAAGAACTTTAGTGTCTGTGTAAGAACCATTGTCCCAGCCCCAGTGCCTGTTGGAAACAGAGTCCAGACTGGCCGTGGGAAATACCTACATATTTGACACAGGCCCTATTTCTGAGAGAAAAGGGGGTGGAATAGAAAGTATGGAGATTTTACTGTTGCATTCTAATCAGCCATGATCTGCCTAATTTGCTTTGATCAAGAAGATAAACTAATTTTCCTATAGGCTGGATAAAAGTAATTAGCAATCCAATGCTTTCATGTTTTTGAAAAGGGTAAAGAAAAGGAGAGTAGGAATTGTAATGGTGGGAGCAAAGTACATGTTTTTGACTCATCTGAGTGCATTGTTAGTTGAAAATAGGATGGTGACATAGAAGAGAGGCCCTGACTAAAGGTAGTTCCATGTGTTTGGGCTGCTATTGTAAAGCATAATCTATAATACTATGCAAATAAAACAAAGTTTCTGACGAGTAATTTATCTGTTTTAGTGTATGCAGGTTCTGTTCTTGTTTATGGAGAAAGCATACTTTAGATTTACATAACATAACATGCAGAGCTATTTTTTATGTTTAATTTTCCTAATCGTAGTTCAGTGTCATTCATCATAGTTTCTTTTGGATAATTAATTTGTTAATTGGAATCTGCCAATAAGTCATACATACATAGGTTGTAAGTGTACATGGCCATCATTGTTGGACACTACTAACTTGTTGCTCGGTAGTGTAAAAGCTGTATAACGAACTATCTGAGTAGACATCTGACTTTAAACACTCAAATGTTTGCACTATAGGATGAAGCCTCAAGTATGCTCTTTGGGAGCAGTTATTTCTTTTTTCCTTGACCCCTCCAGCCACCTATTTAGCCATGAGCTTAGATGGTTTGGGTGAGAGGTTTTAAAGTACAAGATTTTATTTCACTATAAACTCATTAAATTGTAGATATATGATAAACTGCTAGGACACAATCCTGCAACCCGTAAGTGAGCAAATAATTCTCACATAAATCCCATAATTAGCATTAGTAAAGGGTGCAGGATCAGGCCCTTTCATTTAAAACATAAATGAATTTGCAATTATTTATTTGCCACCCTAAACAGTTTAAAATTAAGTAGCTTTTACATTTTGCCTTTAATAGATATTTGGTCATGTCATTTTTGATGTTTGGTCACAATTGACTAGTACTCTGTCAGTGATATGTTGAGCATATGCTCTGTCACTGATTGTACAGTTGTTATCAAAGGCAAGCAGTCTCTGAATTGTACTTTTAGTGGAAATTCCTGTATTGGTTGGTATAGTTTTTAACCATCATTTCCTTAAACATGATTTATGAAGGCCCATTGTAGAGAGGGTATTTCAAAGGTGAGGTACTGTGCTCTAGTGAATGGTGCATTAGATTGGGACTCCGGAGACCTTGGTTTTAATCTTAGCCATGCCATTGATTTGCTATGTGACTTTGGATGAGTGATTTCACTTCCCTTTGTGTGTCTACTTAGCTAGTAAGGTCTTTGGAGCAGGGTCTTTTACTGTTTTGTATAGTAATTAGTACTGATAATAAAGTACAGTACAGTAATCCAGTACTGATAGAAGTAGGGACTTTTAGGTATTAATGTGAAACTACTACTAATAATAATATGCAATCAGTACTTGAAATTGAATGGTAAATGTTTAACAAGGGTAATTTCCCTACTCCACAAACCTTGATTCCCACTATATTTAGTAAATTAATGTATATATTTGAATCAAGGATCGGTGTCCAGTTTAAACTATGCTTTAGTTCATCCAGAAGAATCCCAAAGCACTTTAAAAATAATTATAAATTAATAATAAATAAAATGAATGAAATCTCAAAGAAACACTACCCCAACAGTTTAGGACAATTCAGGAGGTCAAGAAGAATACCATATCCAGCCACAGAGCATTTTTAGTAGGTAGAATATAATTAGCCAAATTGAAATGTTCTGCAGGACACAGGCTTAACATCCCTATTCTTTTCATAAAGGTCATGAGAACTTTGAACAAAAGTTACATCCCCTCTGAAACACAGTTCCTCCAATAGCACTTTACTGCCCCAAGGAAGATTATCTGTCACTATTTCCTACAGCACCTGAGGTTCTTTTGGAATTCACCAGGAATTTTATAGACTTCATTGGGGGTTTCATTAAAATTAGATAATATTCCTCAGCTACTGAAAATGGAAAAAACCACACACACACCCACACACACACAGCTGTTTGAAATCAGCAGGAGTTTGGCCAATGACATCAACAGAAGCCATTCAAAGTGAATGAGAATGTGTGTGTGCGCGCGCAGAAAATAATTACAGCTGAACTATATATATTGAAATTGGTTATAAAAATATTTGCTATAGTGTATTTTTGTAGGGTTTTTTTCTTTACCTGGTATTCAGAAATAAGAAAATGTTGGTATATAGTTGGCTTTTAAAAAGCGGATAGACATTAGGCAAGTTTTGTAATGAGAAGATCATATTTAAAAAATCAAATACCTATAAGGGCTGC
The DNA here is from genome assembly GCF_013100865.1 of Trachemys scripta elegans. Classification (NCBI taxonomy): domain Eukaryota; kingdom Metazoa; phylum Chordata; order Testudines; family Emydidae; genus Trachemys; species Trachemys scripta. The sequence continues at coordinate 64,899,476 of NC_048298.1, forward strand.
ATTTATTATTTATACTGTGGTTCTATTGTAGCGGGGGGCTCTAAACAGGATTGGAGTTACCTTGTGCTAGGAACTGTTAAAATCGAGAGAGAGAGAGAGAGAGACTATACAGAGAATGCCCCTGTGGGGGAAAAAAGCAGCCATTATAGATACTTGGAAAAATATTTTATGGTGTGGATGCATAGAAAGGGGCATATGCTCTATATCACAGACATTGCTCTTCAAAAATAAAAACTTCCAAGCACTGACAGAGTTTGCAGAATAATTTTCCCCTGCTAGCAAGACATTGGAGAAATGTTCCAGGATGACATCATCCTCAAACTGGAGGACTTCAGTAACTCAGCCAAAAATTAGTTAGGGGTCTATTACAGGAATAGTTGGGTGAGGTTCTGGGGCCTGCAATGTGCAGGAGGTCTGACTAGATGATCATGATGGTCCCTTCTGATCTTGAAGTCTATGAGATAACAGATTCTCCAGCCTTGTTTCTACCTCCTCAGATATGGAGATTTGAGATTTTAATATTTGTTATATTTATATAATACACACACACACACACACACACTGGCTGTCAAGCAATTAAAAAAATTGCAATTAATCGTGCTGTTAAACAATAATAGAATATCATTTATTTAAATATTTTGGATGTTTTCTACATTTTCAAATATTGATTTCAATTACAACACAGAACACAAAGTGTACACTGTGCAGTTTATATTTATTTTTATTACCAATATTTGCATTGTAAAAAACAAAAGAAATAGAATTTTTCAGTTCCCCCATTGCAAGTACTGTAGTGAAATCTCTTTATCATGAAAGTTGAATTTACAAATGTAGAATTATGTAAAAAAACCTGCACTCAAAAACAAAACAATGTAAAACTTTAGAACCTACAAGTCCACTCAGTCCTACTTCTTATTCAGCCAATTGCGAAGACAAATAAGTTTGTTTACATTTGCAGGAGATAATGCTGCCTGCTTCTTGTTTACAATATTACCTGAAAGTGAGAACAGGCATTCCCGTGGCACTGTTGTAGCCAGCATCACAAGATATTTACATGCCAAATGCCCTAAAGATTCATATGTCCCTTCATGCTTCAACAACCATTCCAAAAGATATGTGTCCATGCTGATGACAGGTTCTGCTCAATAATGGTCCAAAGCAGTGCAGACGGACACATGTTCATTTTCATCATCTGAGTCCGATGCCACCAGCAAAAGGTTGATTTTCTTTTTTGATGGTTCGTTTCTGTAGTTTCCGCATTGGAGTGTTGCTCTTTTAAGACTTCTGAAAACATGCTCCACACCTCGTCCCTCTCAGACACTTCAGATTCTTAAACCTTGGGTCGAGTGCCATAGCTATTGTGACAAAGTTCCTCCTCGATCTTGGTGGGTCCTGTGTTTATTGGCGGATTTTCTTGCCTCAGAGATTCACCATGTGGGTTGGGGAACAGCCCAGAGACCTTCCCCTCTGGGAGAACCCGCAGTCCAGGTCAATTGGGAGGTTTGGGGGGAACCCGGGCCTGCCCTCTACTCCGGGTTCCAGCCCAGGGCCCTGTGGACTGCAGCTGTCTATAGTGCCTCCTGCATGACAGCTACAACTCCTTGGGCTACTTCCCCATGGCCTCCTCCAAACACCTTCCTTATTCTCACCACAGGACCTTCCTCCTGGTGTCTGATAATGCTTGTGCTCCTCAGTTCTCCAGCAGCACACCCTCCCACTCTCAGCTCCTTGTGCCTCTTGCTCCCAGCTCCTCACACTCTCGCACTACAAACTGAAGTGAGCTCCTTTTAAAATCCAGGTGCCCTGATTAGCCTGCCTTAATTGATTCTAGCAGCTTCTTCTTAATTGGCTCCAGGTGTCCTAATTAGCCTGCCTGCCTTAACTGGTTCTAGCAGGTTCCTGATTACTCTAGTGCAGCCCCTTCTCTGGTCACTCAGGGAACAGAAAACTACTCATCCAGTAGTTAGCGACAAAGACCTCTTCATTTTTGTTAGGTCCCCTTTCTGAAATTAAATGCTATACAGACCTGTGGCACCTTATAGACTAACAGACATACTGGAGCATAAGCTTTCATGGGTGAATACTCACTTCGTCAGATGCATCTGCTCTATGCTGCAGCTTTGAGCTAAACGTTTCACCCTATTCGCCATAGCAGTGGGAGATAGGACAAGAATCTGGCCTGGGTCTCCACAACTGGGGATACTCAAACCCAAGAGGGAAGGGAGAGAGCTTCGGTTGTCTCTCCTTCAGTGTGGTATGGACCCCTTTTAAACCAGCTTTCTATATCCAGGATTTTTCTTCTAGAAAACAGAGAAATTACAGGATTTGTAACTATCCCAACAACAAAACATTTGCCCTAATTATGAGAGTTCCTATTTACTCTTAGCCTCCTTCCATCCAGCCCCAAGTTTCAACCAAGCAGCTCTCAAGTTTCTCAGCAAAACTGTCAGAGGGGTAGCCGTGTTAGTCTGGATCTGTAAAAAGTGACAGAGTCCTGTGGCACCTTATAGACTAACAGACGTACTGGAGCACAAGCTTTCATGGGTGAATACTCACTTCATCAGATGCATCTGACGAAGTGAGTATTCACCACGAAAGCTTATGCTCCAGTACATCTGTTAGTCTATAAGGTGCCACAGGTCTTTGTCGCTCTCAGCAAACCTGGTTCAGCTGCTGCTATCACCTACCCACAAAGAAAAATCCCAAAAGTTAAAAGTCCATGGATATATAAAAGAAAGGAAAACACTCTCGTGTCAATCCAGAAGTCTATGTCCTGTAATGGCTGTGCAATAATGTAACCTTAGTAATGGTACTTTATACTTCTATAGTGCTAGTCCGTTGTGGATCTCAGAGCGTTTGACGCACATCTCACAACACCACTGAGAAATAAATATTACTAGACCAGAGTTCTTGATTTGATGGCTAAAGGAAGACACCATGGGTACATCTACATGGCAGCTAGAGCTCCGGTCCAAAGCCCAAGCTCCAGTCCAAGCCCAAACATTTACAGGGCTATTTTTATCACCATACCGTGAGCCCCAGGATCCCGAATCTGTAGGTCCACGCTTTGACACACTCAGCTGCAGGTTTCTGCTTGCCAAGTAGGCGAACCCAGGATCACAGAGCGTGAGTGTGACTGTGTGGCTGTGTTGGGAATAGAATTTAAGAATCAGGACTTCCACTAACCACTCACTCAGGTTTCTGACAACAAAATGGGATTAAACCTGGAACAATGACAGTTGCATGTTAGAAAATAATCTGCAACAAAGGAGACTCTTATATTTTTCCAGTGTACAGAGGGGAAATTTTTCAAAAAGTGTCTAAGTGATTTAGATGTATACATCCAATTAATTTTCAATGGGATTTTAAGAACTTTTGAAAATTTTGCCCTTACTGCCTATTCCGTGTCTCTAAGATAACTTACATCAAATAAATCTTAACACATACCACAAATAAAGTGAACTGACATGTTGACATGAACAAACCTTCCCATTGTCCCACAGAAAGGAAGATAACTTGCCTTACCCAAGGAAGGGCCTGACTAAATAACTAGGCTTTGCAACGTGCTCTAAATGCCATTACTCAGACTAGGTGATGAGGGGGAGGAAGGAAGAAGTTTCTTCCTCCATTGGCCTCCATTAAAACCATCTGCCACCTTCGCCACCCCCAGCCTTACTAATATAGGGCCCACTCTAACAAACATGCCATGTAATGCCATTGGCAATGCAGTCAGCTGCAGCACCCCAGAGGATCAATTGTCAAATAAAAGTATGAGGAGGGAGGTCTCTGAATGAATCTGGATCCAAATCATGGAGAGTTTTCTAGTATGAAACCAACACTTTTTAGAACATAATAGGTCCTTACAGTAACAATAGAGAGCAAATTGGGTACATATTGACAATACCATAGAGGCAAAAAGATCAGATGCAATTATGACCTATCTGGGTGTGACCCTCTACCATTGAAGTCAATAGGAGGGTTTTTTTTCTGTTGACTTGAGTGGAGAGCAGGAAAGGATTGTGGACTAGAATTTACATGATTCCAGATATAAATATAAATCCACTACAAGACTTGTCTCTTTTTGGCTGTATTATGGGGAAGGAGAGGTTCTGTATAGCACAAAAGAAGGACGCCCTGAAAATCTCACCAGTCTGTTTCCTGCAGTGTTTTTATGTCAATCTTCATGAACTGACCAGTGTGAAGAAAATAGTGTACTAGGGGAGACTCAATGAACAATAAGATCTGAAGATATTTGGATTTTGGTTTGGATTTTTTAGTTTTACAGGTAGTGCAATTGCTCTTAATATGCAAAATACTTTAATACTATTCTCCCCAGAAAGCCATTGTAAATTTGTATGAAGTTTTCTCGATCAGATTTTCTTCTCTTCCTCCTTTTTTTATCTTTTCTCATATGAATAAATATTTCTAATACAATATTTGACTAATAATAACAATAACTTAATAAAATGTTAGGTTTCCAGTGGGATAGCTCAGAGCTCTGACATCAGAGCTACTTTTTTTTATGATTGCCTCCTGGAAATCCAGTGTCCTTTGTGGGCAAGGGGAGTGGACTTGCGCACCCTCCCTTGCAGTGAAGGCAGAGTGCTGTGACCGAAGCTGTCTGTAGATGAGAATGTGTTCACGGCGTAGGAGAGGAATGGAGTTCCCCAGAATAAACTGAAGGACTATCCTTTGGACAATGGCTGGACAATATTTTGGTAAATCAGATATGGTGAAGGAGAACCCAAGTCTGAATACCTGAAAGGGAGAAGGGAGAGAATACAAACAATAAAGGGATGTAAGAACTGCCCTAATAGATGCAAGTGTGTGTGTGTGTGTGTGTGTGTGGCAGAGGGAGGAGGGGTTGCTTGTCTGTTTGTTTGGATTGTGGGAATTTAAGAAAAATATATTTCTCTGATGTGTAAAAATTGGAAAATAGAAAAATGATGCAACCTGTTATAAAATATTAAGCCTGGTAAATGTCTAAACTATGGACTTTTGCCTTTTAATAAGAAGCCAGGAAGAGAAAATGTGGATGAATGATGATTATTGTAAAGGTTTTTTAATTACATTCAATATAAAACTAATAGAACAGTCCACTGGCATCTGATTAAGGGAAATGTAAGACAGTGTTTCATTATGTAAAGCAATCAAGTTGTACTTTAATCAGCATCATTGTTGAATTAAAAGAAACGTACCTTTCTCTTTTATAATAACATAATTGTAAAGTTGTCAATCTAGGGTTCCTATTTGAACTGATTACACTTGATAAAAATAACAAGCCATGACAAATAGAGGAGCTAGGTTTCAGCAATTCACTAAAGAATGTCTCTACCAAGCCTTTGTGGCAAAATGTCTTGTTTGCAGGACAAATGCAGAGTTGAAATAACAACCCATGAATACTACTGGTGAAATGGCTATGTACACAAGGTGAATGCTAAAGCTTTCCCTTCTGAATGGACCTTTTAATCCACGCATTATCTAAGCTCTGAAAAAGTCTTCAGTGGCCTTACGTACAGATTAATGGGAAAAGCTGAGACTCGGAGTTGGGCTATTTGCAGAAACAGTTTTAAAGATTTACTGATGGTTGACAAATGCCATTTAAGCTTTCAAAGCCATCAATATGCTATTGAAAAGGATTTAAAGGGAAATCCTCCCACTATAGAAGAAGACGACTTTGAAGGATCTCCATGGTAGCCTCTGTTGTTGTTGTTTTGTTTTTTTTACCCCCTTCAAATCTTTCACTGGCTTTCTTCAGCACATAGGATCCTGAAACGCGTGGCTATGGAAAAGGGGAGGGTAAGGCCCCTTTAAAAGACATTTTGTATATAACTGAATGTGCCAATCTGCTTTTGTTCAGCCATGAGAACTGAATAGAACTGTTTCCAGAAAAAGCCTTTTTGCTCGTGGTCAGCCTTTCAATAGCCTTTCTGCTAATAGATTTTTAATATAGGAGCTGGAAATGGCAAAATAAAAGTTTGTTGAAGATTTTATTGAATTTGAAAAATTGACCAGAAAATATTCCCTAACTTGTTTACCATTTGCTTGTACTGCAGGCATCCATCTTCTTTTACTTTGGCTTCTGTGAAAAGGTTGCTTATCTGATATGTTTTGTGAAAAAGAAAAACACCTGAAAATAGATTTTTTTTTATTAAAAATAATTCTCTGTCTCCTTCTTTCCACACCCCATTTTAAAACACTTTTTTATGCCCTGGCTCTTTCTCTGATTTATTGAATTTCAGCATCAAACCGCAGAGCCTTCTTTCAAAAATGGCTATCAGATTAAATTAGAAAAAGTTTCAAACAAAGATTTGCTGGACTAAATATCACTTTATCTTTTGGTTAAAGAATTTTAACTTGGGCAACTTTGGGGTCAGCAGCATTTGTGTCAGTTGTTAGTGCACCCATTTGTGCTACCTGCCCTTGTGCTGGACAGGGAAGCCTTTTATTAGTTACCAGTGTGGTACAAATCATGCCAGAATTTAGCCTTCAGTTTCAAATAGTTGATGTTTTCAGCTCCACCTGACTTCCATTCTCCAGCGGACCAAAATGAAACTGAATTCCTTGTTTAACTCAGTGATTTAAAACAACAACAACAACAACAACAAGGCTGCCATTATGTATCAAAAAATGGCTCCACACAGTTCTACAAGGCTACATTAAGTAGGTCACACAGAGTTATTTGCAGATGCACACAAATATGAGGAAACAAATTCTCAGGATTATAAACTGCTGTTTTAACATGAGGAAACATAGACCAGCAGATAGTGCATACCATGGAGAGTCAAGATTCCTGAGGTGAAATCTTGGCCGTAATGCAGTCTATGGGAGTTTTACCATTGACTTCAAAGGAGCCAGGATTTCACCCTCCAGTCTATTCCTAGCTCTGACAACGACTTGTTTTGTAATAAGTAGTAAGTTTCTGTGCCTCAGTTTCCGCATCAAAAGAATGGGGCTATTGATATTGACCTGCATTTTTAAAGCACTTTAAACCGCTAATGTGAAGAAGAAGAGCATTGGAAATTTCACTTTACAATTTGTTCAAGGAAATGGAACAGACAGGTGCACTAGGGAACTGAAGCTTATGCATAGAGGCCATGTAGTAAATGTATATAGAAAATTTGGCAGTGACAGCTTTAATTTGCAAAATATTTTTGTTTGTCTTAAATACCAAACTATTGGTGTTTCTAATATTACAGTACATTATCTCCAGCAAGACACAACACTGATATTTACGACCTGAAGCGAAGACATAGTGGTGGCTTTGACTGAACAGCTGCATTTAATTACCTGTCTGGAAAGATTTTCCCTTTGATCATTTTAAGAACCACACAAAAAGTGGTGGCTTGCCATTCCCAGGAATGAGGTTGATAAAAAGTGGGTTAAATAAACTTTGTGCATATGAGAAGACAAACACAGTTTATTCATATAGGGGGTATGTCTACACAGCAAAGAAAAAGCCAGCAGCTGCCTAGTGCCAGCCGACTCGGGCTTGCAGGGCTATTTCACTGCTCTGCAGACTTTCGGGCTTGGTCTGGAACCCAAGCTCAGGGACCCTCCCACCCAGCAGGGTCCTAGAGCCCAGGCTTCACCCTGATCCCAGAAGTCTACACGGCCATGAAACAGCCCTATAGCCTGAGCTCCGTGAGCCCGAGTCGGTTGGCACAGGCCAGCCGCTGTTTTTTCTTTGCTGTGTAGACATACCCTTAGATTCAGATTCTGCCACCCTCACTCACCCTGAATAGTAGCCTACTCCACAAGGCTGTTGATCTCAATAGGAATACTTGAGTATTTTGTTGCACTCAAAAGTTGTATCACTTCAACTATACCTTTATAGCTTATTGCCATACGAGGAGGGGAATAAGCTATATCGATATAAAGGTTTTTTATACTGGAATAACTGCATCCATACTAGTATTTGGTATCACTATATTGGTTAAAAAAAGAATTCACCTCCCTAACAGATATAGTTATACTGGTACAAAAACTGTGCAGAAAAGACTAAAATGTTTTCAGTGCAAGATTAAGAATCTGGTTCTGATGTATATTAAAACCTCTGATTCATCTGACCTATATACAAGATGCTCGAATAGGCTCTTGGCCAGCATGAGACTAGAAGATCTTTACAGCCTACCATATTTTAGCAGAACAAGTATCCACTGACATCAGTGGAAATTGTTCAGGCAGCATGATGGCAAGACTGAGCCTCCATAAGTCTGAAGGCAAGTTTCAAATGTTCAGCTGACCACAAAATAAGGAGAAGAATGTGTAAAGAATTATTCCAGCAAAGCCACTATGCAAAGATGGTCAACTGAATAACCCTGAATATAAGAATAATGTTTGCAATATAAAGCATCCTGCCCCCTGCTGAAACTCACAGGACACTGTACAATATAATAAAATAAAATAAAAACATAAGAAACTGCTCTTAAAAATTGAACAAAACCCATCATGAAGATTTAATATAAGAAAAAAGGGGAAGTATGGTGAAGGGAAGGATATAAATGAGACTAGCCAAGATCATATTGAAAGCACCTTTGAAATAGAAAAATAGGAATTATGTATGTAAAGGGTGAAATCTTGATCCTATTGCAGTCAATGAGAGTTTTGCCATTGCCTTCAAAAGGACCAGGATTTCACCCAACTTAGAATTCCTGATCTGAAGCGGGGAAAGGTTGTAGATATGCTTTCAGCTTGGAGACCTGATAGTGTCACTTTTATGAGTTTGTCTATAGTGAATGCCGTCCAAATTATTTCCCTTTTTAGCTTTCCAAATTGTGCTGCAATAGCAACATGAAAGCCAGATAGGTAGAATTAATTTAATTTTGAATTTAAGACAAGCTGGACAAATTCCACTCTCAGTTACACCCAGGCAACCACAGTGAAGTCATTGGAGATGTGTGGGTGTAACTGAAGCCAAAATCTGGCTCATACTATGCAGTTGTGTTGTGCTTAATTTGCAGTTGGTATTTGGCCCAGTCACCAGTGTAAGTGAAGACCGAGTTAATTTGGCCAATAATGTGCAATTTAGGAAACAAGTCATTTACAACGTTTAGATCTTTGTTTTGATCCTTCCGGTATTTGCAGACAAATCTTGGATTCTCTTCTGGGTAGCTCATAGTGTTTGTATTCTGTGAGATATTCTGTCCTTACTGGATTTTCTCCTCATTTAAAGCAGCAGAAACTAGGAGTAGCTCCAATTAATTCAGTGGACTCAACCTGTTGTAAACTTGATGTGAGACAAGAGTTGGGCCCGTAGATTCTAAAGTGGACAAAGGTGTTGGTTCTTTCACCAAGATTTGTCTGCAAATACCGGAAGGATCAAGACAAATAATTTTTCCCCCTAAATCTCTGCCAGGAGCTTGAGTGAAATGGATGTTAACAAAAAACAAAACACAAAGAGTTTTAAACTTTCTGAAACCTGAGAAATTGTGAGGGGAAGGAATTTTAGCGTACTCAAGTAGGAGTAGGGAGGGAATATTATCTCTGTATTTGGCACTGGTGCAACTGCTTCAGGAAGAGTGGGTCTAGTTCTCGTGTTCACAATTCAAGAAGATATTGACAACTTGGAGAGGATTCAGAGAAGAGCTATGAGAATGGTTAAAGGAATGGAAAACATGTCTTACAGTGAGAGACTCCGTTTATTTAGCTTAATAAAGAGAAGGTTAAGAGGTGACTTGGTCACAGTTTATAAGTACAAACATGATGAACAAATATTTGATAATGGGCTCTTCAGTCTAGCAGACAAAGGTATAACATGATATAATGACTGGAAGCTTAAGCTGGACAAATTCAGACTGGAAATAATGCATACTTTTTTAAATAGTGAGGGTAATTAACCTTCAAACAATTTACAGAGGCTGGATTCTCCATCACTGGCAATTTGTAAATCAAGATTTGATGTTTCTCTAAAACCTATGCTTCAGTTCAAACAGGAATTATTTTGTGAAAATTCTATGTCCCGTATCATGCAGGAGGTCAGACTAGATCTTCACAGTGATCCTTCTAGCTTTAGAATCTATACATTTTACTCTGTCTCATCACTTATGAATGCCTACTATTTCTCCAGTCCTCTGTCAAAAACACAGTATATAAGACCTGATATTTCTAATGTCAAAAACAGCCACAAAACAAAATACAAACAAACAAATTGAAGCCTTCTTTATACATCATAATAAAGAGTACTTGTTTTCCTGCTTGATAATAGTGACCATAATATAATTAAATTTAACATTCCTGTGGCGGGGAAAACACCACAGCAGACCAACACTGTAGCATTTAATTTCAGAAAGGGGACCTAACAAAAATGAAGAGGTTAGTTAAACAGTACAGCACCAAAAGTAAAATCCCTGCAAGCCGCATGAAAACTTTTTAAAGACACCATAATAGAGGCTCAACTTAAATGTATACCCCAAATTTAAAAATATAGTAAGAGAACCAAAAAAGAGCCACTCTGGCTAAATAACAAAGTAAAAGAAGCAGTGAGAGGCAAAAAGACATCCTTTAAAAAATGCAGGTTAAATTCTAATGAGGAAAATAGAAAGGAGCATACCTCTGGCAAATGAAGTATAAAAATGTAATTAGGAAGGCCAAAAAAGAATTTGAAGAACTGCTAGCCAAAGACTCAAAAACTAATAGCAAACAATTTTTTACATTCATCAGAAGCAGGAAGCCTGCTAAACAACCAGTGGGGCCACTGGACAATCAAGATGCTAAAGGAGCACTTAAGGACGATAAGGCCATTGCGGAGAAACTAAATGAATTCTTTGCATCGGTCTTCACAGTTGAGGATGTGAGGAAGGTTCCCAAACCTGAGCCATTCTTTTTAGGTGACAAATCTGAGGAACTGTCCCAGATTGAGGTGACATTAGAGGAGGTTTTGGAACAAATTGATGAACTAAACATTAATAAGTCAACAAGACGAGATGGTATTCACCCAATAATTCTGAATGAACTCAAATGTGAAATTGCAGAACTGTTGTCTGTAACCTATCATTTAAATCAGCTTCTGTACCAAATGCCTGGAGGGTTAGCAAATGTGACGCCAATTTTTAAAAAGGGCTCCAGAGGTAACCCTAGCAATTACAGGCCAGTAAACCTCACTTCAGTACTGGGCAAACTGGTTGAAACTATAGTAAAGAACAAAATTGTCAGACCCATAGATGAACATACTACTTTGGGGAAGAGTTAACATGATTTTTGTAAAGGGAAATGATGCCTCACCAATCTACTAGAATTCTTTGAGTGGGTCAACAAGCATGAGGATAAGGAGGATCCAGTAGATATAATGTACTTAGATTTTCAGAAAGCCTTTGACAAGGTCCCTCACCAAAGGCTCTCAAGCAAAGTAAGAGGGAAAGTTCTCTCATGGATTGGTAACTGGTTAAAAGATAGGAAACAAAGGGTAGGAATAAATGGTCACTTTTCAGAATGGAGAGAGGTAAATAGTGGTGTCCCTCAAGGGTCTGTACTGGGCCCAGTCCTATTCACCATATTCATAAATGATCAGGAAAAAGGGGTAAACAGTGAGGTGGCAAAATTTGCAGATGATACAAAACTACTCAAGATAGTTAAGTCCCAGGCAGACTGTGAAGAGCTACAAAAGGATCTCTCAAAACTGGATGACTGGGCAACAAAATGGCAGATGAAATTCAATGTTGATAAATGCAAAGTAATGCACATTGGAAAACATAATCCCAACTATACATATAAAATGATGGGGTATAAATTAACTGTTGCCACTCAAGAAAGAGATCTTGGAGTCATTGTGGATAGTTCTCTGAAAACATCCACTCAATGTGCAGCAGCAGTCAAAAAAGTGAACAGAATGTTGGGCATCATTAAGAAAGGGATAGATAAGAAGACATAAAATATCATATTGCCTCTATATAAATTCATGGTACACCCACATCTTGAATACTGTATGCAGATGTGGTTGCCCAATCTCAAAGAAGATATATTGGACTTGAAAAAGTTCAGAAAAGGGCAACAAAAATTATTAGGAGTATGGAACAGCTTCCGTATGAGGAGAAATTAATAGGAGAGATTTGAGGAGAGATTTTCAGCTTGGAAAAGAGACGACTAAGGGGGAATATGATAGAGGTCTATAAAATCATGACTGGTGTGGAGAAAGTAAATAAGGAAGTGTTATTTACTCCTTCACATAACACAAGAACTAGGGGCCACCAAATGAAATTAATAGGCAGCAGATTTAAAACAAACAAAAGGAAGTATTTTTTAACACAATGCACAGTCAACCTGTGGAACTCCTTGCCAGAGGATGTTGTGAAGGTCAAGACTATAACAGGGTTCAAAAAGAACTAGATAAATTCATGGAGGTTAGGTCCATCCATGGCTATTAGCCAGGATGGGCAAGGATGGTGTCCCTAGCCTCTATTTGCCAGAAGTTGGGAATGGGCGACGGGATAGATCACTTGATTACCTGTTCTGTTCATTCCCTCTGGGGCACCTGGCATTGGCTACTGTCAGAAGACAGGATACTGGATTAGATAGACCTTTGGTCTGACCCAGTATGGCTGTTCTTATGTTCTTAGAGGTCACTTTATACATTTGAACAGGAGAAATAAGGACTCTGTGCTGCTTGAGAAGTATATTTTAATTAGAAAGGCAGAAACACAAATTATATAAATATTATTTTAAAAAAATAATACTAAATATATTCATTATACTTGGGAAACAAATCTCATTCTTTTCATACTTAATCAGCTCTGCCTGCTGCTGCGTGTTACAATATTCCACTATTTGTTTAAGCCTTGTAATGTATTAGCTAAGTACAATAAATGATTGACACCCCCGTATTTTTGTAACATACCCTGATAATTATTGCTTACCACGTTGAGTTATCAACTTCAAGTGAACAGCTATGTAGCAGATCTGAAAGGAAATGGATGATTTTTTGACAGTAAGCATCATGCATTCGATACTTAGAAAAAGCAGAGTGCTAGAATCTTGGCACCTAAAATAAAATGTCAGGTACTTGTCAAATTAATTCAGCACTCTGTTTGTTTTATCTGATCTTTGATCTTTACTTTCTTTTTTACTCTAATTATTTGTTCTGCTCTGCTCCCTCTGCTGGAGTTTTGGCTAAACTGAATGGCAAAATTGTTTCCTGAAAAGATTAATCATGCATGAAGTGTTTGCTTTACAAATGTTCCACAGTCCAGATTTAAGTAAGTCTTTGATACCCATTTATGAGAAAAATGCCCTCAATGTATAAGAATATGTGCTGTTTAAAATGACTGTATTGCAAAGCTTCTGCAATAAGAGTTTGCTCTTGGATGCACCTGAGCGACTCTGTTGAGGAGTGTAATGAAAAGCAGAATTTGGATCAAAGTGTTGTACAATATCTCTGTTTTTAGAGTGGTAGTGTGTTAGTCTGTATCAGCAAAAACAACGAGGGAGTCCTTGTGGCACTTTAGACACTAACACATTTATTTGGCCATAAGCTTTCTTGGGCTAAAACCCACTTCATCAGATGCATGGAGTGAAAAATACAGTAAACAGTGTATATATTACAGTATATGAAAAGATGGGAGTTGCCTTACCAAGTGTGTGTGGGGGGGTCAGTGCTAACAAGGCCAATTCAATAGGCCATTTCCACCTTGATTTAATTGGCCTCATTAGCACTGACCCCTCACTTGGTAAGGCAACTCCCATCTTTTCATGTGCTGTAATATATATACTGGGCTTACTCCATGCATCTGAAGAAGTGAGTTTTAGCTCACAAAAGCTTATGCCAAAATAAATGTGTTAGTCTCTAAGGTGCCACAAGGACTCCTCATTGTTATCTCTGTTTTTGTTTATGTTAAATTCAGTCCTGATTTGATAGGAGTGGTTTATCTGGATCAGTTATGTGGTATTCACATGATGGGTTCAACTGTGCCTAGCCCTATGTGAGGGCACAAAGCAAGAGAAAGGGTGTAAAGAGCATTTCTTGGGTAGCTTCCCCACTCCCCAGGAATCTCCACAATGGGCCAGATCCTTCTCATTGGCTTCAATGGAGCTACAATGATTTACATTACCTGAGGATGTGGCCCATGGTCTACTCCAGGCAAGTGATGTTGCTGGAACTAGCATCTCTGGAGGGAACAGGCAGGGCTGGCTCTAGGTTTTTTGCCACCCCAAGCACACACACACACAAAAAAACCTTCGTGAGCGCAACTGCCGAAGCAAAAAAAAACCAAAACCCTCCGAGAGCACAAGTGCCGCCCCTAGAATTGTGCCGCCCCAAGCAAATGCTTGGTTTGCTGGTGCCTAGAACCGGTCCTGGGAACAGGGACAGGTAGAGGGAAAATACATGCTATTTCCCAAGGATGGTGTTAAACAGCAGCTACTAAAGTTAGATATTTATAAATCAGCAAGTCCAAATAACCTGCACCCAAGTATTTTAAAGGAGCTTGCAGGATCATTAATGCTGATTTTCAATAAGTTTTGGAACACTATAAATGGAATAATCCAGGTAATTACAGGCCTGTCGGTCTGACATTGATCCCAGGAATGGTAATGGAGTGGCTGATACAGGCCTCTATTAATGAAGGATTAAAAGAAGGTAATATAATTAATGCAAATCAATGGGGTTATGGAAAATAGATCCTGTCAAACTAACTTGATCTCTTGTCCTGATAAGATTACACATTTTGTTGATAAAGGTAATAATGTTGAGGTAATATATTTAGACTTCTGTAAGGCATTTCATTTGGTACCACACAACATTTTGATTAAAAAATTAGAACGATATAAAATTAACCTAACACTCATTAAATGGATTAAAAACTGGCAAACTGATAGGTCTCAGAATAGAATTGTAAATGGAGAATCATCATTGAGCAGGTATGTTTTCAATGAGGTCCCTCAAAGATCAGTTCTTGGCCCTATGCTATTTAACATATTTCTAATGGTCTGGAAGCAAACGTAAAATCATCACTAATTAAGTTTGCAGATGACACAAAAATTAGGGGAGTAGTACATAATGAAGAGGACAAGTCTCTGATACTTAGTGATCTGGATCACCTAGTAAACAGGGAACAAGCAAACACTGTTCATTTTAATATGGCTAAATATAAGTATATAATATACATCTGGGAATAAAGATTGTGGGCTGTACTGACAGAATGGGAAGCAGTGATTCTGAAAAATATTTAAGGGTCATGGTGGATAATCAGCTAACCATGAACTCCCAGAGTGCAACAGTGTGGCCAGAAGTGCTAGTGTGATCCTTGAATGCATAAACAGGCCGATCTCGAGTCGGGCAGAGAAGTTATTTTACCTCTGTATTTGGCACTGGTGCAACTGCTGTTGGAATACTTTGTCCAGCTCTGGTGTCCACAGTTCAAGAAGGATGTTGATTAATTGGAGAGAGTCCAGAGAAAAGCCATGATAACGATTAAAGGATTGGAAAACGAGGAGTGACTTGATCAGTTTATAAGTACCTACCTGGGAAACAAAAAATTGATAATAGGCTCTTCAATCTAGCAGAGAAAGGTGTTAAATTATCCAAAAGTTAGAAGTTGAAGCTAAGCAAATTCAGACTAGAAATAAGGCATCATTTTTTAAAGTGGGGGTACTAACAACTGGGTTGTGATCAGTGGCAATTTTTAAATCAACATTCTGTGTTTTTCTAAGAGAGATGCTCTAGGAATTATCTGGGGAACGTTCTATGGCCTGTGTTATACAGGAGGTCAGAATGTATGGTCACAGTAGTCCCCTTCTGGCCTTGGAATCTAATATATCTATGAAAGGCTGAGATCCCGCCCCCCCCCCCACACCTGTTAGGAGCACACACATATCCCTCCTTAAGAGATCTGTCCTAATGCAACAACCGAGTCTCATTTACCTTTTTAGCATACACTTTAATGCAAACTCTTTGTGCAAACTTTACATTTTAAATACTTGAATAACAACAGCCTTCTGTAAAAAAATCAACTTCTTATGCTACGTATCCTTCCTGATTAAAAAAAACGTATATAATGGGCTCAATTACTGATCTTTGGTTATTCTGAAATGTTGTTACTGCAAGTATGGCTGAATTTTTAAATATCTAGCTTTTTGTTTAGATTGTTTCTGTTACCAATGTACAGAAAGGCAGAAGTAGTCATGCTATTTCCATTTGTTAGTTATTCTAAAAATCTCTGTAGACAATGTATTCAAGATGTGTACTGCATATCTATCTTAAATGTTTCTCCCTGAAAAACTGCTAAATTCTAGAACAAGATTTTTCCAAATACTAAGGTTGAATCCTTTGGTGGAAAAACACATTTTTACCACAGATTTTCAATGAAACCCCAATAAAAATTGCAGATGGAGTGTGAAGTCAGCCGTGAGAATAAATACTATAATTTAATTGTCAGGAAGTTCTTACAGCACTGATTTATATGATCAGACTTGCTTCTATGCTCCTGTGGGGTTATGTACTTAAATATTTGGTAATGCAATATCACGCTTATTTGCATATTCATTTTGGAAGACACTGTAAAGAGGTAATTTATGTCAGTAGTCTATATGGCTATTACCGAATTATCTATCATCTATGATGGGAGGTTGTATTCTAAATTCCTGTTGGTAATACACCTCTACCTCGATATAACGTGGTCCTTGGAAGCCAAAAAATCTTACCGTGTTATAGGTGAAACTGCATTATATCGAACTTGGTTTGGCCTTGAGCATCTCCATTATTAATAGTCAGCAAATAGCCCCGCCCCCTATCCGACCCCCACCTACTTCCTGCCCCCAGACTGGCACCTCAGAGCCCCCGACCCATCCAGTCCCCCTGCCCATCCCTAATCACCCGCAGGACTCCCACGTTGAGCCATGCATAGTACTGGGACAGGTGCTAGGACCTGGGGAGCCGGTGCACGGAAACGCACACACCTGCTCTACCACATCAGCTGGGGTGAGCACCGCGGGGGCGGGGCAGAGGGAACTGGCCCAGCGGCTGCTGCCCTGTCTGCAGAGCGCGCCCAGCCTGGTGCAGCTGCTGAGCCCACGAGTGGGAGCAGGGCGGGCAGCCTCACCCAAGGTGCCCACGTGCGCCTGATCCCTGCCCCGTGCCCATGCGGTGCCAGGGGAGGGTGAGCCATTGGCGGGCGGCTCCTGCTGTGCGTGCCCATGCTCAGCCCGTTTCTCCTCCTCCGCAGAGCCCCGCGCAGCCCATCTCCGGTGAGGGCGCCACGGCCAGCTGCCCCTGACTGCGGGCAGGTAGTGCGGCGTGCTATGGACCCAGAGAGCCCGCCCGGCGCTGCTGCGAGCGGGGCGCAGCTTGCCAGCCGGGCCCGCTGTGTGCCGAGCCCTCCAGCGCTGGTACAGGGGCACCTGCACGGCGCCGTTTAGGACGGGCACCTCTCCCTGCCCTGGATCCGCAACTTCCCCTTGTGGACCAGTTTTCCCCATCTTCTTGGCTCCGTCTGGAGCCCATGTGATGTTTCCCTGCACTGCAACTCCCCTCCTGGGGCTGGTGCTTCCCCCTACTCCCTGTCCCCTGACTGCCCGCTAAGACCCTTTGCCCCTTATCCAACCCCTCGGCCCTGGCCTGGCATCTTTAACACGCTGCTCAGACACTCTGACTCGCTGATCCACCAGAGCACACAGCCCCGCCCCCAAGAGCGCTGCTTTACCGCGTTATATCCGCATTCATGTTATATCAGGTCACGTTATATCGGGGTAGAAGTGTAGTATGATTGGGCAGGCAATGTGCTCCAGTGGACTCGGTGACAGAAGAAGTGTCTTTTGTTCTTACCCTGTCTTTAACCTGCCAAATTATCTTGGGTAAGTCATGGCGCCACTGTGCCTCGGTTTCCCCTTCTGAAAAATGATGATAATTATACTTACCCTGTCTTTTAAAGCATATTGAGGTCAATGAATGACAAGTGCTGTGTAAGAGCTAAGTATTATTACCATAGTGTTGGCAAACCAAATATAAATACTTTGGACAACAATAATATTTAATCTTACTTTTAATATCTGTTATGATGGATTTGCATTAAAGACCAGCATATTTTCAAAGTTAAAGTACTCCATCATAGTATTAAGTAGCTGTTAAAGTAGTCTGCCCATAGTAAAAGTACAGCAATACTGTGTTCAAAAGGTGGGAATATCTTGGAAATATCATTACCATGTATAAGGCAATATCCAATTTAATTGAGAGTGGATTGCTTGGGTAGCTGTTCCTAGTCACTGAGAATGGGTTGTATCTTCTTTGTATTCAGTCTCCTATTGTCAGTGTTTTGACCTGAGGCTGTTTTATCTTTCAAAGACTTCCATAAAAATAATTAGTACATTACCTTAAGCTAATGAAAGCCCAAGGAAAAAATTGACAGCAAAAACAGTATTTCCTCTTGACTGTTTTATATAAATTATGTTTCGGCCTAACTTGTTAAAAAGTTTATCAGGATATAAATGTAACAAAAATCAGTAAGTTACAAAATGCATTTTCTCTGTAATACTGACTTTCGCTAGGCTAGCCTGGTGATGGATAAAAAGAGTTTGTAATGTTCTGCATTTAAAAATATAGTCTAATGGCAGATGAACAGTTTTCCAAAAGTCTGTGGAAGCCATGCATATATCCCAGCATTGATTTTCTAAAATGCATTTACGTCTATTAAATGAGGGCAAAAATCTATCTTCAGAGATGAATTGTCCCAAGTAATAATAGACTAGTAGTTTGGCCTCCAACTAAAGACTTCTTTAGCATATGAAGAAAGCTAGTTAAATTCCCAGACTCCAGCAAAAAAGTTAAATTCTCTTGTACAACTTGTATTAAGTAGGGTAACTGGAGATTCTTCATTATGCCTAAAGGGGGACAATAAATAAAGAAATCGGGGGGGGGGGAATCTTATTTTTATCCATGTTCCTGGACCATACCTGTTCTTGCAATGTTTGCAGGTTTGGCACCTTGGGAATTAGCTCTTCAACCCAGGAGCACCCTCTGCAGGCCAGTGATCTGCTTGCCATTGGCCTCCCAGGACCCCTGTTCCCCCATCTCAGGGTTCTGCCTCCTGAAGTACCCCACAGTCTTGCTGGGTTTCCCCCACCCCCTATCCCTACATTGCCTCAGTCATGGCTACTGCCAGTCTCTGTTTAGCCCCCGCACCCTGGGGCGGGCTGCAGTCTATCAGCAGATCATCACAGGCAACAAGGTGTTTGGACTGGCCACCTTTACCCACCCTCAGGTTGCCCCTCTGCAAGCCCAATACCTAGGTGGGCCTAGAACTAGGCCCTGTAGCCTGGGGAGTTGCTGGCCTGGGGCTTCCCTGCTCCTAAGGCCTTT
Source organism: Trachemys scripta elegans (assembly GCF_013100865.1). Taxonomy (NCBI): domain Eukaryota; kingdom Metazoa; phylum Chordata; order Testudines; family Emydidae; genus Trachemys; species Trachemys scripta. The sequence goes on from NC_048298.1 coordinate 64,918,758, forward strand.
CCCCAGCCCTGCCTTCCTCTAGGTCCCCTGAGTGAGTTCCCAAGCAGCTAGGCCTGTCTCCCTCTCCAGTCAGAGAGAGACTGCTTCCCTGGCCTTCTTATAAGGCCCAGTTGCTTAGTTTGGGCGTGGACCCAGCTGCAGCCACTTCCCCCAGTTAGCCAGGGTTTTACTCCCCTGCCCAGCCCCAGCTCTCTACAGGGCTTTTCCAACCCCTTCCGGGCTGGAGTGGGTGTTCACCCCGCTACAGCACCATTTGGTGAACACTCAAAATCTGCTGGAATCTTTAAACAGACAAGTTGACCATATCTATGGTGCAGTTTGAAATACCTGTTGTTTTTCAAAAACAACCTTCCACAAAAATGTCTCCTGCTTTCCACAAAGGGAATTCCTCTCCCTGCAGCCCTAATTACTAGCCAGAAATGCAGAATGGGTAATATTCAGTCAGCGGCACTGGAACAATTTGTACAGTGGGGGTGCTGAGAGCCATTGAAGCAAAATGTAACCCCTGTATATAATGAAAACCAGGGCCAGAGTCAGGCACCAGCCGAGCAAGCTCGTGCGTTGGGTGACAGATTCTACGGGACGGCATTCCGCTCAATCTTAGGGTGGCACGCCCACTTTTTGTTGTTGTTGTTTTGTTTTGTTCGCCGATCCGGCAACCCTGTAGGGGGCAGCGGTGAGGAGGAGGGGAGCGCCCTGCTGGGAGCGGGCTACGTGCTCCGTCTGCCCCAGCCAATGCCAAGTCTGTAGCAAGCCCAGCAGGGCAGCCTGTGTCCTTCCCTCCCCGCCGACCGGAGCGGTGCGGAGCCCTCCCGGCAGGCGGCATGGTGGTCGGGGCTGCATGGCGAGCGCCAGCTGAAGCCCAGCCGCCCCCCCTTTTCGTTCTCCCACCACTCCCTTCCCCTCCCCACTAGCCGGGGCACCCCTGCAGCACAGGGAGTCCCCCTGCACCCTGGCTCCGGCCGCCCCGCAGGTTTTTTGTTTTTTTTCCTGCTTTGCCGCTCCGGCCGTGCCACAGGTTTATTTATTTATTTATTTATTTATTGCTTTGCCGTTCTGGCTGCCCTGATTTTTTTTTTTTATTTGTTTTCCTTGGGGCAGCAAAAAAGCCAAAGCCAGGCCTGATGGAAATCCCTTCAAGCCAGGAGATGCAGCAGCACTCCCCACACCTCTAGTTCCAGCACCTATGTATTCAGTGCTGGAGCAGTGACCTTCCTAACATATGACAACTCTGGGCCTTTCACTGCTAGAAATGGGAACTTCATAGCAATGGAATATGTGGGTTCTCAACTTCCAAGTGAGATACATGGAACTTCCTTCTATCTTTGAACGTGGCAATAAATTGAGGACATTTTTATATCTAGAAAAATGATGGTTAGAGATGTTTTAAATGTATAGTAGATTTTCCTCAGCTTCTGAGCCATTCAGATGAACTCAAGGAATGTCTCTGTATTTCTACAGTGCCTAGCACAATGGGACTCTGTTTTTGACCGGGCCCGCTAGACTCTACTGTAATTACAAATACCTAATAATAATGGCTAAGACACTTGGATTTAGAAGGACACCACAAATAGTCCTTGAATAACTTTGCTGTAAAGTATGTGGCCTATGTACAATAATGTGATGGTGTGGTAGACTAGAAACATTCTAATCCACATTTATTTTTAGTGACTTTCATAACTCACTCATGGCTTCACTACTTGTGAATACTGTGCCCATCCCAAACTTATGCTAATGAAACCTTTTACCACATCATGCATCATGTAGTTTATATATATTGTGTGTGTGTGCACACACACAAAGGGTATGCCTACGCTTGAGCTGGAAGGTGTAATTTCCAGCTTGAGTAGATGCACTCATACTAGCAGGGCTGGCGCAACCCATTAGGCGACCTAGAAGGTTGCCTAGGGCGCTACAGTTTGGGGGGTGACGACCGCGGCAGTATTTCCGCCGTCTCTGTGGGGGGCGGCAAGCTGGCGGTGCTCCTGCATACTAGCTCTCATCAAGCTAGCATGCTAAAAAAGACTGTAACGGTGGCAGCATGTGTGCTGGGATGAGCTAGCTGGCCCGAGTACATGCCTAGGGTCTTGGACAGGCATGTAGTTGGGGCAGCTAGTCCCTCCCATCACTTGCATTGTTGTAGTTACGCTCTAGCTCGCTAGCTCAATGAAAGTTAGCACAAGTATAGCTCCCAGTATAGAGCACACCCCCAGCTCAAAAGTATAGATATACCCTGAGCATTCGAAGAAAGGACTTGGATTTCCCTTTCTCTCAAAAACTTGGATGGCTATATGGAGAATGCTGAAAAGTTTTTAAAAGTGAAGGAAAATTCATAAGTTTGGAAAGAAGTGACAGTGAAGGAGTTTGCCTTTGAATGCGACCACAGCCTTGTGACTAACCTTTTAAAAGGTTTCTTTGTGCAGTTGAATTACAAAATGCATGCAAAATAAACCTGACTGAGCATGCAGTTACCCCGTTTGATAGTGTTCAGCGACAGAAATTGCATGTGAAAATTTGGTGCTCATTTTGAATGCTGACAGTCTTCAAAAATTTAGCCCTGGATGTTGTAAATTAGCAAAGAGGAAAATTTATTCATACTTTAGGTGCACCTGCTGGGAGAGAAACCCTTGAATTTAGATTAATTAGATTGAGATTTGACTACCATTCCTGGTGATCCTCAGCAGTCTGATTTGAGCTGAGCTAAGGCTCAGTCTCCCTCTTTGTAGTTACAAAATGGGTTCATATCTGATCACATGTGCCTCTCAGCTACCAGGCTGCGTGTGCAAATCAGGTAGTTATAGGCTCAAATACCCAAATTTTGCACCACAATTTGGTATCTAGTGCTATCCTTTTGAAAATGTAGCCCTTGATATTCAGAAGGATTTCCTACAGAAAATGTTACTCAGTGCCTATAGGGACTCCTAGCAATTCAGATGTGTTTGGAAGTAATTTAATTACTACACTGGTGGCAGACTGGCACAGGGTATAATTAAGAAAGATATCACTGCAATGAGTACTATTGCCTCTGCAATTATTCATGCAAATCTTTGTATTTTCTGCAAAGACGTTGTTTTTTTCCCTGACATGTCACTAGTTCCTAGTCAACTCCTGGATAACTGGTTTGAGAATTCAGACTGATGGGCTGCTGATGTTTGTTTGTTTCTCACTCTCTCTCAAATTACCTCTTGCCATTTGCAGTACTCTAGCCTAATTTAGTGGTGCATTAATTTAAAAATGTTTCTGTCTGATGTTATAGTTATTCACATTATGAGCCATATACTGCCTTCAGCATTTATTTTCATGGCAGAATTCCCACTCATGTCAGAGGGAGTTGCACATGTGTTTTAATAGTAATACATGGCATTATATTTCCCTATTGTAAAATGTTAAAATGATTGTGGGATTCTAATAATTATAAGTTTAACTGTGTGTTTTTATATGATTTATTTGTCATTGTGTCAAGCAAGAGCCTATCAAATTTGAACAGAAATGCTTGTGGCTTTAGTTATTTTGTTTCAAGTGTGTGAATTTGAAAATGCTATAGATTTTGGGCCAGATCCATAGCTTTGTTGAAGTCAATTGAGGATTTAGTCCTTTTAATTTGGAGTTTTGTTTCGTGACATTGAAAATACTATTTTACAAGCATCCTCCATTCTCTCTTCTCTTCAAGCAAGAACCAGATCCTGCCCTGGTGCTGACAAGCTAGCATAGAGATTGGGGGGAGGAGAGAGCAGAAAATGCACACTTTGAAAAAAGAACCCTGCTAGTGTAGGCCAGAGTTCCATAAGACAATCCAAAGCACTCTTTACTACTTTTCCCGCATAGGAGCAATGCATAGGACCACTGTCCACCAGCTAGCGAGTATGAATGCAGTTATCTAAACTGATAGACATGCTCCTTGTCCTGAAGTCTGTGCCCTCTTGGAACATGAGCCAAAGCCTGGCAGGTTAACTGGGAGCCTCCTTTATTGGTCTCTTTGGGCACTATCAAGAATTTCTATTTGGCTGCCCAAAGTCTACGCGTTTACAGCATTGCTGGTATGACCTTCTGTGGCTGCCTACGTTAACTCGACAGGCCCAGTTGTGGAACTGTTACTCACGTAAGTAGTCCCTTTGACTTCACAGGGACTTCTCTCATGCATAACTGTTCACCAGTAAGAGTAAGGGTTGTGCAGTCTTGCTGAATCACTACACACAATGGCAGGAATTAGCCCAAATGGCAGATAGGAAGACGGGACATTTTTAGTGTGTAGAGGCTCTGGTGCATGTACAAAATATGCTCACCGCGGCCTCCATGTATGGAGGTCCTTGTCCGGCTGGCTGGAGGAAAATGGTTGTTGCCCCTTTAAGGGCCATCCCTTACAACAGGGGGATGAGGAAGAAGTGTAAAGCGATGGACAGGAAGGGCAGGAAGCAGCTGGGCTCAAATTAGGGGAGGGTCACTGGCCCTTCCTGCTGACTAGAAGAGTGGAAGAGCATTTATACCCCATGCAGCCCAGAGAAGACCTCTTTTACCAGGATCGGGCTGGCAACATCCACCCACCCACGAACTTTGCAAAAGGACCAGGTTCCCTCATGACTAACTGTCGGCATTATGGTAATTGCCCTTTTTCTTGGAGGCTGGGAATGAATTTTTCCCTAACAGCTGGGTTGAGCAGGGTGGATTTTTTCACAGTAGGTCTGGGACCCAGTAGGGTGGGCAGGGGTGTTAGGTTATAATGTCACAACTTAGTATGTAAAACTTGTGGTGGATGTCCAGTGTGGGTACTCAGAATGGAAGAGATATGGTTATCCGATAAAATGGATTGGAAAAGGGTTTGAAGAAAAGCATCCTGTAAGGGAGCTGAATAAGGGGAGGTTGGGTTCTTACATCCTGTACATCGGGGAGCCAACCCCCTCTTTTTTTTTTTTTTTTTTTAGCCTTTTTAAAGAAGCTAAGAAAGGGGGTCTTGGAGCTCCTACATCTGGAGCAGTGGGGAGCTGGGGAGCTGAGCCCCCTTTCACCTCATACGATGGCAGGACAGTAGGGATTACAGGAATGGGATGGCAGGGACCAAGTTGGAGATTATGTGGAAATGATGATGACCTGCATGGTACAATTTGTTACCAGATACTCCCAGATATTTTAAGTGAATAAAGTTGTGACCTAATTAAACCACATCCATTGCCTCCTGTCTGACTTCCAGCATGGCTGGACAAGTGGTATAAGTGGCCTAAAGGAGTAACCAGCTTCTAAACACAACTGCCTGTGCAAATGGGTAATTGCATATGCCAGTAGAGGCCTAGACTTAAATGTGCACCAGCGCTTCCATTCTATTGAAAAATTGATCATGTAAGGCTTTATTGGGCAAGTGTGTAAATAATGTGCTTTCATGAGGTATGCATTTCTGTTGTTCTGTTAACTATGGGTAAACTTATTTTACTGATAATATTTTGTGGTCCTGTTGCAGACAAATATCTTTTTGTTTTGTGTTATGTTGTAAAAACAAAGAAGCCAAGAAAAGGGGGAAGGGGCAGTGTGGTGTGTATACAGAGAGAGAGAATAAAATGTTGATTTAACTGGTAGTTTTAAAGAAATTTCTAAAAGTTTGTGTATATTGGGAGTGACTTGTACTGTTCTGGTGCATGTCCACAGAAGGAGCAAGGAATGAAAGCTGTTTGCCTATATTCTGACCCTCTAAGATGTTGCAGACAAGCCAGTCTGTAGGGTGCTTGTGACAGGTATTACCAGCTGCGTCCTAGGAGTTAGGATAGGTGAGGTCCTCAGGGTTGTACATGTATCATCCCTGCTGTGCAGATTAATCCTACTATTAAGAGGAATCAGTTAGTCAAGAGAGCTAGGCTTGTTCTGTGTTAGCCAGAGCTCACATTAAAGCTGTTTCTGTAGTATACCCAATATACGTGCCTGCTTCAGGATGCATTGCTCCTGTTTTCGGGTGTCATCAGCATTTGTCCTTTAAAATATAAAATATGAGCAAAAATATTTATTTACAAAATCCCATTAAGATCTATGTAGAAAATGCATGCACCAACTGATTTTGCTTAACATAATGCTTTGTACCTTATTATTCGTTAATCTATAATTCACTCGACTGATGGGATTTCAGCATCTATATTTTTGTTCCTTTGCCAAAATAAATCTTTTATTCCTTTGCCAAAATGAAAGAGTACTCCCCTACCAATGGCATGAAAGAATTAGGTGATGAAATATTACAGTAAAAATGTGAATTCATAACTAAAGTGCTTCCTGATTAATCACTTTGATTTTAAAGTGAATACACAGAGGCCTACTTCTATTAGCGATTTGATAATGGTTGTGAAATATTAACACAGTTCCCTGTTATTTTAGATTCTGTACTCCAACTATATTTTTCAATTGTACATTTTCAGGGAAACATCAATACAGTAGAAGATCAAATATACTGAATTTAAAAGATTGATGGCTGAAAACATTTATTCTATAATGCGAAACAGGTGGTGATTAATAGGAATTTTAAATGTCCACATACATAAATTCAGATCATTTGCTTATCTCAGGATCTCCCAGATGCTGGAAAAGAAAAATCAGTCATTGAAAAATCATATAAAGTAATTAGAATCTATTAGGGGCACTTTTTAATAACTTATTAAAAATGGGAGGTAGCATAAATACTTGCATATAATATACAGGTGTGAAATATGTTTTGATTTTAATCACGCTATTCCTATTTTAGGAAGTCATCATATCTTGTCTACTGTATTTTATTATGCAAGCTATTTTATTACATTTACTCTTGTGGTAAGCCAACTCTAATGTACTGTAGAAGTATAGGAAAGACTGATAGAAACCTATACAAATAAAAACAGAATAAAATTTAATTACATGGAACTTAGCGTAAAACAGAAATTGATCGAGTTCTGACCAGAGTTTAGAAGGCTAGTGGTTTCCTGTGCCAGGAACTACTGTGGAACCCCACCAGGAAGTGTGCTACAGAGCAGGATCACATTACACCCTTGTTTTATGGTTCATTTCACTTATTTAATGCAATTTGAGAACCTGTAAAAGGAGCATGTTAGAAAGAGGAATGTATTTTTTATTCCATTTCTTTTAATCAAAATATTTATTTTTACAAGATACCTAAAGTAACTTAGGACAAAATCAGTAGTACTGTACATCATGTTATATTACAAAAGCAGTATATTCCATATTCATGAAATGTCAATACAAATGCAAATTTCTTATTTTTGTACAGCTTAGTTTTTCTACTTTTAGTAACCCATGAATATGCTACAGTCTTAAAACAACAAACATATTTCCTTTCCTTTTATTATTCCGAATAAATGGTAATATGGTATAGTGGTTTATTAAAGTAACTTCAACTAAAAAGATTGTTTAGCACACCAGCTTATTTATAGAGCACAAGGAAACATTCCTGAATCTTTAGAAAGTGGATGTGCTACAGCATATATAGTTTGTTTGACAAAACTGTCTACTTAAGAAAGAAAAATGTTTAAAATGCTAACTAGATAATGATTCATCAGTCATGGCAGAGGAACTAATTTTTGTTAATGTACTACTTAAAAATGTGTGGAATGAGCAGCTGGATACCACACTTGTGGCATGCCATACTAAGGCTCTGTCTGTTTTCCCCTACAGTGATCTCAGTATGAACAACATCACTAAGCTGCCCTCGAACCCCCTGCACAATCTCCGCTTCCTGGAAGAGCTGTAAGTATCATTGTATCCTTGATGGGCATAGTCAGCACCAGACACATTCCTGTGTTTGTCTCTCATACGTACTGTGGGAACCAGATAAAACAGTGCAGGAAAGCTGTCAGCTCTGACACTTTTGGCACATGCGGAAACACTTAGTTGAAAAAACCAATTGCTTGTGATTCTGGAAGTGAACTTATAAAAGAGTTACTGTGAGGCTACAACTTCTCTAAGCAGAGACAGAGCCAAACAAATTAAAAATTTTAAACAAGGGCTGTGTAAAAGAGCTGGATAGCTTTTTGGAAATAGTTAAGCAGCAGGATATTAAAAGTTTGAATACTGGCTCATGTTTATTAAAATAGCAAGTAAAGCTATAATCAAAACCTGCTGCCTGGTTCTGCCTATGTCAAGGACAATTGAGTCCACATTTCATAGCATCAAGGCTTCTTGTCCTAATCACTTTTAATTACTGTTTCCTTACTCTTAAATTTAGCATCCCTCAAGGCTGACTAAAACACCAAATCCTACAAAGATCTTAGAGCTATGCCATCCAGTACTTTCTGTAAAAGAAAAAACAATGTACAATGCAAAAACTAGCTAATCAAACACAGCTTCAAAAGAGGAATGGGATTGGAATGATGATGACTAACCAGAAATGAAAGGCACTCTGTGTGCAGGAGACCTGGATGTGGCAATGTCCTTAGTTATTATGATCTAGGCTTAAAAGTCATCTTCAAGCTCTCATTCCATAGTGTGATGGAGAATCAATGGCTAATGCACCATATACTCTGTGGGAAGAGGCTGACACTTGCAGTTACAGGAATTCTCTAAAAAGTTGATTAAAGGAACTATTCAGGCGTTGGCCCGTGATGAAACATAGAATCATAGAAATGTAGGAGTAGAAGGGATCTTGGTAGGCCATCTAGTCCAATCTCCTGCGCTGAGGCAAGACTAAGTATATTACATCTTAAAAACCTCCAATGATGTAGATTCTACAACTTGTCTAGGTAATTTGTTCCAGTGCTTTACTACCCTGACATCTTCCTTTATTAGCCCCTATAGCCAGGGCCCCATCTTTTTCACTGATTTTAACTGCTAGTACACCACAAAATCCACTTGGGACATGGAAAGTTATGATGATACCTCCACACGAAAAATTCATTTTAAAGGTAAAGGAAATGTACAGTAGTAACCCTATTTTCAGACTCCATTAAGCTAGAATATTACTTCAGAACTATTAGTGTCTTCACTAATGGTCAGTTATATGCTGCCACCTCATCCTTCAGGCTGGCATTTCAAAAAGCAAAACAATGTGCTCATTAATGGCCAATGGAATTGCCCTCTGAAAGCTCAGAAGAACAGAAGACGCCTCGTAAATCACTTTAAAAACTATTCCATTTACAAACAGTTTTCTTTTTTCCCCTAACTCTATCTTTTTTGTTTTATTACTACTAACATTTGCATGGAAACAAAGTATATCTTTTCAGCTTCATCTGCTCCTTCTACTTATTGCCTGTTTTAAGTAATAATCAACAGTGATACTATAATGTGGCCATTACATATATGCTGTCACCAGCAAAGTATTATGATATCAAATACATATGAGGTGGGTTGTGCCACCAAAGCTCTGTTTCTAGATTGTGTCTTAGTTACTGTTTGTCCAATTTCCTCTAAACTATCATAACCCTCCTAACCGTTCCCAGCCCCAAACTCTCTTTTTTTCCAGACACCTCAGAAATAAATGTTTTAGTTTTCTCTGTAAACACAGAAGCTGATTCTCTCCAATCCTCTCTCTTTAGCAGGTTAGGATGTTCACTGCCTTATACCATCACAGACCAAGGAATATGATTCCAGTGGAAAGGTGTCCATTCTCTTTGTTTTTCTGGGGCCCTCTCTTTTTTCCCTTGTTGATACATCCTCTCTCTTTCTGCCAATTGTTGTTGTGGTTCTATCCCAGTGTTAGGTAGGAGGGACATATGGGGCATGGTTGTTACCCTTTTCTCTGAGGCCAAGCACACTGCCTCTGGGATATCCCTAGTTTTCATTAGCATTGGGACATCAAAATTCTCAAGGATCCTTTGCAAAACTAGTCTCTTGCATGATTCTCACTGTAACATGTTATAAAAATAAACAACATCTTATAATATATCTGGTTAGGAAGACAATTCAGCATGAAGGATATTGAATCAAAGAAGTTAGACATGTAAATGGCATATTAGCTCATCTTGTTTATCTCCTTACTAATACAGGATTATTCCCTCTCCAGTCTAAATTTCAATGCTCTGAACACTGGGGCTTCTATTACTCTTTGGGAGATTATTCCGCAATATTAATGCATTTCACTCACTGTCAGGAGACTTTTCTGACATTTTCCTTCTTAATTTCTTACTATTACCCTTTGTCCCAAACTAAATAATTCTACTTCCCTCTTGCTGCTAACACTGTTCATCTATTTATACTATTATCATTTTCTGATTCTCTTAGTCAATTTATAAAAAGTTAAATATTTATATTAAATTAAAATATATCCCAATAACGGCCCCACACTGTTTGAAACCCTACTATTGTGGCACTGAGGTCATCAAATGTATTTACTTATTATTTGTTTGGCACTGAACACGTTCATACTGGATATCTCATTATGAGCCTCATTCAAAGCTCATTGAAGTCAGAAGGTGTCTTTCCATTGACTTCAACAGGCTTTGGATTAGACACTATGTATAGAAATTCACTATGCTTAAAAAGTGTTCTTTTCAACACTTTCAACTGTTCAATAAATAAGTACAAGAGTCTTTTTAGAGAAACCCGTAAACAGAGCTAAGAATGTTTATAGAGCCCTGCTGCCCATCACCTAGGAAGTGAAGCAGAAAGTAGAGACATATGCTACTGTAGACCTTATAGCATTAAAAAGAAGCAATTCTTATCTGCAGCTTGAGATAGCAAATGAGATCTTCTTTATTTAAGTGTCAGTATGGATCTCTGCAGGGGATGTTGGCTGGTTAGGAAAGTTACAGTGAGTTGGGATTGCAGGAGTCTGCATAGAGAAGGGACATAAAAAGAGAAACATTGTGGAGCCTGTCCTGTATTGGAGCGGGGCAGAAAGCAGAAAAAGAGATGAGGATGTAGGAAAAGTATCAGCAGCATTTTGTAGGTGCCAGGGGTGTAGGGGTGTGTGTGTGTGTGTGTGTGTGTGTGTGTGTTTGGCAGGGAATGCAGCAGAGGACGAGCCTGCTGTGTGCTGTTGGATAAGAGGGAAAGGAACTGCAACATGCTCAGGTTATGGTAGGTAAGGTGTATGTATCACATACTCAACATACCACTCTGCAGTGTTTCTTGTTCTGAGCAATCCTGCCTCACACATCACCACCCAAAATATGTTGAGATTTTGTTCAATAAGAAAATTAAACCAACTGTATTAGAACCAAAACTAAGACCTATGAATGAATGTTATTCACCTTGTGCCTCAGGGCTGGATCCTGACTCTCCACTAAAGCAGAGCTTAGGCCTTGTCTACACTACAGGGGAAATTCTATCTAAGCTACACAATTTGAGTTATGTGAATAGCATAACTCAAATTGACATAGTTTAGATCTACTTCCCATGGGGTCCACGCTACATGACATTGACTGGAGACGCTCTCCTGTCAACTCCCCCTACTCTTCTCGATCCAGTGGAGTACAGCATTGATGGGAGAGCAATCTGCAGCCGATTTAGCGGGTCTAGTGAAGACCTGCTAAATTGATCGCGGATGCATCGATCGCTACTCATCGATCCCCCAGTTAGCGTAGACAAACCCTTAGAAATGCTGCAGGAGCAGATCTTCTTTCAGTGCATCCCTGAGGGACATAATTGGTTCTTTCATTAACCCAGAGTTTTGATTAACTAAAGTGTGAAAATTTGGGATTACGCTGTATTCTGGGGGAAAATGTGCCCCAAAATGTTTGTAAGCATTGTTTTTCTCTGAAAACTGATCTCTACAATGCTGTCCAGAAAGCTGAGTTTTGAGGAGGTTCGTTTCTTTGCACATACAATGGGCCAGTTTGGGCCTAATTTTTTGCTTAAATGTATGAGGCAGATGACACATACACCAGTGTAAATTCACAATAACTCTGTGGATTTACACCAATAGAACTGAGGCTACGTCTATGATCTGGGGGAGGGTGATTCCCTGCTTGTGTAGCCGAGACTCATGCTAGCTCGAGTCGATGAGAACTACTGTGAGTACAAATAGTGTAGCCACAGTAGCTGAAGCAGTGGCGGCACAGCTTAGCCATGCCAAGCACAAACCCACCTGAATTACCTGGGTATGTACTCGGCACAGCTAAGCCGGACCATTGCTGCTTGTGCTACTGCAGCTATGCTACTATTTATATTTGCACTCACTCTTATCAAGTTACCACAAGTATGTGTATGCAAACTGGGAATCACACCTCAAATTTGTAGCGTAGACGTAGCCTGAGACCCACTTACTGATCTCAGTGGGGTTGCACAGGATGTAAACTGAGGCAAAATTTGTTCCAGAATGTCTATTAGTATTAATGTATCAATACATTACCTTAAGATGTAAAAAAGGTATGAACGTTATATCTGTTGCTAGGCCAAAACATGAAATTTTAGGTGCATCACCACCTAGGCAGGTGTCTTAAAGGGATAAGATGGACAACTGTATGTAAATACGGACATTGTGAGCAAAACTTCAAAATACTGCCTGAAATTTGTTTTATTTACTGAATGAATGTACCTATAAAGACTAAGGAAGAAAGAACACGGTTAAATGAGACATATCTAGTTTCCTTTCATATACTGAAAAAATTGTTCTTCCTAAGCAAAGTAGGCTGCAGACAGGCAAAGGTCCAAGTGATTTTTAGTACACTGCTATTATTCAACAACTTAAGGCAGGTGCTTTTAGCAAAACAACAGGCAGGGGCGGGGGAAACAAACCCCAAGGGATGTTCTATTACCTTTTTTTTTTTTTTTAACAAAATGATTTCAGAGTAAGACAGTTTCAAATAACATCCATTTGCAAAATTACATGACAAAGGCACCTTACATTTAATTCTAACCTGCATGCAGGTGCAAAGTGATTTATTGAAGCCTGTATTACTTTTTAAAAAAAAACTTGAAGAGGCTTACCATCATCTCGGAAGTTTTTCAGGCTGCCCACTGTATTATTACAGCTATTACTGAAGAATTTAGTGTGACTTGTGTGTGCTTTGAGACATTTTGTCTTCGTGATAGTCAAAATGTACAATGAAAAGCATAAGATTTCAGGCACAAATGCCTTTAAAAAACATATTGTGTTATTGTAATGAAATACAAAATTACACAAATGCAATACAAAATCAGGAACATATGTGGACCCTGATTCTCATTTACTTTAAGGCCGCTTCACACTGCCAGAGTGGTGCAAAGGGACCTTTGTGTAAATGAAAATTACACCCGCGGCCTAAATTATCAGGACATGATCAATCACCACTTGTTCATCTTATTCATAAATGATCTGGAGAAAGGGGTAAAAAGTGAGGTGGCAAAGTTTGCAGATGATACTAAACTGCTCAAGATAGTTAAGACCAAAGCAGACTGTGAAGAACTTCAAAAAGATTTCACAAAACTAAATGTGAGTCTGGCCTGGCCCCAAGCAGGCAGGACTCGGGCGCGGTACCTGGAGGGAGGGTAGGGGGCAGCCCGCAGGTGCAATCCTGCGGGTGGCCCCGGAGTGGGGGCAACAGGCTCCAGCCCCTCCATCCTGCTCGGGTCCTGCAGGGGAACAAACGGGGCTGCCAATGCTTCCGCCCTGGGGCCGCCCGCGTGATTGCACCAGCTGGGCAGCCAGCCCAGACGTGACCGGCCAGGGGCTGGGTGCAGCGTGCACGCTGCTGGGTCCCCACAGCAGGCCCGGGCTCGGGGGGTTCGGGTTCGGGCGCCAGAGCTGCAGCCGCCAAGTGCCATGGCCGTTTCCTCCCCCCGCGGCAGTGGGAGCTGCAGCAGCGGCTGCTCCCGAGTCCCACTGCCCAGGTGGGGACAACAGCCACTGCCTGGCCCCGCAGGCTGCCCCCCTACTCTCCCTCCAGGTACCGCCCCGCCCGAGTCCTGCCTGCTCGGGGCCAGGCCGGACTCACACTCACCCCGGCCCTGCGCTCCCCTGCGTCTCCTGGGCACAGCGTGCTTGGGAAGAGGCGGGGATTTGGGGAGGGAGCCAATGGGGGAAGGACAGAGCGGGGATGGAGGCGGGGATTTGGGGAGGGATCCAATGGGGAAGGAGGAGGCAGAGTTGGGGGAGGGGCATGAGCCCTTCCGGGCTGCGCCTGTGTGTGGGAGCCTTGCTTGTTTGTCCAGTGTCCCGACCTAACGTTGGTTGGGACGCGGGACAAAGAAGCAAATATCGGGACAGTCCTGATAAAATCGGGACGTCTGGTCATCCTAGTTGGCTCCCTGCCGTTCCAACCATATGAGTCCCAAACCCCACACCATTAATCAGCACCTCCTTTTTAAGTCCTTTACCAGGCTATTTATCTTGTCACTAGATGCCTTCCCTATGGAGGCATCCGCCCCACACTTACCAAATAAGTTGCGACATATAGCCTACCACATCTTTTGTGCTCATTGTAATAAGTGTTCCCTAACACCCACTGTGGGGGAAGGCAGAAAAAAAACACTCAACCAAAGCCAATATGGTGGTGAGGGAAAAAATTCCTTCCCAGCCCCCCTATAAAGAAGTGACTAGCACAATGCCCACAGCAGGTTCAAACCCCACCTACTAATCACACTTCAAGAGTAAGGAGGGTGGATGCTGCCTTGCCTGCTGTGTGCAGAACGGGGTTTCCAACACCAGAGCTTTCAACTTTAAAGCCTTCTGTCCTTACATTCCAAGGGGATGAGTCAGCACTGCAAAGCTGACCAACACACCTTTTTGCAGCAGTTTCTGACCTTGTCCCCCTTCCCCGGCATAAAGCACTACTGCCTTCCTCCTGCAAGCCTGGACAGCAGTCCTCCTGCTTTCAGTGTAGGGCGGTCATTGTCCAGCTATACCGAAACGAGAACTGTATTATTAGATGTCTGGGACTACCTGGCAGATAAAAGTACAGTGCAGGTAATCCCTGTTTATTTTTCATTTACTTCAGTGAGCTTTGGACAAGCCCCTAAATGCCAAAGACCTTTCCCACAATATGAATCTGTGAAGACTTAAACACTAAAGGCAATCAATATGCCAAGCAAAAAGAGAAAAAATGAACAAATATAGTCTACAGGTCTTAAATCATATTGTTCTTGTTCAGATCTCCCATATGTGTCAATTTTACAGCACTGATTCCAATGGACATACTCCTGCTTCACAGCAGCATAAATAATTTCTATCAGCCTATATGTTTCTCAGTAATTTTCATTGCAAATAACTTATTGTCTCATATACAGTTGTAACACTGCATGTATCATCGCATGCTCTACTCCTTGTAGTCTGGGAATTTGATTTCACTTTTAATAACCCTGTATAGAAAGATGTGAACAGTTTAGAATATACTGTTGTGTTTAATTTGTAATGTTTATTGATGAAACATATCTGCCACCAGGCAGGCAAACAGCCAGTGATGCATCATAAATTCCATAAGACAGACTTTGTTGATAACACAGGGCAATGTCTTCACAACCTTGTTTTAATACAGACAAAGAGGCAATAAAAGTCCTTGCCCAGGAGAGCACAACAGTCATTTTGAAATTAACCATTCTTCAATAAAAGTAGTAGAAAGGTAGTGGCTCAAATAATAATGTGGACTAATTGGCAGAAATTGAGGTAGATTTTTTTTGTAGTTTTTATGCATACACTGAATCTGACTCACTAGAAATGAATGTGCTAGTCATTATTCATAATGAACTATAAGATGAAGATTCACATCAAGCAATCAAAGTATAATTATGAAAGCTACAAAAGCAAATATTAACTCCTATTCACAATCTATCAAGATGGCCCAATGATTCTAGAACTAACCTACTATTGTTGTAATTTTCCACTGTGTCATGAACGTTTCATGAGCTTGATGCCACTTTAAACATGGACATGGTAAAGTTAGCTGACTACTGTAAAAGATTTGGCTCTTTCCAGCCAAGCATCAGAAAAACAGTTTGTTCCATCTTCATCATGCTAGCGCAACCTGAGAACTGAATGTTTGTCCGAATGGTCAGAAGATGAAGTATTCAGAGTAGCAGCTGTGTTAGTCTGTATCCGCAAAAAGAACAGGAGTACTTGTGGCACCTTAGAGACTAACAAATTTATTAGAGCATAAGCTTTCGTGGGCTACTGCCCACTTCTTCGGATGCATATAGAGTGGAACATATATTGAGGAGATATATATATACACAAATACAGAGAGCATGAACAGGTGGGAGTTGTCTTACCAACTCTGAGAGGCCAATTAAGTAAGAGAAAAATTTTTTTTTGAAGTAATAATCAAGATAGCCCAGTACAGACAGTTTGATAAGAAGTGTGAGAATACTTACAAGGGGAGATAGATTCAATGTTTGTAATGGCTCAGCCATTCCCAGTCCTTATTCAATCCTGAGTTGATTGTATCTAGTTTGCATATCAATTCCCGCTCAGCAGTCTCTCATTGGAGTCTGTTTTTGAAGTTTTTCTGTTGTAAGATAGCCACCTGCAGGTCTGTCATTGAATGGCCAGACAGGTTAAAGTGTTCTCCCACTGTTTTTTGAGTATTATGATTCCTGATGTCAGATTTGTGTCCATTAATTCTTTTGCATAGAGACTGTCCGGTTTGGCCAATGTACATGGTAGAGGGGCATTGCTGGCACATGATGGCATATATCACATTGGTAGATGTGCAGGTGAACGAGCCCCTGACGGTATGGCTGATGTGATTAGGTCCTATGATGATATCACTTGAATAGATATGTGGACAGAGTTGGCATCGGGCTTTGTTACAAGGATAGGTTCCTGGGTCAGTGTTTTTGTTCATTGATGTGTGGTTGCTGGTGAGTATTTGCTTTAGGTTGAGGGGGTTGTCTGTAAGCGAGGAAAGGTCTGTCTCCCAAGATCTGTGAGAGTAAAGGATCATCTTTCAGGATAGGTTGTAGATCTCTGATGATGGACTGGAGAGGTTTTAGTTGGGGGCTGAAGGTGACAGCTAGTGGTGTTCTGTTATTTTCTTTGTTGGGCCTGTCTTGTAGGAGGTGACTTCTGGGTACTCATCTGGATCTGTCAATCTGTTTTTTCACTTCAGCAGGTGGGTATTGTAGTGTTAAGAATGCTTGATAGAGATCTTGTAGGTGCTTGTCTCTATCTGAGGGATTGGAGCAAATGCGGTTATATCTTAGAGCTTGGCTGTAGACAATGGTCTGTGTGGTGTGTCCTGGATGGAAGCTGGAGGCATGTAGGTAAGTGTAGCGGTCAGTAGGTTTCCGGGATAGGGTGGTATTTATGTGACCATCGCTTATTAGCACAGTAGTGTCCAGGAAATGGACCGCTTGTGTGGATTGATCTAGGCTGAGGTTGATGGTGGGATGGAAATTTTTGAAATCATGGTGGAATTCCCCAAGGGCTTCTTTTCCTTGGGTCCAGATGATGAAGATGTCATCAATGTAGCGCAAGTAGAGAGGGGCGTTAGGGGACGAGAGCTAAGGAAGCGTTGTTCTAAGTCAGCCATAAAAATGTTGGCATACTGTGGGGCCATGCAGGTACCCATAGCAGTGCCGCTGACTTGAAGGTATATATTGTCCCCAAATGTGAAATAGTTGTGGGTGAGGACAAAGACACAAAGTTCAGCCACCAGGTTAGCTGTGACATTATCGGGGATACTGTTCCTGATAGCTTGTAGTCCATCTTTGTATGGAATAATGATGAAGTATGAATTTTCTACTTTCTTGTAGTTGTAAAACAATTATCTGTTTGTTCAGCCAAAATCATGTTTACATCTTCCACAATCACAACCCTGGAAATTTGGCAAAAGGCATCCAAAAAGAGTCTTTTTTCACAAGTTTTTTTGAACTTCAGAACACAAGTGCATACACACCATTCCTGCTGGAGGCAATGCCAGTAGTAACATCTCTAATATGCCCTGACTGTGGCTTCATTTTGCTACTCATCACTGTGCAATAACACCAGAATTTTGGCCCTATAGTCTCCATCTTTAGCACATAGCATGGAAATGACAAAAACAATTGCCATACTTTTCTGTCCAACTATCTTCATAACAGTACGCCACATTTCAATGTACTTATGCTACTGTTGACATTATACATTATTCCCTTACTGTTAATACTGCGACCAGGGATGAAAACAATAGATGCTCAAAAATCTGAAGTTCACTCTTTAAGGCTAGCCCAACAAATTAGAACCAAAACTCTGGATTTGGATCAATCTGACCTAGCATTTATTGTTACATGTAAGTGTTAAACTTAGAATAAGAAGTTCCAGCAAGTCTGAGATTATTGGCTGGCTGATTATTAGTGATAATACTTTCCAAATATAAAAGTAAACTTGAATCTCTTGTTTCCTAGGTCTGTGGGATCTTATGTAGGAGATGAGTTTAGAGCCTGGGGTAGAAAGAATTATGATGCTTACTTGAGAGTACTCAAGTACTCCTCACAATTGGTCTTGCTGTCTGCTCTGGAGGAAGCTACATGGCTTCTGTTCTAGCAGAGTGCCATAGTTAGAGCCATCTGAAAAGAGGAGGGCTCTATAGTGTTAAAAGCAAAACAGAGTTTGTCCTCAGTACTGGCCTTGGTCAGTTTAGCAAAACATGAGACCATTATCTTCAGTGGTCTTATCATTGCAGGTGCAGAGAAATTCCCTCCCCTCTGTAGAAGGAGGGAGTAATAGTACATTTTGAGCCAGTTTCTTAACTGGCAGACATCAATGATCAAGGCCAGAACAAGATCAAAGATGGTGTAGTGTTCTGATCACATATTCCTTCCATCTCTACTGCTTGAAGTCAATGGACCTTCTCCAGTTACACCAGCTTTGAATTTGGCACATGTATTTTAAAAGCCATTTGGGGCCTTTGCTACAGTGAAACATGCTGTATTTGAATTTTCAACTAAAATGTAAGTAGAGTAAAGAACACAGTAGCTGTAGATATGTGGGCAACACAACTAACTCTTGCCCCTTGTTTGCAAGGAGGGAGCATGTTTTAAACATTTTGTTCCAGGAGCTCAGTGTAAATCAGCTTCTTGATGACATAGAATTTCAGGCCACATTACTGTCCTTTCTTATGTTATCTATCACTTCGTAATCATTAGGTGGTTAATTCATAATGAGACAAAATGAAATAAAAAGAGAGATGATGATCATCATTATCAACAGTTCATAACTTTTTGTCTAGAAAGATAAGTCCTCAAAAATGGAGGAAGGAAAGCAGATTTAGAACAAATATCAGCCATATGGTTTTAATTTCACACATTAAATATTATTACTGAGATTGGCCTAGGAATAATCATTAAATAGATATTAAATTACAGGCAGCTGCTGCAATCTAATAGTCTGTCAGATCAATATCAGACTGGTTATCCATATTGACAGAGCTATCTTTCTTACTTTGATTTGAGAAGCAAAAAAAGGTTTTTGCATCATCATAGTTAAAAAGAGAAATAGAATGCCTTTGGTGATTAATTACTCTAAGGTTGGCAGGAAACAAGACAGAAGCAGAAAAAACAAGATCAGCAAATTCTGCCTGAAGCATAAACTTTTTTTTTTTTTTTACATCTAGAATCAGTCATTTTAGAAAACAAATTAGAAATCTCAATTTTGCTGTAATACCTAATATTTACACTTTTTTCCCCCAGTCCCACTGTAACAGCTGTTTTGTATTACAAGAGAATATAAATGTTTCAGTGTTGGTATCAATAGAAGAGAGAATTAATTGATTGATTTAAATAAGGAAGACCCTATTGAAGTCAATTGGAGTTTTTTCACTGAATTCAGTGGGGCCAGAATTTCACTCTGAACCTTTATTAAGTATTCTAAACAATTTTGATAGATGGACGCGGGATCAGAAGCTTGCAAATAATATTAAAACAACAAAACTGAATTACCTAGACACTCTCCATTACCTCTGGTCCCAAACATCATAGAGACAGATCGATATGCTGATTATCAGTGCTTTAGTAAAGTTTTGTAGATTTTATATTTGTATACAGCAAGGCGTTACCATTAATTAGAATAACTGTTAATGTTTTAGGCCCAATTCAGCAAGATACTTAGGCATGCCAGTATCTGATATCTCTGAGACAGCTCCCATGCTTAAAGTTAGGTTCATGTTTTAAATACCTTGCAGAATCAGGGCATTTAATACTTTTTGCTTACAGAACCAAAACTCTTTTTGCCATAGCCTTAAGGTTCTTCTC
Organism: Trachemys scripta elegans; assembly: GCF_013100865.1. Classification (NCBI taxonomy): domain Eukaryota; kingdom Metazoa; phylum Chordata; order Testudines; family Emydidae; genus Trachemys; species Trachemys scripta. The sequence goes on from NC_048298.1 coordinate 64,938,798, forward strand.
TACTATTTCCTCTCAGTTACCAATCTGGGAGATTGTATTAGTTACAGTATGTAATTTAGCATCAAAGGAGTCAAACCACCCTTCTCAAGAGAAGATGGATAGCTTTCGAAACTGATTCAGCAGAGACATTAACTCTGGTAACCTGTTCATCTTCTTCATTTTTTTTAAAGAAAAATATGGCCTAATCCATGATAGCACTAGCCTTGGCACATGTTCTTCCCTACTCTCTTATCCCCTGGATGATGTCAGTAAATCAGTTAGCAGATGGAATTTAAAATTCAGGGTCGGAAAGAGCTAAAGGCAGTGCTAGTAGTTCAAGGAACACAATTTATAGCCATCCCCTAGTATATTTGGAAAGCCAAAGAAGGAGTGCAAGTTGCAAACATGCTTGCATACCACAGTATGTTGCAATATGGTATATGCAAATACAATCTGGAGTGAATAAATAAAGTACAAATAAGCTATTGAAAATCTTTCATGAAAATAGCTGTAGCCTGGTCTGTACAAAAGAACATGCACTGGCATTTCTCTGAACAGACACATCCAATCTGACTATTGCTCTTATATTTTAACAGCCAAATAATAACACAACAGACTTATAATGACCTCCACTGACGCAAGTTGAAAGTCCAGAATTACTTCAGTGCATTTCAGTGGACTTTCACTCCACTGGACTTTCAGTGGACTTTCACTCCTTTAATAGTGACACTTCTTACAATGCTTGATCCTGCAGTTCGTTGAGCACGTCCAACAAAATGCTATGTGCCCTTAACTCCTAGTGATTTCAGCATCTTCAGAACCTCTTAGTTCATTCCAATACAAGAAGATTCCACTGTGCTAATCCTATCAAAATGCACAGTTATCTACCACATTAATGTCGCATAAATGCTCCGTTACAAAAAGATCTTTGCCTTCCCTTCTACTTCTGCTCCAAAGGCTTGGTCCTGCATGGCGCTGAGCTCTTCCAAGAGGTGATGAGTATCCTCAACTTCCATTGTCTCTAAAGAGAGTTGAGGATGCTCAGCACTTCTCAGAAGGGCTCAACATTTTACAGGACTGGGCCTTACCTGAGAAGAAAATCTGCCACAATCCCCATAAAGGGATGGCTTGCTGTCTTTTGACCTCACTTCTACTACTCCCAGCAGGCAGTTAGGAGGAGCTGGGGTGGTCTTACTGCAGCGCTCACAGTGGAGAGTGAAGAGGAGCTTTTTTACTACAAGCTGCAAACTGCTAGGAGTGGCCATAAGGTTGCTCAGAATGATGCAAAGTCACCTGCCTAATCAGGAGGAAAAGAGAAGGGGATATTGTTGTGGACACAACAGCAAAATGAGGACTGACATACGGGGAATTGAGTAGCAGGCCACAACTTTTATTAAACGTTAACACAAGGGAGGGGCACTACCCGCTCATCATGCATCCTCTCCTATACAAGGCATGTAATGGGTTCCAGTGCAAAGGTTACAAGACCCCTTACCATATAATCCATAACACGGGATAGGTTCTCCTCAGCTTATCCCGAAGGACTCATCTCTCTCTGAGTCCTAGCACCCCCCATGCAATCCCCTTCCAGCCCTTGAGGGAGACAGAAGGTGCAGCAGGGTGGGAATCTCAACCCATGAGGGCCACAAGGTCTCACCCTATCACTTGAGCCCAAACCCATCATCAAAATCTTTTACCTCTGGGAACCATTCATTTTATTCTCTTAACTGCACTGGAGACTGGCCACAGGTTGCGATGAATAAACAACTCCACCCTGGTACCTCAGTCAGGTACTAAGCATGTTCCTGCTTAACCCACTGTGGCTTGAAAGTGCTACAAGGAAGATAAAAACCTCCCTGCCCTCCACCAGTTGACCCATGGGAGAAAAAATTCCTTCCTGACCCCCTAAACAGGTGATCAGCTAGACCCACCGCATCTGTCAGACCAGGTTCCCATTTCTAGTTTGGGTGGACAGCTGAAAGAGGCTCCATGTGGCTCCTGCATGGGGCAAAATCCTGGGAGCAGGGGAACGCTGGCCAATGAGCACCCCTCTCCCCCAGCTGGCCAATGGGTGCCAGAGACTTCCAGGGGAAGGGGCGACCTATTGTCCCTTGATGAGTGTCTCCCTCCCTTGCCGCTGGGACCGTCCCATTTCCCCACAGCCCCATCAATTTCCCCCACACACTGATGCAAGTGGGTGGCATTTTTGCCAGGCAGGCCCTCACCCATCATAGTGAAACTCCACATATAGTGAAGTTTTTGTGCTGGGAGATCAAAATTCTTCAACTATAAAAGGGCCCCACCTTGTGCCAAAATATTGGCAATAGCAGCATAATTACACTGAATTTTGTTTGCTCTTAATAAAGTTGTAGCATCAATCATTTGTGACAGACAGGAAGAAAACTGCAAATGTTTCTATTTGTTTAATGAAGTTTCCAGAAGTGTTTTATCAATTAAACAAAAGCAAAAGACCCACTTTTCAGAACCTGGAACATTCTCATTCCAGCATCAATAACCACCATCTCCCATGGCTGTGTCTCTGCAGAAAGAGTAAAGTGTACAAAAGGATAAATGTACAAGGAATAGTCCAAGCAGATACCAACAAATCTTTTTATGTAGCTCTGACAATAGACCTTAAACCTCATCTGCCATTATCTCACCTATTCCCCTATAACTCCTTTCCTGAGCTGAGATTGCTAGTTGTGCAGAACTGTGTTGAAACAGTACAGAATTGCAGGAATATACATTTCTATCGGCTTAGTGTTTTTTTTACAGAATTTTTACTTTTTTTAAAAAAAATCAGCATTTTAGGGTACATATACACTGCAATTGGAGGTGTGACTGCAGCTTAGATAGACATACCTGCACTAGCATGACTAAAAATAGCAGTGCACAGTCAACACACAGGTTCCAGCCAGACGAGTAGGTCCCCAGTGTGCTTGTATAGCCTGCAATGAAGCCCCTGCCACCACATCTACACTGCTTTATTTTGCCATGCTAGTGTGGGCATTTCTACCTGGGATTGCAGTGTAGACATACCCTGAGTGTACAAGCTCAACCCGTGCAAAAATTCAAACACGTGCAGAAGGTTACTTATATGAGTAGCCCCATTGAGATGTATGAGACTACTCATCTGAATAAAATTGTGCCACAGAGGTGTAAGTTATTGTAGAACTGGTTCTTTATTTGTGAGATTCTGATATGGGATTCTAAACCAATAGCCTCCAAAAATAAATAAATGCAGTAACTCTGTTTCCTTTTAATTGCCTTTTTATTATGGAGAGGTCATATATTTCAGTTTTCTTTTTGTTTAGTGTAATATTTCTGAAACAACAAATCATGGAACTGTGGGAACAAAAAAAAAATTCAACTTTTCTGAAATTTAAATTTAAAACATATACAAACAACAGAGGCCAGATGTTTGGTTATGTAAGGACTATAAACAAACTAATTCATTCCCCCTTTCAGAAATCATTAACTAAATGCACCACCATGGAGGCAGACAATCCATCCATCCTCAGCTCTGTAGGGGAGGGAGGTATTTACCCATCCAGTTTCAGATCATTAATCAAAGTCCATCCAAAGTCCAACTGAAGTCAAGCTTCCCTTGAATGACTTAGTGTAATGGGAAACAAAACCCCAGAAACAATGCACTCACTGGCTTTAGTGCTGAAGCATAAAAAAAATTCTAACTACACATGGAAATTCATTGTGGACTGTCTGAGAAAACATATAAGTGTGCAAATGCAGTCAATATGTTATTTAAAATTGCAAAGTATGCATGCATCTTTCAAAAACCATACAACCTTTCAAATTTAAACACAGACAACATGAACGACATCTGAGAGAAGAATAAACCCAATCTCCTACAGATTAGCTACCTGTGATAGCAACAAAAGAATTGATTTCCCTTTGGTGCCCAGATTGGGGTAAAATGGAAATAGCAGGTAGAAAAACACATGACAGCATTAAAAAAACTGTCAAGAATAGAGCAACCAAATTTGCAAAATGCCCTACAGAAGTGACCAGATAACTTTCACCCAAGAGTGTTAAACAAATTGGCCAAGGATCTCACTGAACCAGTATTGTTGATTTTAAACAAATCTTGGAACACTGGGAAAGTTCCAGAGGAATGGAAAAAAAGCTAATGTTTTGCCAATATTTAAAAAGGATAAATGGGATGACCTGGGAAACTGTAAGTCGGCTAGCCTGACATCAGTCCCTGGCCAAATCATGGAAAGGCTGGTATAGACACAATCAGTAAAAAATTAGAAGATGGTAATATAATTAATTCCAATCAACATCTTTTTATGAAAAATAAGTACTGTCCAACAACCTTGATATACTATTTCTGCTGTGATCACAGGTTTGCTTGATAAAAGTAACTGTGCTGACATAATATACTTAACACTTCTGTTGGTCCCACGTGACATTCTGATTAAAAATTAGCACTATACATAATCAATGCATCCCATATCAAATGGATTAAAACTGGCTAACTGATAGATCTCAAAAAGTAATTCTAAATGGGGAATCCTCAAGCAATGGGGTATCTTTCTATTGGGATCCTGGAGGGATCTGTTCTTGGCCCAATGCTTTTCTACATCTGTAACAATAATCTGAAAGAAAATATAAAATAATTGCTGGTAAAGTTTGCAGAGGACACAAAAATTAGTGGAATGGTAAATAATGATGGGGACGATTATGCAAACTGACCTGGATTGCTTGGAAAGGTGCACTCATTTTTAAAAAGAACAGGAGTACTTGTGTCACCTTAGAGACTAACAAATTTATTAGAGCATAAGCTTTCGTGGACTATAGCCCACTTCTTCTTCTTCTTATGCATCCGAAGAAGTGGGCTGTAGTCCACGAAAGCTTATGCTCTAATAAATTTGTTAGTCTCTAAGGTGCCACAAGTACTCCTGTTCTTTTTGCGGATACAGACTAACACGGCTGCTACTCTGAAACCACTCATTTTTAACACCACCAAGTGCAAGGATACACATTTAGGAACAAAGAAAGTAGACCACAATTATAAGAGGAAGGACTGGACCTCCTCTGGAAAGCAATGACTTTGAAAAATATTTAGGGGTTATGGTAGATAACCAGTTGAATATGAGCTCCCCATCTGATGTTGTAGCAAATAAGATGAATGTGATCCTTGGCTGCAGAAGCAGGGGTGGAATAGGGAAGTGGTATTATCTCTGTATGCAGCATTAGTGAGACCATTAATACAATCCTGAGTCCACTTCTCATGTCCACACTTTGGAAAGGAAGTTGACAAACTGGAAATGGTTCAGAAGAGAGCTACAAAAATTATTTGAGGTTTGGAAAACCTGCTGTAGAGTAAGAGCCTAAAGAAGCCCAATCTATTTAAGTTATCACAGTTAAGAGGTGACTTGGTCAGGATCTACAAGAATCTTCCTTTATGAGGAAGATATGTCTATAGTGAGGGCTCTTTAATCTAGAACAGTGGTGGGCAACCTGTGCCTCGCGGGTTGCACACAGCCTGTCAGGGTAATCCGCTGGGGGGGCCACAAGACAGTTTGTTTACATTGACCGTCCTCAGGCACGACCGCCCACAGCTCTCAGTGGCCGCGGTTCACTGTTCCCGGCCAATGGGAGCTGCGGGAAGCGGTGCAGGGGTGGCGAACAGCGAACCGCAGCCACTGGGAGCTGCGGGCGGCTCTGCCTGTGGATGGTCAATGTAAACAAACTGTCTTGTGGCCCCCCAGCAGATTACCCTGCCAGGCCGTGTGCAACCCGCGAGGCACAGGTTGCCCACCACTGATCTAGAAGAACAAAAGTATGATGTGATCTAGTGGTTAGAAGCTGAAGTTAGACAAATTCAGACTAGAAACAGGTACACATTTTTAACTGTGAGGATAATTAATCATAGAAAAAATTTACCTAGGGATATGGTAGATTCTTTCTTCCTTGCTGTTTTTAAGTCAGGGCTAGATGTTTTTCTAAAAGTCATGGTCCTGATGCAGAAATTACTAGATGAAGTTCTTTGTTTTAGGAAGTCAAATTAGACTAAAATATTCATCCTGCTGGCCGTGAAGTCTTTGTATGAAAAATGATAAATTACTCTGGTACATTTTCTCCCAGAGAGAATTCTGCAAAAAAGAACTTTGACCGAGAAAATCTTGGGCCAATTAGAATCAACTCAAATATATTCCAAAAAGCAGCTAAACTCACCCTTAATTTCCTCCAAATAGGCACAGAATGTATATTAATAGAATTATAATCCCAAACTTTGTTTGTTTGTTTGTTTCAAAAAAATGATTTTAAGCTACTACAATTCAAAATAGTGCAAGACACTAAATGTGCAATTCGCCACAAAAAGGTCTAATGAGGGTCTGAAAACTGGAAAAATAAGTTCTATCCTAGTGAAACACAACTGTAAAGGTGCATAGTGTTCCAATTAAATAGGCATGGGCCAGCTTTCACTAACAGTCCCCTCCCTCCTCTGAACAGCTGGGATCCTTATTCAGGAGCTGTTGAACAGGGGTGGTGTTCCAGTTAAAGCTTTACCACAGGGAATATTCCACTTCACGAAGAAAGTATGAACCTCAGCAGAGCCTTTTTGGATGGGAGTCTTTGGTATGGAGTTTTATTGCAACATTGGCCAAGTCCTTGTTACAGTGCTCTCTTTTGCTACTCTGTTGAGGGAAGGGTGACCCGATGGATTAGGATTCTAACTTGAGTCTTTGAAGAGCTGTGTTCAAATGCCTGCCCCTCTCCCCCCCAAAAAAACTCAGTGTGTGATATTGGACAAGATACTTAGCCTATCTTAAGGCTCAGTTGCCCAGCTGTACTTTTTGCCTCTCAGGGATGTTGTGGGGATAAATACTTTAAAAATGATGAGATACTCAGATACCATATTGCAGAGGGCCATATATGAATGATAGATCCATTATTTCACATCAAATATGGGATATTTTTTTTCTACACACTTCCTGAAGAATGCATCTCCTTTTGGAAAAATAGCAGACCTCACAAATGCATTTGTGATGTTTATTTATTTAAGTTTGTAAGACATCATCCCCATCCCCCCCAAAAAAGGCGGGGAGGTGCTATAGAAATGTGGATAAATGTAAAGTAATGCACATTGGAAAAAATAACCCCAACTATACATACAATATGATGGAGGCTAATTTAGCTACAACAAGTCAGGAAAAAGATCTTAGAGTCATCGTGGATAGTTCTCTGAAGATGTCCGTGCAGTGTGCAGAGGCGGTCAAAAAAGCAAACAGGATGTTAGGAATCATTAAAAAGGGGATAGAGAATAAGACTGATAATATATTATTGCCCTTATATAAATTGATGGTACGCCCGCATCTCGAATAATGCGTACGGATGTGGTCTCCTCATCTCAAAAAAGATATACTGGCACTAGAAAAGGTTCAGAAAAGGGCAACTAAAATGATTAGGGGGTTGGAACGGGTCCCATATGAGGAGAGATTAAAGAGGCTAGGACTCTTCAGCTTGGAAAAGAGGCGACTAAGGGGGGATATGATAGAGGTTTATAAAATCATGAGTGATGTGGAGAAAGTGGATAAGGAAATGTTATTTACTTATTCCCATAATACAAGAAGTAGGGGTCACCAAATGAAATTAATAGGCAGCAGGTTTAAAACAAATAAAAAGAAGTTCTTCTTCACGCAGCGCACAGTCAACTTGTGGAACTCCTTACCTGAGGAGGTTGTGAAGTCTAGGACTATAACAGCGTTTAAAAGAGAACTGGATAAATTCATGGTGGTTAAGTCCATTAATTGCTATTAGCCAGGATGGGTAAGGAATGGTGTCCCTAGCTTCTGTTTGTCAGAGGATGGAGATGGATGGCAGGAGAGAGATCACTTGATCATTGCCTGTTGGTCCACTCCCTCTGGGGCACCTAGCATTGGCCACTGTCGGTAGACAGGATACTGGGCTAGATGGACCTTTGGTCTGACCCGGTACGGCCATTCTTATGTTCTTATGTTCTAAATGGGAAGTATTGTAAGAAATTTTAGCAATTACATTGAGGGCCACATTTTTATAAAGGTGAGCCTGGGAAAAGATGCATGTCCCATTACTTCATGTGCAGTCATGGTAAATGAGCCATGATCATTAATGTGTGCATGTACTGTGACTGTGTGCACAATTGCATTAAAATGAATATACAAATTATGCATGCACAGATCTAAAAATATGAGCCAGAACGTTCCATAATACCACTGGTAGTCAGCCTATTTATATTTTAGTATTAGACATTGTTTACTCTTTAAAAAGAACAGTATGAACAATTAGATATGCATTGTAAACCATAAACTTGATTTATAGTGAAAGTGCATTTGTCTCTGCAGCCCAGCTGCCAGTAAATTGACTACACAGTTACAGGATTTTTTTTTAACAGTATATTAATGATGACAAAACAAGGCTCCTAAACAACTGCCTTTGGCATCTGTGGTTCAAACATACTCATGTTGCATTTTAACAACCAAATTAATTCCACATGAAGAGAAATGTATTTACCTTTTTTTTTTTTTTTTTTTTTTAAACCCTGCAGACGTCTTGCAGGAAATGGCTTGACATACATTCCCAGGGGAGCATTTGCTGGCCTTTTCAGTCTTAAAGTGCTGTAAGTAAACCGTGTGGTGTTTGATATATTTGATTTCCTAAATGCTCCAGGGAACTAATTAACATGTAAAGATTTGATCAAATAAATTGCATATTTTGATCAGTCCATTGTGAGCGATTCAGATGGAATGAAGATACGTATTAATATTTGTATATATTTGCTTTATCATATGGAAAATGTCCTAAACACAAATGGTTCTAAAATAGCTTGCTCATCAACTAAATGTCACTGTACAATATCAAAGACAAAAATTGTTCCAGTTAATAGTTTCTTTAACTGTCCACAAAAGTTCTAAATTCAAGTCTAAAAGCTTCGGAGGCATTTTTAATGGTTGGATAAAATTGAGGATAGTTTTTCTTTTAGCTTTTTGAGGGGCAAGCTGGATAGATTAATTACTGTAAACTAGGCATAATTTAAATACAGCTCTCCGTTCATATCTAAATCTTGTATCCTCGTGGATGTAATCAATTCAGGATAAGCTCGGATCTATAAAAAAACATCTAAAGAATATTATCTGCCTTTTTTGTGTTTATTTTTTATTAAAAACTTGTGCATTTGAGAAGTATAATACTGCACATAATAAAAGTTGTAAAAATAGGATTATGGGCCAAATCCCACTCTATTTACTTAACTCAACTTCAGGGGAAGTTTTGCCTGGGTAAGGATGTCAAAATTTGCCCCTTTTGAATAAAATGCCAACCACCTATTCAGTATGAGCCAAATCCAGAGATCCTATTCACTTCAAGATTATGCCCAGCCACTGCAAGATGTGTAAGTGGGGAGATGGTAACAAGGACTGTCTCGCCCCTGTCCTCTCAGGAGTTGGCACAATAGCAGTCTTTGGCTCAGGGAGCTCTGGGGCTACCAAGGGATAGTGTTACTGTCAGAAATACCTCCTCTACTGGGGACCGAGAAGGAGCAGAGCCAAAGCCGCACTACCCCTTTTGCAGTGACCAGCTCAGCTTCTGGCTGGACATAGAGGATAGCTAGTCATACCCCCTCCGTACTTTCCCTTACTGGTTGGCTGGGCCTTAACAGCACAATAGAGTCCTTCATTTTTACTCAGGCAAAGCCTTTTTGCACAGTGGGAGTTTACCCAGGCGTGGACCTCTGGCTTTGGCACTTCTTGGGTTTTTCTGGAAGTCCTCTGTTCCTGCCCTAGCCCCAAATGTTTCATCAAATTCAAAAGAAATGAAAAGTGAATTTTGGCCCCTGAGAAGAAGGTGGCGTGACAGATATAGAATGGATTGTTTTTCAGGTCATTTCCTTTTTTGGTGCAACAAGGAGCAACTTCCTCTATAGACTTGAAAAAATTAATCTCACCAAGCCAAATTCTATAATCTTTTCTCAGGCAAAACTCTACCTGGGTCAAATTTTAAAGTCTTCACTGAGAAAAATTCCAATTAGCTGTAATAGCTGTTTTCTTGAGTAAGAATCTCAGGAGGTGGTCCATTGCCTTTGAAATTTTGTCTGAGTAAGAAATAGGAAGGGACTTGAGTTTTTGGGGGGAGACAGGTTCATAAGTACCTGAAAAGAGTTAGGAGAACAAGTTCCATTGAAAGCCAGTGGGACTTTGTATTCTGAACTGCCTCAGATGCTTTTGAAAATCCAGCCCTCAGCTAGCATGCTACTATTAATACAGTTAGTTCACGCTGCAGGTATTTGCTCACCTTGAGAAGACAAATCCACTAATGAAAGAATGCAAAATGTGAGTTTTAAAGGTGGTTTAGTAATTTTTAGATATATGTGTAAATTACATCTTAATTTGATAAGGTCAAAATCTGCGCCCCATAATACCCATACAATCCCATTCCTGGAGTTTCATGGGTGAAAGAGAGCAAAATTTGGCCTAAAGTATGTAAAGTAAAATAATTTTCTTTTCTTACATTGTTTCCGGATTTTAATGAAGAATGCTGCAGAACAATCAGTTAAAGCAGGTTCCCACTGAAGCACTCCAGAACTTGCGCAGTCTTCAGTCTCTGTAAGTATACTTGATATACTACACTATATTACGTTGTTAATGTAACTAATTTATAAGATAATGTTGTTATCAAATAGTATATTTGGTCAACTTTTTCTTCCCAACTTCCTTTGAATTCATTTTCAACTACAATACCATATTCTTCAATTAAACATCAGAAGTGACTTCATGTGACAGTTGCTTTACAGTACTTTAAGATGGTTCAAAGTCTGAGCAAAGATGCACTGCACTGTGATACTTACTGTTCGGTCAAGTATAATTGAAAATAGAAATTGCTTTCATGAACACTGCTGATCTTTCTCATCATTAAGGTTTCCTGAAGAACACCTTTAATATATTTTTAAATCTCTAAATGACATTGTAATTAATTTTTGTTTTACAACAGTGAAAACACTATTAATTCATCTTTAATTCCCTTTTGTGTCATGTGCTTGAAGCACACAAGGCAAACAGGTCCCCACACTTATATGACTTGGCTGTACCATATTAGCCTCGTCTGTGAGTCCATTTTATCGGAACTATTGCCCAGGTCCAAAGACCAAAAGTTACCATTAGCTGGCTGTTTAGTGGCTTGTGTGAAGTGATATGAGTTGTCTTACAGTAGTTCCCAGTAGACAAGTAAGAAAGGATAGTCTTGTGGGTAACACAGGAGTGGGGGTCAGTAGATAAACATTCTATTTCCAGATTAGCCACAAACATCTGTTGTGACCTGGGCAAGAAACTGGAGTCTAAAGTTTCAAAAGTATTGACTAATTTTGGGTGCTGAACTTCAGACATCAAGATAGCCAAAGCTGGGCACTCAAAATCTTAGGTGCCTTACATCTGGGGACATGTGAAAATTCAGACAGCAACTTCTCGGTCCTTCAGTTTTTCCCATCTGCAGAATTGGTGTAAAGCCCATCCTCTTCACAAGGGTGTTGGAGGCATAATTAATCTTTGTAAATTTTTTAGCTCCTTATGTGGAAGGCACTAGAAAAATTCAAATATTTAGTATCATAAAAATCATTACCACAGTTTGCACTAATTAGCAACTTCATTGGGAGTCTGCAGAGAGGATGAGGACTCAGAGAACATATAGACTATGCTATAGACTGGCTTAGGTCAGAGTTGAGACATATTGATGGGGGTATTGTGGAAAAACTTGAACTGTCTCAGATTATGCTATAGCCTTGTTCTGTGTATAAAGAGAAGCCTCCAGTATCTTTTGCATACACTAAATTTAGACACATTTTTAAAAAAACCTGAAATTTTTTGTAATGATTTCAAACATAAAAAGACATCTCTGTGACTTATTATTGCCCATGCATTCTTATGTCTGTCTTGGACAACATTTGGCTTTTGTATTTTCAAAAAGTTTATTACAGACACTAGTGTAAAGCAATCTTAAGAACTGGTTATCTAATAATCGTTACTTCCTTCAGCGGCCTTTTTCTTTATTGACCAGAGACAGCATAAAATATCTCAAGCATGTGCTTTTAAGGTTATTCTTCTTTCCTTTGATTTTCATGAAAGTCATGAGAAAACCTGGTCTAATGACTACATTTGATTTTTCCCCCTTCTAAACATAAAAAATAATATCTTGCTAAATCTCATTATTCTATAGGTATTTGGGGCTAAAACGTGATAAGGTAGGCAAACGGGTTTTTTTGTTGCTTTGAGAGAGACTGTGGAATTTTCAGCACAGTTTCTAAATAAAATGACAGTATCTCTCATTCTTTGTTGAGAATGTCTTTCCCTGAGGTGGGAAAGAAGAAGCTGAAGAAGAAAACCATAGGGTTATGTGGTCTGTGTAAAAGACTGGTATCTGGTAACAGAATTAAAATAAAAAAAAGAATGACAGAGGCCAGTAAGAACTTTAAACAGCTGTGTAGCAGACAGAAGATGGAGTGATAAGGGCTTGTACAGAAAAGCTACTATCAGCTGAAAGAAGATCATTGGCAAAAGTGAACTCTTTGAGGAAAAGAAAACCATGATTCTTTTGTTTGTTCCAACTGGGTTGTGCCTGTCAGATAAAGGTGTGCAGAGATTCAGTTTCTTGTTTCATAGAGTGCAGTAATTTTTTGTTCAGAAGGTGACTCTTGCTTTGGTTTCTGATTTACAATAGGAATTACTTTTTGAAACCCTTGAAATAACAGAAGTTCTATCAAAAGAGTAATTAAAAGGTTAAAAGCTCTTAGAAACCTTTTACCAAAGCAAAGTTGTCTTTAGGATAGCCAGGTTTAGTATTTATTTATGTTTAACTTTATAGTCTGGCATGATTTGTGTGAGCCTCATTAACCCAGTCCTTAGGCTAGAGTAGTTGTGAACTGCTGAATGTTGGTGCCAACTCTCTCATCCTTTTTTTTTTTTAACCCTAAAAATATTATCGTGTTTAGGGGTGGGTAGCCAAGCTAATTCTATTGCTGCCTTAAAGATGCGTAGCTGATCATGTGACAATGCTAAATTCATTTTATTAGTACAAAAAGCTACAACTTTTCCCTGCTCACTCATAGCACCAGTTTAATAGCAATTGTTTTATTTATGCATAAAAATATACATTATAGGACAGGCTTTTCCTCCATTCTCTGGTGTATAGATATGTTTTAATCCCCAAAATTGAATGAATGTATTGGAGAATCAAGCAATAATTAAAATCCTCTTCAATTTTACAAGGGACTCTACCCCCCTTGTCAACTATGAGGATGTACTAGTTCAACAGTTCTTAAAGGCATCAACTACCTAGGTTTGAGCCAAATGATTACGTGAAACACAGTGTTCCTGTATTCATGAGGGTTTGAAGGAACTAATCAAAGCACTTTCGTTTTGGAAGTGCCCAAGTCATAATGGATTCACAACTGAGTTCTACAGAATCATGCCTTATAGCGTACTGTAATTTTCATCTGAAGTACTGTATGAAGTGAAGGAAAATAATGTGAAATACTAATCCCAACAATAAGGGCACGTCTTCACTACCCGCCGGATCGGCAGGTAGCGATCGATCTATCAGGGATCGATTTATCATGTCTAGTGTAGACGCGATAAATCGATCCCCGATCACTCTGCAGTCAACTCCGGAACTCCACCACAGCGAGAGGCGAAAGCGGAGTTGGTGGGAGAGCGGCACTGGTCGACTCGCCGCCATACTCACAGCCAGGTAAGTCGACCTAAAATACACAACTTCAGCTACGTTATTTGCGTAGCTGAAGTTGCGTATCTTAGGTCAACCCCCACCCGTAGTGAAGACCTAGCCTAAGATTGCCATTCATTTCTGTTACACCCAAGAAAGGAAAATATGTTTTCAAGTATCATGGATAAATGTAACTAACATTATCACTGATTTGCCAGGACTAAGATATTTGTCCATAGTGTTTGCCAGTGTCATTTGAGTGCTGTCTACTTTACCTTATTCACCCTGAAGTTTTTTTAAAATAGAGCATCAGCTGGTGCGCTTAGTTGTTTGCATACTGCTCAAGACTCTGGCATCCCCATTCTTGCCGTCTGCCTTGATGTCAAGAAGGTATATGAATAAGCATATATGTTCTAATGCCCCAGAGGTTTTTAGATGTGGAAAATTTTAATAGAAAAGAATTGTTTCTGCAAATGTTAATGCAAGAAATAATATACAAGTTTACCATACAACTAAAGAATTAGCAGACCTCCTTATATGAATGTTTTTAATGAAAAGGAAAGAAAATCTTACATTCATAATGAAGAAACTTTTTGCCATTTTTAAATTTTGATTATTTTAGCATTGTATACAAAGTTCTGAAACTTTGATGAAACTTTACGCTCTGTTTAGTCTCATGTTTATACACCATTACTAATGAGTAACGTTACGGTTGCTCAACCAACATGGAAATAGCCAAAAATCAATGACATACTAGGCAGTGCTTTCTTGCCCATAGCTCACTATTCATAAAGGGCATTAACAAACAAAGAAATGCATTCCCAGTAATATGGATCATTTACTCCTGCTCCCCTAAAATTCAACAAGAGTTTTTCTATTGTCTTCAGTGGGCAGAGGATCAAAATAAAAAGATAGTTCCTATACTAAACAGAACAAACGTCTCTCCTGAATTTATTGTTGTAAGTCATCCTGACTTTATAGGAGGCAGGATATGAAAATAGTACTAGTAAGGTTTCAATAAGATTTTTTTTAAGTTGCCCAAAGCATTTCTTAAATAGCTTTTATTTGTCTTTAATCTATTTGGTATATACAGGGTACATGATTATCAGGTTTGATGTCACGTAAAGGTTTAAGTGGCAATTATCTGGGATTTTCTCTATAATTCATTTGTGGCTAGAGTTGGATGGGAAATGAAATTTTCATCCCCCAAGAAATTTTGACATTTCAGAATTAGTTTCCATTCTGAATTGGAACAAAAAAAATGAAATATTTTAAAGAAGGAAAAAATCCAAAGAGGTTTGAATTGGCATTTTGAAATGGAAAAAAATGAAATTTTGTTTAGAAATGTCAACTCAATTTTTTATTCCTTCAAATGCAAAAATGGAAAATTTAGTCAAAAATAAATATTTTTACAAGAAAATGTTGATTTAGATGAAGCCACATTTTCCTACAAGAAAAATTTTCATGCAAAAAGCTCTACCCATGTTGCCACTCAGGAGGGATCCCAATCTAATGTCATCATACCATGACACATTATCACTATATAATAATCAGTGAAACCTGTAAAGTAATCATCCTTCCTAGGAAGCATGCAGTCTTAAAAGTTGTCTACATTCACATTGAGCTTGATCCTGGGGTGCAGGTGAAGGTTGTTTGTGTACCTGCAAAGCTGCCTTAACTATCACTTTTGCATTCCCCTCATTCTGCCACATGTCTGTGCTGGGTTGGCCCCCCTGTGCAATGTTAGAGCAGCCTAAGGATCACTCTGTCTTACACTGGGCTGCAGACAGTCATAAGAGGTTGGAATCAAACAGGAATCCGCTTAGCACAGGGCCATCCCAACCAGCCCTCCTTTCTTTGATACACTAGCGGAAGGGAGGGAGACTGATGTGAGTACCCTTAGGCTGGCTACATGCCTCAGGAAGATCACCGGTACTCTGGGGGATGCTCCCTGGGCAGGTTCAGCCAGCTGTAGGACCAGAGTAGGCTAGCAATGCGGTGCAACAGTCTGCATTGCATTGCATCAGAGATCCAGGCGCCTTGAATGTAGTTCTGCTTCACCTTAGTGGAAAACCACCTCCATTAAGCAACTGATTTTGTTGGTCCCTTTAGTGGGTACATGGAGGGTGGAGTTTGTGGCACAGCCAGTGAGAAAAATCACAGACAGGGTTTTTGTTCCATAATAATGACAGTTTTATGTTTAAGAAAAATATCCTCTGACCCTGGTCCAATAGCTGTACCCCTGAGAACAGCCTGTAATGTTTCTATGCCATACAGTACACATTTTCTGGTCAGCCATGAGCCTTCCAATTTCCCAATTTATGTTCTTCCAACACTTATTAATAGTTTTCATATTGTAGCTGTAGCAATTCTTTGGACACTCAGCCAAAGAAGAGAAAACTATCACAGCTCCTAGACACAAATCTCTGACGTGGTCCAGATCTGCTCTCGTACATTGTATGAGCCGCACACTAGGCCTAAGGCCCAGATCATTTCCGTCCAAGTGAATCACCACAATGACTGGCAGATCACAGCCTCTTAAGTCCCTGGTTAGATGTTGCAGAGTGGGCAAACTCAGATGTCAACACAGGCCACCTATCTCCACCCAAATCAGTCAGTAGTCAGCAATCCCCATGTCATGGTTTGCCCCTGGCTCTCCCACAAACTTCTGCAAATCTTGTGATCCAAGAATCACCCACAGTCCATACATTGGCAATCCTGGCATCGCACATATTTCTTTTCCCTCAGTGGTCAAGGTATGTGTACTATCAATTCCAAACCTCCATGCTGTGTGTCTTTGGAAATACCACACTAATCTTCCCTGAGATCCGGAAGTAGCCACTTACTTCCCCCACGGGCTAGTAAAATACAGATTTTATCAACCAACCTAAGGCTTGCCTACCACCTGTCCTCATTTCCTGGCTTCTCCACAGCGACAACCCCTCTCTCTGTCCCCCCTTCTCTCTCTCTCTCTCTCTCTCTCTCTCTCTCACACACACACACACACACACACACACACAGTCCTCTCCAGCTTCTTGCCACCAAATATAACAGTTTGGTTAAACCAGCTACTGACTGTTCTGCACACACAGAAGCCTCCCCATAAACTGAAAACATATTCTATTATAACAGGCACGACTTGTAGCAAGAAACCTGAGTTATTAAATCTTTATTGCACAAGTGTACAAAGCTCAGACTAAAAATGTCAGTTGTGGGACGTTCACCAGGGGCAATGGCTTTGGCCTATCCCCTCAAACTACCCACGCAAGCATAAAGTGACTGCAGAGAAACCCCCTCGGGTGCACAGTGATTCTTCTAGACCCTACATCTATGAAAGTGAAGAAGTGAATGTGTTCTTAGATACCATTCTCAATGAGTTAATCGGTGGGGCCTGCGGACCCCAGTTTGAGAAACACTGCTCTAGCCATTTGTCTGTATTGGCACATGTGTATTGTAACAACTGTACATTTTCTTAAATACCATTCTCAGTTTAGGTCCCCCAAATATTTATGGGTTCCATGCATTATCTTGGGTAAAATTTGACATAATTAGACCATTTTGACCCACATCACATCAGTAGTGTGATCTCTATCTCTGTGCAAAAACAAAACAAAACAAAACAAAAATCACCTAGAAACTTTTTGAAAAATGGCTACTTTATAGGGGGCTTGTATTTCCACAACCCCTAGCTCAAATTACCCCAAATTTGGGTCATTACCCCTCAATTGCACTCTTCTGAGGCATATCAAATTTCAAAGGAATCCAATTAAGCCTATTTAAACCTTTAAACAGAAGTTCTGACACAATCTTAACTATAGTGATGGGCCAGCACCACTATAATCTTGTCCCAGTTCCTTGGGCATAGTTTGGGGGGGGTTAGGGAGGCATTGCCCCCCCCCAACAGCAATCCTTGGGCAGGCACAGAATTTGCACCCCCAGTCAATTGGCCTGACTGGAGCTTCCACCCCAAAATATAGTAGTCAAACTATGCCTAAACCCAGATCCTATATACACTGACAATAGTCCAGAATACCAGTAATAATTATGGAAGGAATTAGTGTTTTATTCTTAAATCTGAGAGTCAGCTCTTTTACTTTATCCACTTTTAGAATTCTGCATGAATAGTATCTTTACATGAGCTGCAAAACATATGGTCAGAGCATACACAGTACAAACAATTACAGTGGACTACATTCTGCATAATTTAAGCATTTACTTTGGACATTTTAAGTGAGCTCATGATAAATATCATGCTGGATGTCATTTTATAGGCTGCGTATCAGAGGAGATCAAATATTTTTGTATCCCTAAATTGGCTTTCTTTGGAATATAATAGATCTTTTAAACGGCCCACATGTTAACTATATATTTTAAATTATAAGTAAGGTCATGTTTATGAGTTAATGGGTTTAGTTTTGAAAGTGCCAAAACTTTGATCAACATGAGTAAAAAAACTGGCTGAAAACTATGATTTTGCTCAATGTTTTATACATCAGTATAGATTATTTATATGATGCCAGGAAACACACAACCACTAATGAAATGTTTTATTATCTGTAAGTAGGAAAATGGTACTCAGGAATTTATTTTAAAAAAAGATTAGATAACAAAGAAACATTTGTTATTTATACATTTTAAGAGCACTTGTAAGTCCTGCAACTACACTACATACTGTATAAGCCATAGTAGTTTCCTGCTTTGCCATAAGTTATATTGAAACAATAATTCACCTAACTTTGAATCACAATTAAATATGACTGCACACACACACATACATACAGGGGACAATACCACTTACATTTGGGAATTTATACTTTCAACTAACTCAATTTCTAAATTTTCTGTAAAATATGTGGAGGATGAAATCCTGATCCCACTGAAATCAATGAAAATATTGCCATTAACTTCAGTGCGGCCAGGATTTCATCCATAGTTTCTGGATCATCTAAAACAAAACAACAGACTGAGACCCCACATGAGACAAGATGTTAATTGCAATACAGTAACACATTTAAATTGAATAAAGCCTCCATTCTTTAATCAGTGTAACTGTCAAACTAGTGCAACTATAACTCCTTAGTTTACATACAGACATCACATAGACAAGAAATTTACTTCTAACCAAACACAAAGAAACGCCATCTACTCGCTCAAATTATACCTTATTTGAAAACACAAGCAAAGTATGTTGTTGCCTGGGGAGTGGGGGAGGTACAGCATGGGTATTTCTAAACTTTTCCAGCCTCACTCATTGTTGACAGACCCTTGAGTTATTTTGGAAGCTCTGTCTCTGCTGCTTGCCATGTCAGTTATTATAGTGAAAATTTAATTGTACAAGGGCTTTGACACTGAACTTTATAAATTTGTTCCAACTGACCTTGTCTCAGTTATTTGCAAGTCTGGCACGGAGCCTTAGAATTCATTATTGGTTCTCATGCAGTAGGTAGAAGCACTGTGGAGTAGGAGACAGAATGGACCCGACATTTTGCATGACTGTAAATGAAGAAGCACTTTAAATAAAGAGATTAGTATGCTTGCCACAAAGTGTATTCATTCCCCCTCTCTCAAATGGACCCAGTTCGGGTTGTGAAGGATTACCTCCTTATGCTCAGGGTGCATCTGTTTGTTCTGTAATGTTTTCAAACATGCTTTTGAAAATTCACTACTGCTCCTTTTAATAACATCCTGTAAACTGGCAGCCTGAACAAAAGTGCTAAATAATTACTTTTGTAGTGCAAACAAGTGTGCAAAGTCATTAAAGCAGATTAGAAGTAAGTAGAAGCATAGAAGAGTTATGATAAGCATACAGATCACATATATGTTCCCTGACATTTCAGAAAATTGAAGTGTTCTTCCAATTGTGCTCTACCAGGAACACAAAATAAAAATAATTTTAAACCATTGATTATATAGGGCCTGATTCTTATCTCAGACCCGTTTATGCCCTTGAAACTGCATTGATTATTCCTGATTTACACCAGTGTGAGATCACAATGAGGCCCATAGAATCTAGAGAAAAACAAATCATCTGTTGTGCAGGTATTCTCCCTGTGTTGGTTCTGCAGCAACCAAACTGCTTTAGTTTTTCCTACGGATGAAACCAGCTCATCGGTAATGCTGGTGCAAAATAAAAGGAAGTCGTCTCTGCCCTGCAAATGACATGTTAACTTCAGCCTTCATGAGAAACACAGGAAGAACCAATATTTCACCAAATGTAATAGATACAATTAGTCAGAAATAAAAATTTCTTTTCAGGCTTCTAAGATGGTGCTGAAAACTATGGAGAGTCAAATGCTTCTTTCAGTTACGCAGAAGCAATCTCACGGCCCAGAGACATTAAAATAATGAAAGTCTCTGAATGAATTTCTGACCTAGTTTTTAATCCCTTAAGGTGACTGAGAGCTCAGAAGGGGAAATAAACTCATTGCTCAGCCCATGGAGGAGTGCCATATCAGTCCATAAAAGAGTCACACTGATGGCTCCAAAATGAGTTCAGTTTAGATATTGACTATAAGAATGTTGACCATGGTGTGGGGCCTCAAGGACCAGAACGTAAAGTAGAAGAAAATGTGGGTATCTCCAGAGCATCAACAGGGGATGTGATGACCCTTCCCCCCACCCTCCCCTTTGGAGCACTCTGTACTTGACAGTATCCTTTTACGTCTGTTGTGTCGATTCATTACATTTTTCTCAGAGTCAGTATTCCAAATTTCTGGTTTTTTAGACGCCTGGATGCCAACCACATCAATTACGTGCCACCCAACTGCTTCAGTGGCTTGGTCTCTCTTAGACACTTGTGGCTGGATGACAACTCTTTGACAGAAATTCCTGTGCAAGCTTTTAGGAGTTTATCAGCACTTCAGGCAATGACACTGGCATTGAACAAAATACATCACATACCAGACTATGCTTTTGGAAACCTCTCCAGTTTGGTAGTTCTGTAAGTTTTATTGATTTTTTTTAAATGATTTTTGCAAGACCTTGGCCTCTTTGTAATAAATTATTTCAAGATGGATGCAATGTCTAAATTAAGCTTTGTAAGAGATACTTTAAAACTAGACTCCCCAAAAATGTGAAATGATCTGTAAACCTTGAGGTTGGTTAATATGGGCTATTGTTTTATGTTATGGTTTTAGCATTAAATTGATATTTTGGGCTATAAACCGGACACCTCACATAACACATTTTGTACAAGATGCATCATTATTATGTCATAATCATATCATAATCCTACCACTGTGATAAATACGGGGTGCAGAGTATCACAACCATAGAAGCTCATCCGTCACCTCTAGCAAGTGCAGAATGTGAGCAATACAATTATACGAGGTACAAGCCATACAGGGTAAGCAGAAGGAATTCCATCTACCACCTTGTGGACAGACTTTGCTCTCTGCCTGTGTGGGTACAGATTGAGTTTCAGTATGAGATTTTAACCTTTTTAGATTTTAACCTTTAAAAGAATGGGTATGTTTCATTTGGCTGAGCTTCCAGATCCCTCAGTTATTTTTCATCATGTTGTCAACCACTTGTTAAGGTAGAGATCTTCTCATGCCCCAGCTCTCCTCCCAGTCTCATTTCCCCACCTTCCCTGCTGAAACTTCAGTAACATTAGGACAATTAAGAAGACAAGATGAAAATAAGCTTCACTTGATGCAATAGATGCTGCTGCTTGGCTAGGTCCCCTCATTTTGTATCTGCTGTTTATCTCCTGTTTCTGGGTGTAAGACTTTAGAGTTATTAGTATTTAATCACCCCTAACTATCTGCAGCACCCAGTGTTCCAGTCTCTCCAAATCACTTAGTGTGGTTCTGTTCACATGTTTTGCTACCCTCTCTCCAGTTCTGCATCTTAAGTCAGTGGGAAAACTCACATTGGCTTCAATGGGAGCAGGATTGGACCTATGGTCATTAAAGATGCAAAACTAATTGGAGTTTTGGGGCAAATTCTTCATACTGCTATAGCCTAAAAGGTCAATATAGTATTTGGGATTAAAATGATTGAGATTTCTTCCTAGAGAGGAAAAAAAAACATTTTTTGGTACAATATCAGAATCTCTATCTTTTAGAATCAGTTCATAAATAGCTGAATACAGTTTGTGTAGGTTCTGAAAAATTTATCAAGAGCTTTTGATAACTAAAATACTTCTGTGTAAAACAAAGACATGGATGAGAATAGTATCTGACTCTCACATTCACAGACCTTCTCTTCTTTTATGTACAACTCCCACAGTTTCTCTCCTACCATGAGGGCGGAGTGAGGAAGGTAAAATAGGAGAGAGAAGTCAGCTGGAAAAGCATTCTCTTAAACAAAAAAATGCACTGAAATTCCACCAAGTTACATCCATCCATGTTACTAAGCTACACAGAGCAATTTCTCTATTAAGATCTAAGAATTTAGAAATAGGCATAAGCAGCAAAATTCTAAGCCAAATTTTGAATGTCCCAAACTTTCAGATCTGCAGGTTTGTTTCAAGCCAATCACTACCAAAAAGTCAAACTGAAAATCCTATCAATTACATAACATACCATTGGAAATTAATTGTTAATTATGCTAGTGTAACAGGGAGGAAGTCAAGTTATAGCATCAGTGAGATCAATTATATTTACTAACTCACACTGAAATTCTGATTTTTGGTCATGTGAATATATCTGTTTCTTACTACACTTGGTCAGGCCTCATGTACATTTTGTCACTTCCCTGCTTCCCATCCTGCCCACTCCCCATACCCAGCAAAAAAAAAAAAAACACCCACACAACACTTTTAAAGACGTTGTGTCTAATTTAAATATATATTTTTAAATCACCAGTGACCCTATTTTTAAAGTTTCAGAACACTTAATAGGAAATCCCCATGTGTCTAAAATTAGAACGTCGGGGTAGGCACTTTTAAAACAAGTATGAAGACAGAAAACAAATACATTAAATGAAAGAATCACAATCTCTGCAGTTTAAAAGCAAAACCTTTCTGTGGAACCAAATCAAAGCCTGGGTGGGTGGGTGGATGGGGGGAGGGGAGGGGTAGAGGTCGGGGAAATGCCCTCCTATACATGCTCTTGCAAAAAGCATGACTTGCATATAATCAGTGCATGCCTGAAAATAAGTTTCTTTTGATTTAACCATCAACATGTTTTGCTTAACTCCACTGTGTGCAATGTGCTTTCCTGACTGTGCTCTTAATGTTCCCCTGCAGACATCTCCATAACAATAGAATCTACTCCCTGGGAAAGAAATGCTTTGATGGGCTCCACAGCCTAGAGACTTTGTGAGTTGACCTCTTATTTGTTTCCCTTTTTTTTTTTCAGTGTTTTCATTAATATTCTGAAAGAATAAAAATACCAAACATGCTTTTTGGCTTGCTTAATTGCTAAAAGCCAAACGTGCTTTTTGGCTTGCTTAATTGCTACGGGCTCTGGATGATTGTTTACAATGACTGCAATACACATGATTGTGTACAGTGATCCTATTTCTCAACTATAAAACTACACTGCTTTTTTTTATAGGCAGCATTTATTAATAAATTATTTAATGACATTTTAAAACTGTACCAGGCGCAAAATAACAAATGACTATTCAGAGATAGTTATTCTTGCTTTGATAGTGCTACAGTATTTGTTTGTTTATCTTTAGTCAGCAACGCTAATTGACATGGAGGTTAAGGAAAAATTCATTGTAACCAAAAAGCTTTTAAGTTTGCAGAATGCATCTTGCCACATAGTGTGGTTGCGGAAGCAGTCAGATACTTTGACCTCTTGAACAAAGGAAAAGCTCCAGGTAGCATCAATTACAAACATGTTCTTCTTTTTAAAAAATTGCTCCAATTGTTAGTCTTTAAAGGATTCGCTTGAAAAGTTTCTGTGTTAGAGGGATAAAGTCACCTTAGCACCTACAATAGTTCAGTAAAGTGCAGGAGGTGAACACAAGGCTTCCCTGAATAGCATAAGAAAAAAAGAATTCTGGGAAAAGAAGACTAAACAGGAAAACAGCTCCAAAGTTTAAAGGAAAGTAATTTGCTCCAGACATGCACAAATAAAGATATCACCATCTCTGTTTGGTATTGGAGCCCTGACCCACTAATGCCTAAGGGACAATAATCCTTGCATATCTATTCCCCTTCCTCTCCTATACCACAACCAAGTGAATCCTCTCTACAGATCATAACCAACTTTACCCAACCAGAGCACTTCAAAAGGCCCAACGGCTTTGGTGCTGATGCAGAAGTCATAGAGTTTCAGGCCAGAAGGGACCAATAGATCATCTAATCCAGGAGTCTCAAACACGCGGCCCTTGGAGCTCTTCCCTGCGGCCCGCCAAGCTCCCCGCGGGGCCCCCACCCCCCAGTTACTTCCTGTCGCCGCCAAACTCCCCTCACCCCTGCCCCCACCCGAGTTATTTTATGTATCAGCTAAGCTCCCCATGTGCTGCTCCCCAATGTCTGGGGCCAGGTCTCTCCCCTGGCCCTGCCTGCCGCCCTCACGCACCTCCCCCGAGTGTCCCCCGGCCTCACTTGCTGCCCCTTCACTGCCCCGGCCTGCAGCTCACGCTCAGATCTGCAGGCTTCTGGCATCACTTGCTGCCGCAGGGTCCTAGTGTCCCCCTCCAATAGGGTCAGGGCAGGCTGTCCTTCCCCTGCCCTAGTCCTGAGCCTCTCCAATGCCCCAAACCCCTCATCCCCAGCCCCACAGCCCTCACCCCTGCACCCCCTCCTATCCCCAAACTCCATCCCAGAGCCTGCACCCCCACCCCCTGCCCCAGCCCGGAGCCTGCACCCAGCACCCAAACTCCATCCCAGAGTCTGCACCCCGGACACCCTCCCAGATCCAAACTTCCTCCCAGAGCCTTAGGCAGGTGGGGGCGGAGTTTGGGGGGAGCAGGTTTTGGGCACCACCAAAATTTCTACAAACCTGCCACCCCTGGAAGAGGCAGAGCAGGGGGGGAGTGGTGGTGCAGCCCAGTGCAGTGGGGGGGGCTTTACTGAGTGTATATATATTATTAAAACTGCTTGGAGGAGGAGGTGGAGAAGAGACGGGGCAGGGGCGAGGCCTCATGGAAGGGGTGGAGTGGGGGCGGGGCCAGGGGCAGCGACGGGGGGTGTCAGTGATGCGGCCCTCGGGCCAATGCACTAGTCCTCATGTGGCCCTCGCGGTCATTTGAGTTTGAGACCCCTGATCTAATCTGACCTGGTATATATCACAAGCCACCACAACCACACAGCACCAGCACACTAAACCCAACAACTGAAATTGGACCAAAGCATTCCAGCCCACAGGAGACTAGACTTTTATTTGCCACAGGAAGAATGAATAAACCAAATGTCAAACAAACATCATCAGAACCTAGTGGTTGGTTTGCTTTTTAATCCACAAAACCATGCACTGCTCACTTTCCAGTTGCATTAGGATCGGGGGGGTTAATTTTGATCACATAAACTAATCCTCTCTACTAGAACTTGAGTTTTCTATTGTCAAGAGCACCCTGCAATGTTACAGCTTTGACTTTTACCCACTGTGCATAGAGAGAAAGTCCCTCAATAAAATACCAGAACAGAAGAGGAAAAATGTGATTGTTCTTTAAGGAGACATACACACAACAGTATGCAACTGTCCTGAAATGGGGGGAAAAAGCAGTGATTTTAGTTATCCTCCCAGCCCTGGCTAGCTGGTGTGAAAGGGAAGAAGATATAGATGACAACCTTGACCCTGGAAAGCGGGGGGAGAACTTGGAGAATATGGTACCTGCCACAGTCATGTTTATTATTGCATTGGTTGGCATAACCATCAGTGGGGAGGCTGTTTTGGAATCTGGCGTCAAGATAGCCAATCACCTGGGCTGCATTGGGTGTCACAGGGTTATCCTCTTCCCAGTCTGGGCAGATCCATCTCAGCTAGAGGGCCAAACCAAATTACAAATGTTCATTATCTGTGTAATCAACGCACAGGGCCTGAAGGGATTTACAAACAGGAAGAAAAGCCCTGTTGACTACCGACAGCAGTTTCCTGCCTGTGTTATTAAGGATGATGATATTTTGTTGAAGTCCAACGTGAATCATTGTTTCTATTTAATTTAGTCAAATTATCTCTTATTTAAATTGTTAAAAATCTATTCTCTACAAAGCAGAAGCTTCTACGGTGCTCCATGGAGCTGCACAGTTTGACAAAACAGACCTTTCTTCATTTTAGTTTCAACTGCATACTTGGGCCAAATTCTTCTCTCAGATGATGTGCATGGGTTTCCCAAGCCAGGAATAAGCACGTGGCTAGTGAACGTGCTGGAATGAGGAAATGTCTCACTAACAAGCAGTTCTTAAAATGGAATACCAGGTTGCTAACCTAAATAAAATATTATTTTTACGACTTGTGTGTGGCGAGGAGTTGTTGTTCTTTCTCCTTTACTCCGTATTGATATTGTCAACCTTACTGCAATCTTGAAACCTCAGAATAAGTGAAATCCTCACCCCATTGAAATCAATAGACGTTTTGCCATTGACTTCACTAGGGCTGGGATTTTGCCCAATAACTATTTTTCCATTGATATTTCTCCTTTGCTATTCCTGAATATTTATCTTTCTTATTTTCACATACTGTGCCAAGAAACAGGTCAGAAAAGAAAATTAAAGCATGATAAACATGGGAGTTGGAAAAGAGGCAAACTGAACCTAAATAATGTGACATATGAACCATGTAAGATTCAATTCACTGTACAAGTACAGGCATTTATTTTAAAAATCAGTTTTAAGATGAAAAATGCCCAAAATATTTCTATGTAAATATTGCAAAGTTGTCCATAAGTAAGGATAGATTTTCCTTTCATTCTTACAAATGAATGGTGGGGAGGAGAGATCAGAAAATAGCAGGTGGCTTATTAGGATTTGTAAATGTCCATATTTTCTCATTTCCAAATTGGTAACACTTAATTAAAAATAGCACCATGATCAAAAATAAAAATGATGATCTGCATTGGATGGCGTTTATTAAAAAACATCACATTTTGAGGATTCCCTAGCCTTTGGACCTATTTCTTTATTTAATGCATGAAAGATGATACTTCCTTACAAATCCCAACAAATTCTGATATCCCTTAAACAGTGTATAACCTAAATTATGTGATCTATTTTTATGCAGAGATTTAAATTACAACAGTCTGGATGAATTCCCCACTGCTATCAGGACACTCACAAACTTAAAAGAACTGTAAGTATTGAACTCTACCTTATTGAGAGGATGCTTTGGACAATGTTTTTTATTTGGGAAAAGCTGATGATTTCTATCAGTGCTCTTTAAAACTTTCTATATCCTGGAAAAGTGAGCAAACATGCCAACATATATAAAAGAAAATTTTCAGCATTTAATTTATAACATTTAACTTCGATAACTTTTACTTGTTACAAATGCTCTTTTGTACTGAAAAGAATTTTTGAGAGAGTATTCTTTTCTGGAACTTTATCCTTGAAATGCAGTATATCATAATAATAAAAGGACACTATCAATTTTGTTTCAGCTTCAAATGTGAGACTTGTTTCAAAAGGCGCAATGCCTGGGCTAGGAATTTCTGTTCACTCATAGGCATTTTGGAGAAATAGGGGAGTCATTTTTAACCTTATTTTAAACAGGGTTTTTTTCAGTGTAAACATTCGTGTGCAGTGTTGTAAACTGGAAAACTTATGGAAGCGTAGACATGGTTTGTAAAACAGACTAAAATCAAAGGTGAAACTGACCAGCCTAGATTAATTGTGCAAGTTAGTTGAATTGCAAAATAAGCAAACAGCTAGAAAGATACCAGTCAATTAGATTTCTTAAATTCTTTCTGTTTGAATGATCCACAATGTTAAAGATAGCACCAGCAGGCATTTTTTAAAACATAGATGATCACAGATGCACTGGGCCACTAAGGGTATGTCTACACTGCAATTAAAAACCCTCCGCTTGCCTGTGCCAGCTTGCAGGACATGGGCTAAGGGGCTGTTTAACTGTGGTGTAGACATTCCAGCTCAGGCTGGAGCCTGTATTCTAGGACCCTCCCACATCGCAAGGTCCTAGAGTCCAGACTCCAGCCTGAGCCCTAACATGTACACCACAATTAAACAGCCCCTGTGCCCAAGCCCCTTGGCCCAAGTCAGCTGGCACAGGCCAGCCACAGGTGTCTAATTGCAATGTAGACATACCCTTAGAGTGCTTCGTGTTGCCGTTGCCATACAAAGCAGATATAAAGCCAATTTAACAAGCTGCTTGGAAAATCCTTCAGAATCCCTAGGCAATGTAGGGTCAGCGCTGCAGCTCCTATGCCAACACTCCAGTTCTGGCATAGGGAACGTGGCCAGAGAGAAGGCATTGTGGCCATGGGCTACTAATCTACCTTATTCCCAGCTGCCATAATGGCCCCTTGACATAAAATACAATAGCTTGGAGGGGGTGGCATCTGCTGACCTCAGGATGGGGTAGCCACAAAGGTGATATCCAGATGTGTACTGAACAAATCCTGGCTGGCCCTGTGAATCTGGGGCACAGTTTTTATGATCAAGATGTCCCTTTAATATATTATTCTCTGGGCATAAAAATCTACATCGAAAAGTTGAAATTGTAAGTTTCTTAGAAAGTATTTGAAGCAAACTTCAGTAAAACCTGCCTTAATGACCACCTCTGAGACCACCTGTCACAAGCGACACCTTACAGATGCCATGGAACACCGCTGCTATCTGGTGTGCAAATCTTTAAAGAGAGACCGCTTCTGATAAGAGACCACTTTTGCTAACTCCCAGGAGTAGTTGCTCTTGGCGGGTTTTACTGTATATGTGTTGTGTAGCATCTTTTTGCTTCAGATTTTTGGCCTCTTTAGCATCAGATCTGCTAATATCAGTTTGTGTGGCTTCAGCCAGGGTGTTTTAGTCCCCTAAATTCAGTCTCTGCCTGTCTGGAGCATGAAATTGTACAGCACCAAGGCTCTCATTCACTTTAAGCATGTGTTTGAGTGCTTTGCTGGATTGGGACCCAAGAGCTCAGTAATATATCTCCAAGTGGTTACTGAGTACCCTCAGCTCCCATTGATTTAAATGGGAGCTGAGGGTACTCAGTACCTCATAGAAGGTGCTCAGCACCTAACAGGATCAAACATTGAGGCCTCAATCCTGCAAACACTTATGCACATGCTTAACTTTAAGCACATGAGTAGCCCCTTTGACATCAAAGGGACCACTCACAGGAGTAAAGTTAAGCACGTACATAAGTGGTTGCAGGACTGGGGCTTCAAAAGTTGCCTTGTAGTTCTCCCTGCGAGTTAAGGTAATGACACAAGTATACCTATATATTGATGAGGGACTAGTATTTTCCCTGAGCACTAGTAATGCCATTTCCTCAGCTAGTCTGCCATGCAGGGAGCAAAGGATTGATCTGGGGAATCCTGCTTGGTAGAGTCTAGGCCACTCAGCCAATCTGTATATTGGTTTTGAATTAAATAGTCTTCTGTTTTGGTTGTTGCTTAGAGCCCAACTGTGTATAGGCACATATTTTTGATTGCATGTGGTATATAGAAAGGAGTATAAATATAGAGTCTTGATTTTCTAGCCCAGTTACACAAGCAAGACAATTAGTTCAGTGAAATTGATAATCTGGTATTGGTACAAGTAATGACTGAGGGTTCTTGCATCCGTGAACAATTCAAGGCTTTCTAAATTTTTTAATTTAATCTGAGAAGCCTTTGACATAGTTCATGATTGAACTAACTAAAGTTTCTCACACAAATCATCATTGTTCATTTTGAAACCTTAGTTTGTTTTTAACAATGGCAGAATTACTCATATGAGTACAATGTAGTAATTAATTATGAGACAAAGAATTTGTCTCCTTTCTAGAAGGCAGTAAGTACATTGTACAGCTTGTACTTCTAATACTTCAATAAAGAAAGGCGTGTGGGAGGTTCAATGCATGGTATGTCATGACACAACATGTAAATTGATATATACACTATACATTCACATAAATCTAAATCATCCCAGAAACAAGGATGGTATTGGACAAGTATTGGGATGAAATGCTTTCCATTTTCAGTCTTAATCCAACTAACTGCGATGTCCACATTGACTAGAAAGCCGAAGACACCGTTGCTTGCAGCTACAGAGGTTTTTGATGAATTGTAATAGTTCTATGTTACTGTGAAAAACAGCCCAAAAATAATAAATGTTTTTAATGTATTACAGGTTTTACATTCACTCTTTTTGTTATTGTATAAAATATTGTTTTTTCCCCAGGGGATTTCATAGTAATAACATCAAATCAATACCTGAGCATGCATTTGTGGGCAATCCATCACTTATAACCATGTAAGTGGAAGCAGTTTACTTTGATATTTTGTATATCAAATGTGGAATTAAATACAATATTTCTGTGTGGTTTTCTAACTCATCTACAATGTAAAGGAGCATAATGTGAGTGCATTAGGTCTCCTACCTTTCAGGTCATTCAGTTTTCTTAGTACTCACACATTACTTGGAAAGAGAAATCATAACTTTCCATAGCCCTTGACCTTTTACTCAGGCTGCTATTTCTTATAACAGGGTAGCTGGCCCATTAAATGAAACTGGGATCAGGTCTCCTGTTCCAGTCCAGGTGCTCCCAGCTGGCCAATTAAGAGGGTGGGCAGTAAGTACCTGGGCACTATAAGAGGCCTGATTAGAAAGAGACCCTGTATGTCAGTTAGGGTAAGGGCAGGAGTTGAGAATGGCCAGAGATAGAAGATGATTCCTGGGAGAAAGCTGAAGGTAGGAGAGCAACAAGATAGGTTTGTTGGCTAGCATCCCTGAGGGCCTGGAGGACTGAAGGCAGGAGAGACAGAAGAGGAGGATGTCTGCTGGCTCTAAGCTGGAGCCAAGGGCCAGAGAACATTGAAGGAAGGGGGAGCAGCAGAGGGGCTTACCCACTGATATCTCATTGCTGGAGCACCGAACCTGAAAGAAATGTGAGAGAGCCCAGGGGAGTGAGGGGTACTGTATTTTGTTAATAAACTGTGACGGACTAGAGGGAAAGCTTCTGTGGAGTTACTGGAGACCCAAGATAAATAAATAAAAAACAGATTTTATTAGCAACTGTAGAAAGAGTGAGAAGAAATTGTGAAATAAAAAATAAAATACTCACCTTGATGCTTACTAAGGAAAGCTCTATCAGGACCAGGAGAATACTGATATAGTATAGCATTGCAGAAAGAGTCCTCTTGGTCTGACAGCTCAGAGTACCAGAAAAGCGCTGTCGTCTGTCTTTTAAGTCCCAGATCTCTGGACTTGTTTACAAAAACACTTCCTCGTTTATAGGAAGTCTCGCCCTGTACTTGCCTATACATCATTTCTAAAACCAAGCCAGGAAAAAACCTATCTGCATTTGCCCCAAATCTCATTTAAGTCATTGTTACTAGAAACACTTCCTCCTTCCATATTGTTAAGAGATGCCTTTTGTTAGTAAGTTATCGGACAGAGCTTTTGAGATCATTTGTACATTTTTTTTAAATGACAATTTTGTCAATAGTTAAAACAGTTCTTTGAAAACAAGCTATAAAGATGAAAGATATCTGGAATAGTTGAAGGTCATATTGGCTCATAACTTATACATCTGGACACAGCTATCCATCACAGATCAAACACAAGAAGAGGGTGAATGTTATTCTTTCAGTTCATAACTTCTGAAATTGAAAGATATGGAAACCTATTCATTGCCATACCAGAGCAGACCAGCCATTGGTCTAAGACATCTCCACATGCAAAGTCAGGCTCCCTTAGCATCAGGAGTCCAATGGCACAGATCACAAAAGAAAGTAAAACTATCATCTATATATTTGTAAAGCCTCTAATGTCAAAGAATCATAGAAATGTAGGGCTGGAAGGGACCTTGAAGTCATCAGCTCCAGTCCCTTCCCCTGAGGCAGGACCACAGAGCATGCCTGACAAGTGTTTGTACAACCTGTTCTGAAAAACGTCCAATGAAAGGAATTCCACAGCCTCCCTTGGAAGCCTTTTCCAGAACTTACCTATCCTTATAGTTACCAATTCTCCAATTTATAAAATGTGTGAATGACACCATCCTGCGGGGGAGTGCAAGCACCTGGGGGGACAGGATCAGAATTCAAAAAGACCTTGATAAACTGGAGAATTGGTCTGAAATCAACAAGATGAAATTCAGTAAAGGCAAGTGCAAAGTAGTACAGTTAGGAAGGAAAAATCAAGTTGACATCTACAAAATGGGGAATAACTGGCTAGGAGGTAGTACTGCTGAAGAGGAACTGGAGGTTATAATGGATCACAAATTGAATATGAGCCCCAGTGTGATGCAGCTGCAAAAAAGGCTACAATCAGTCTAGGGTGTAGGAAAGGGAGTTTTGTACATAAAACAGTGGGTAATTGTTCTGCTCTAGTTGGTACTGGTGAGGCCTCAGCTGGAGTACTGTATCCAGTTTTAGGCTCAGCACCTTAAGAAAGATGTAGACAAATTGGAGAGAGTCCAGAGGGGAGTAACAAACATGATAAAAAGTTTGGAAACCCTGACCTATGAGGACAGGTTAAAAAAACTGGGCATGTTTAGTCTTGAGAAAAGAAGAGTGAGGGGGAACCTGACAACAGTCTTCAAATTTGTTAAGGGTTGTTTTACAGAGGACGATGATCAATTGTTCTCCATGTCCACTGAAGGTAGGACAAGAAGTAATGGGCTTAATATGCAGCAAAGGAGATTTAGGTTAGATATTAGGAAAAACTTGCTAACTGTAAGGATATTTAAGTCCTGTAACAGGTTACCAAGGGAGGTTGCTGAGTCCCTTTAGGAGTGCTGGAACAATTTGTACAGTGGGGTGCTGAGAGTCATTGAACCAAACTGTAAACTTTGTATATGATGGAAACCACTTCAAACCAGGGGGTGCAGTAGCACCCCTAGTTCCAGCACCTATGGACCCTGTCATTGCATGTTTTTAAGACCAGGTTAGACAAACAGATCTGTAGCATGCAAGGTCTTGGAAAAAATGTTGAAGGAGAAAGTAGTTAAGGACATTGAGGTCAATGGTAATTGGGACAAAATACAACATGGTTTTACAAAAGGTAGATCATGCCAAACCAACCTGATCTCCTTCTTTGAGAAGGTAACAGATTTTTTAGACAAAGGAAACGCAGTGGATCTAATTTACCTCGATTTCAGTAAGGCGTTTGATACGGTTCCACATGGGGAATTATTAGCTAAATTGGAAAAGATGGGGATCAATATGAAAATTGAAAGGTGGATAAGGAACTGGTTAAAGGGGAGACTACAATGTGTCATACTGAAAGGTGAACTGTCAGGTCGGAAGGAGGTTACTAGTGGACTTCCTCAGGGATCGGTTTTGGGACCAATCTTATTTAATCTTTTTATTACTGACCTTGGCACAAAAAGTGGGAATGTACTAATAAAGTTTGCAGATGACACAAAGCTGGGAGGTATTGCTAATACAGAGAAGGACCGGAATATTATACAGGAAGATCTGGATGACCTTGTAAACTGGAGTAATAGGAATAGGATGAAATTTAATAGTGAAAAGTGCAAGGTCATGCATTTAGGGATTAATAACAAGAATTTTGGTTATAAATTGGGGATACATCAGTTGGAAGTAACAGAGGAGAAGAAGAACCTCGGAGTATTGGTTGATCACAAGATGACTATGAGCCGCCAATGTGATATGGCCATTAAAAAAGCTAATGCGGTCTTGGGATGCATCAGGCGAGGTATTTCCAGTAAAGATAAGGAGGTGTTAATACCGTTATACAAGGCACTGGTGAGACCTCATCTGGAATATTGTGTGCAGTTCTGGTCTCTCGTGTTTAAGAAGGATGAATTCAAACTGGAACAGGTACAGAGAAGGGCTACTAGGATGATCTGAGGAATGGAAAACCTGTCTTATGAAAGGAGACTCAAAGAGCTTGGCTTGTTTAGCCTAACCAAAAGAAGGCTGAGGGGAGATATGATTGCTCTTTAAAAATATATCAGAGGGATAAATATCAGGGAGGGAGAGGAATTATTTAAGCTTAGTACCAATGTGGACACAAGAACAAATGGCTATAAACTGGACATTAGGAAGTTTAGACTTGAAATTAGATGAAGGTTTCTAACCATTAGAGGAGTAAAGTTCTGGAATAGCCTTCCAAGGAGAGTAATGGGGGCAAAAGACATATCTGGCTTCAAGACTAAGCTTGATAAGTTTATGGAGGGGATGGTATGATGGGGTAGCCTAATTTTGGCAATTAATTGATCTTTGATTATTAGCAGGTAAATATGCCCAATGTTCTGTGATGGGATGTTAGATGGGGTGGGATCGGAGTTACTACAGAGAATTCTTTCCTGCGTGCTGGATGGGGTAGAGTCTTGCCAACATGCTCAGGGTTTAACTGATCGCCATATTTGGGGTCGTGAAGGAATTTTCCTCCAGGGCAGATTGGCAGAGGCCCTGGAGGTTTTTCACCTTCCTCTGCAGCGTGGGGCATGGGTGACTTGCTGGAGGATTCTCTGCACCTTGAGGTCTTTAAACCACAATTTGAGGACTTCAATAACTCAGGCATAGGTTAGGGGTTTGTTACAGGAGTGGGTGGGTGAGATTCTGTGGCCTGCGTTGTGCAGGAGGTCAGACTAGATTATCATAATGGTCCCTTCTGACCTTAAAGTTTATGAGTCTATAACACCTGTCTGGGATGGTCTAGATATATTTGGTTCTGCCTCAGCATGGGGAGAAGGACTAGATGGCATCTTGAGGTCCCTTCCAGCCCTGCATTTCTATGATTCTATGAAATTCCCTTTTCTAGGAATCTTGTACCATAAACCTGTCAATGGTCCATAACCGAATAGTGCTCATCTTGGACCTCATGCCAGTGTAAATTTGTGAGGTAAATGCTACATTTGGAATAAAGAAGGACACACTTTTGTGGCAGATTAGTTTTAAAACCAAGAAAATGGTGGCTGCTAGAAGATACCAAGGTATTTGGAATATAGTCTTGATGAAGATGGATTAATGGGCAGAATGAAAATGAGATCTTCAAAGCTGACGGAAATATACAATTTATCACATGGAACTTACCACCACATGTGTAGTGTGCTTTGCCTATTTATAATTATTCAGAGTAGTATCTTGCATATTAAAATGACTGTTTCTCTTTTTGCAGTCATTTCTATGACAACCCTATCCAGCTTGTGGGACAGTCTGCTTTTCAACATCTACCAGAACTCAGAACCCTGTATGTTTTTACTTCTTTAAAACCTCTTTGTCTATTGTACTTCTAAGATTGTCCTGTAGTTTCCTTTCAATAATGATACTGTGTTTTTAACTCTAGGACTTTAAATAGTGCTTCACAAATAACTGAGTTTCCTGATCTGACTGGAACTACAAGTCTGGAAAGTTTGTAAGTGTTAGACAAATACCCCACTCAACCCAGTAATATTTTTTAGATCTTGACTTGTTTTAAGGATCTATCCTTTTACTAAGCATTTATTTTGTAAGCTTTAAGTAAAATAAAATAATCTTTGTATTGTTTACTTTTACAGGACACTTACAGGAGCACAGGTCACCTCTCTTCCCAAAGTAGCTTGTGATCAGCTACCTAATCTTCAAGTGCTGTACGTTTCAGTAAGGGTGATAACATCATGTTAATGCAGGAGTATAAGGGCTGAATCAAGTGATTTGTGATATTGGAACAATCCACTTATGATTAACTAGCAGTTGTATGGTACCACTGGTAGCATTGTGCTAGATAATCTACAGACATGTAAAAAGATGATAGTCCCTTCCCCAGAGAACTCACAATCTACATGTCAATCAGGATTTCCCTTACATGAAGGAAGGAGACAAACATTTTTTATATCATACATTTTTAGGAAAGCATAAAACAACTCATGATACTCCTTAAAAACATCAAAAGAGGGGACATCCAGGACAGATTTGAGACTTGATTTGCATTTATTATCTCTTCTATGGTAGTTTCCTTTAGAATGGTCCAATCTTGGATTCATTACTCAAGCAGATATCCCACTGAAGTGAAAGGGAGATATACATGAGTAAAGACTGCAGATATGCGTCTTTATTATGTATATCTCTTTAGTTTATTTCTCTACCAGGCATATCTATTTGACTGAAATTTGAAGCAGTCTGTTCCTGGGCTATGTGGGGGCATAATTTTTATACTAATAAACCAATATGTTATTTTATCATGGAAGTATACCACAGAGTAAGCTTAATCTCTAACAAAAGTAATCAATCTGTCTACTTCTTTGTGAATCGGCCAACAGCACTTTAAGTATTACCTCACTATGAATGTATTCGGTATTAGTTCTGTTGGCCAACAGTGAAATATCACTAATTATAACACATTATTTGAGTACCAATGTGGATGTCATGAACGTTTCCAGAAAAATTACTTTCAGTTAATGGACTAGAAAATTCATTTCCAGAACATTAAGGCCCAAACACAGAGCTTGCACTGATGACAATGGGAATTTTGCACATAGATTGTGGTCAATGTATGGCTCATACTAACCTCTAAATAAGCTTGGAAGGATTCAATTTTTATCGATAAGTGTCAGGAAAAATCAGTTTCACCATGCAACTGAAAAAAAATATTTCAACTGATGATAATCAAAATTTACAGATAGGCAAAGTAAGAAAAATGCTGCTTGCAAACTTATTAGAGGCTGTCATTAAATAATTATTGTCTGAGATTCCCACAATTTCCTGCCACTATGAAAATTTAAATAGATAAAAATAAAAAAAACGTAAACCCCAAAATTTCATGCAACTGCGATATTTAAATTGATAACATTGAAAAAATGCTTTAAAATTTCTGTCTGAAAATTGTGTGGCTTTTGTAGTTAGAAGTATTACTCATGTTACTATAATTGAAAGGTGTTGGGCGGGGGAACTCTCTTTTCCTATGTTTATTTTGCATTCAACAACAATTTGTGTGCAGTCAGTTTCATTATTTTTGCTGTATAATCAGTTAGGCCCTGATTCTACAAAGACGTATCCACATCTTTAACTTACCACACTGAGAGGATTGGCCCCAATATGACTAATCACAGTGCAGAAAATTAAACATACACCTAAGCCTGTGCAGGATTATGACCTTCATCAGTTTCTCCCTTCCTGAAAAGACCCTTATAAATATCAGCAAAGGAACAGAAAAACCCAATTTTGTGGTGCTCGATCCAAAACTGGAATGTTTTCAATTATTTTTAAAAATTCAAGTTGACAAGTGTTCTTTTAAGAGGAGAAAACTGAAGTTAATATATGGTAGCATAGGCATATTGTTTACATACATAAGCACAGACTACTTTTCCATACCCACATTTGTTCTTCACATTAGTTTAGAAGCCTTCAACCCACCTGAATCATCCTCTGGCATATGTGACTAGCACAATAAAGGATCTGTCAACAGGACATGTTCAGGCTGTCTTCCCCGCAAGAACAGAATGCATACACTTATGGTAGCCTGTGCACAAAGTAAAAGAGTAAGATACTAAATCAAAAATATGCTGTCATATACTTAACTTGTTTTTACAATGCAAGCATAGAATGAATAGTTGAAATTCCATCTTCAAAACAAGTGCAAACAGAATTAAAATGTCTTTTAAGAAAGCAAAACAGATTTGCAATTGCATAGAGATGAGCCAGTTTTTAAAAATTAGACTCAGACATGAAAATGTATTACTTCATTAATTGTTAGGGTTACAAAACATGTCCTTTGTCTCTGTTTTCTATCTACCTATAGGTCTAGTCCCATACTCTTTACACAGGCGAAACTGCTACTGAGGTTGATGTGTGTTTCCCCTGAGCAAAGGAGTACAGGATGGGGCTCTATTACTCTGTTTCTTTCTTCTTTTTTACAATTTCTGCAAATTACCCTGGCTTGTTTTTGATTAGTTAGATTATACTATAAATCAGTCCAGATGTTTCAGTTATTCTGTAATTTGTTGAGTTTTGGCTCAAGTTTTTTCAGCTTTTTTTTCCTTTGTAGTGATTGATTTCAAAGTTAGTTCTTTTTTTTTGTTTTAAACCACTTCCCTCAGCTAAAGATATAGCAGCTCTAAGGGTCACGGGCAAGATTATTTAATTTAAAATGTCGTCTGGAAAGCTGATTAAATTTCAGTATGATTATAACTAGAAAGTTTAGGGTCTTCTCTGTCAAAATCTAAATAGTCTCATTTAGTAGATTATTTTAAGTAATTAAAATAAGTATAACAGTTAAATGTTGGTGAACATTTAAGTCTGTGATCTAAATCCAGTAATATAGATAAATGTACTTCCAAGATCTCTACTCTGAAAGACTCAGAAGTTTACATTTGGGCCAGGGAATTCTCAAATATAGCAAACGGGGGGAAATGCTATTTTTTTTAATCACAGCACCATAGAGCTTTACCTCTTTAATACCCTCTCTATTGCAGGGATCTGTCTTACAATCTGCTACAAGATTTACCCTGTTTTACTGCTTGCAAAAAACTTCAGAAAATGTAAGTATGCGAAAACCCATAAAATGCCTATAAAGATAAATCTAAATACACAAAGTAGCGTGGAGGTCATTAATCCAGTTACTGCTGACACATTTGGTGATGTCTGACGTAGCCTCAACATGTGTCTTCTGATTTAAAATCTGGATCCATAACACACATAAACACTGTCTAAAATTCTCCAAATGTTATGTTCTTTGAAGCCAATGAGTGTCTTATTTCCATTGTAGTGACTTACATCATAATGAAATCTATGAAATCAAGGCCGACACATTTCAGCAGCTGGTTGCCCTGCGCTCTTTGTGAGTACAGCC
Organism: Trachemys scripta elegans; assembly: GCF_013100865.1. Lineage (NCBI taxonomy): Eukaryota > Metazoa > Chordata > Testudines > Emydidae > Trachemys > Trachemys scripta. The sequence continues at coordinate 64,977,286 of NC_048298.1, forward strand.
ATCATAGCTATTTACCTTGGTTCTCAGAAACATAGGAGCTTGCACTTTCACAGTACCTGCCCCTCAACATTTGTTTCCATTGTTCCACTTTGATCATTCAGCTCACTAAGTTATATTTGCCAAAGTAAAATAAACATTTTGAAGTTGAGCATTTCCAGCAATGAATTCACAGCTGTAAATGTATAGCTGTAATAGCTGCTACTCTTAAACATTTCTGAAGATGTGGGAAAGTACTGAGTCAGTACTATTTGCATGTATACACAACAGTCAACTGTAGAAAGCTGTGTGGGTTTTTCCCTATAGAAGACGGTATTAAAAAAATTGGTCCCAATCCTGCAAATTCTCACTCCCATAAGTAGTCCTTCCTCACATGAGCACTCCCACTGAAGTCAGTAGCAGTGGTGTTCTGAGCACAGATCATTCATGTAAATGTTTGCAAGACCAAGCCCATAGATTGTTTATAACATAGATTGCAAGGATTTTGAAACTGGTGTCATTTTCATAATTAATTGACTTTAACGCATTTAAAACAGGATGAAAGACATTTCACTATAAGATATACATGATCCCAATAAATATAGCAGCCTATTGAAAGTATTTGGATGTAACATATACCTTTTTGATATTTAGGTATCGTAATCAAGTGCCCGAAATCTTCCAAATACATTCAGAGGGTATGTAATTCTCTACTCACTTTTCTTGTAGGGATTTAGCTTGGAACAAAATTGCAGTTATTCACCCCAACGCATTCTCCTCTTTACCATCCCTGATCAAACTGTGAGTATTTACTTATTTAAGTAATTTTTTTCATACTTTTTGTTGCAAAGGCATGCACTCTTTATAATTTGGGGGCCTGGTCAGCAGAAATTCTGGTTCTACAGACTGTGACTCTATGCCTAATCCTTCTGGGCTATTGAACACTCTCTCTAGATTTTTGCTTTTTCACATCTCCGCCATTCACATAAATCTTATAGGAAATAACTTCCACTCATGACTGTCTACGAAAACTAGCTAACCCTAATGATGCTGGGTGTTTGGAGCATGTCGGCATGTCCCACTTTTCTTTTTTTTCCAGTGTGCTAGTGGTTTTATCCCTTGTAGCTGAGACCAGCAGTGTTTTCAGTTATTTTTAGAATATTTGCAGCATCAGGAATAAGGATTTGAATCACAGTTAAACAGGGCACTGTCTTAGTAACTGTTCTAACTTTGTTTCAGCAATATTAATGTGATGCAAAAGTATGCTTTATTAGTAACTGTCACCACTAATAGCTTAGTGGTCTAAGCATCAGATGCCCAGTTTTGCAGTCCTCACTCACAATTAGTTCCAAGTTTTTATTAACTTTCATCTGCCTCCCACTGCACCTGGAATACCTCTTTAAGGAGACTCCTTAGGGCAATGGGTCACTGGGGAAATGCTAGTAGCATGGCTACATTGAAGCCACACAGAAGCCGAGATAATGAGGGGCACTGGGGACAAAGTGCTTGCACCTCCGTAAGGCTGCCTCACATGGTTTTCCCAGGATCCACTGATTTTACAGGCAATCTCCCCCATCTTTTTTTGTGGGTGGGCAAAGTTTCCTTTCGCAATGGAATGACTGGGAGGCAAGTCTCTGGAAGGGGAATCCCACATATATCTCTTTCACTGGCAATTAAGGGTTTCCCATGCAGGAGAGCATGATCGAGGCCTGAGAAATGGATCAGGGATCACACTGAGTAATTTTAGCCAGTACATTGCCAAACAATCAGAGAGGCTTGCAGAAAAATGTCCTTTAACACAGTCAGATGGAGGTCCAATAGTAGCAGAAGACTTGGAGCGAAATCCTGACCCTACTGAAGTCAATGAAAGTTTTGCCATTCACTTGACTAAGACCAGGAATTCACCCCTGGTATTTAAATATGTTGCTGCTGGCATCTCCCATATTGTTAAACATGTACCTAGTACTTCTGTAGGAGCCACTCATTTCCACTAACATTCCAGTAAGCAGCCACCTGGACAGTAACAATTCTGTGTATCCTTGAAAGTGGCAGCAGTTACATGAGCTTCTGACCCTCCACTCTCCTTCCTGCCTGTTGACCAAATAAAAAGCAGGGACATTTGTGGGGGAATGAATGAGGATGGTGGAGAAATGGGAAGAAAAAGGAAGATCTGTGACACAGTACCATAAAGGGCAGTCACAGCCTCTTCTCTGACTCCAGTTCAGCTCCTACCCTCCTTACTTTCTTACCCAGGCCACTCACCCCCACATTACTTCACTCATCCACAGTCAACTCTGCCAACCCCAATCATCCCCCTTCAGTTCAGAACCCCTCTCTTCAAGGCCCCGCAGTTTCTTTCTCTAACCCTGTCCCCTCATCCCAGAAGCCCCCTTCCACCATCCTCTCACCTAACCTCACTCGGCTGAGAATCCTTCACATTCACACACTGTCCTCCCCAACTTTCCCACAACTCAGACTTCCTGCAGGTCTCATCCTCCTCTCCCGCCCCCTCCTCAGGCATACCATTCTCTCAGAACTCCCCACTGTAGCTCTAAACCTGTCCCCCACCCGACTTGCCTCAGACTCAACAGACATACACACCCCAGCACCGCAGAGACCACTCTCCATCTCACTTGTCTCAAACCCTATCCCTTTCCATCCCACTCAGTGTCGCTCAAAACCCATCCCTATCTATTGCTAGATCTGGAGAAGCAGGGGCAGAGGCAGCAGGGACAGAATGTGGCTGGTATTGGTGCTGAAAGCCACAGAACTTGCCTCTGTGGGGATAACCTGAATTAGCTGTTGAAATCCCTACCCTGATGGGCTCCTTTCTGCAGCCTGACAGCCATCTCCCCCGGCCAAGAGCTCCCCCGTGGCACCAGCCGGTACTGCACCTTGCAATAGCACTATCGCATGGCTGTACTACACCATGTCTATAGCATCGCTGCCAGACAGCTTCTTTCATGTGACAATGATAAATAATCACAGGTCCACTTTCTAACACAGAACAAGGTAGTTTATTAGAAGAAAGAAAATAGTGTTCTTGCTAAAGCTCATACTCACTCTCTGCTTCATGTGGCGCTTCTGCCTAGAATCTCCTATGTCTTGGTTTGGTTTTAAAGAAAAAGTACATGTGTTCTCATAATCCCTAGTAACCAGTCGGTCCTGCTCAAAGGGGTTAAAAATAATGCCCTTTAGTTCTAGCTGGGAACTAGCTCTCACTTGGCAATGTACAGTTTCAGAGAACAGTCAATTCATTTTTAATTGATAACCGGTTCTCTAAAACTGGTGCCATGAGTGCACAGAGTCAGGTCTTGGTAATAATTAACCCACAGCGGGTACTACTGAGCAAAATGCTACCATGGTCCAGTCACATATTCTGCTGGGAAAATGGGTGTATATTTGTGGAGAATGCTGCATATTTTCTCTGCTGACTGGGGGCCCTATTGGGTTTAATAAACTTTGGTGCGGTTAAATTAATTTATTTTAAAAAACATTTCTAGTGCTGGAAAAAAAACCTCTGTAAGCTGATTTTTATTTGCTATTATGCAGGGATCTGTCATCCAACCTTTTGTCCTCTTTTCCTGTGACTGGGCTACATGGTTTAACTCATTTAAAATTAACAGGAAATCATGACCTACAAAGTTTGATATCATCTGAAAATTTTCCAGAACTCAAGTGAGTATGTCATTAAGACTAATAAGCCACATTTGTGTTCATGTGCAATATAAGGTGTGTCACTGTGTAATGTACATTGCTTCATACTGGAAGACTTTGATCTGCAGTATTAAAACTAAAACAAATATGATAAAAATATGATAGACTCCTTTTATTATACTCACTTTTAACTGAAGAAACTACAATGGGCTTTGAAATATTAACCCCAGTAGCTGCTTAGTATGATCCACATCTGCTTCCTGGCGATACATTTCAAAAGCTGTTAAAATTATATTGCTAGCAGTTTAATGCTCGTCTTCCACTGACTGCGATTACATAACTCCCATTAAATTTAATGGGAACTAAGTAGATGCTAAGGAGAAAATATGCTCTTTAATGTACCAAAATACTTGACAATACTCATTTAAAGCAACAATAAACAGTTTTCTCCCAGATCATTTGGTTAAATCTTAAAGTTCAAATAAGTAGTTTGTTGTTGTTATTCAGCCCCTTAATTCTGGTAGAACGTTTTCGACTGGACACTGTGTGATATAGGAAGGAAGTGGTTTTTAGTAATTATTCACAGCTCTGGATGATGGTGGGTAAGTCACATACAACGTGATCCTGTACCTTTGAAGTTAATGGGAATTTTGCCACTGACTTCATTTTGATTAGGATTGGGCCCTAATTCACTCTGTGCCTCAGCTTACCCATCTGTAATAATTATTAGATACACAGGGATGTTGTAAGCCAATGGCTTGATCCTGCAAAAACTTACACACCTGCTTAACTTTACTACCATGGGTACTTATATTTGGGACTATTCAATGAACTTAATAAACGTAATAAATGTAAGCATGTGTGTAAGTATTGGCAAGATTGAGGCCTAAATGCTTCATGTTCAAGTTTTTTGACATCCTCAGATGAAAGGTGCTAAGTATAAATTATTATTATTTTATACACCTGTGAATATTTGCAATACAGAGTCCCATTTCTTCCTTAATGAAATGATTGACTAGCATGTATGTATAGGTCATCACTATATTCATCCTTCAAAATATTCATCCTACAGGAGGAGGACTATCTCCTGGAAAGCAGGGACTCTGGAAAGGATGTAGGGGTCATAGTGGATGAGCAGATCAAGATGGGATCCCAGCATGATGCTGTAACAAAAAGGGCTAATGTGATTCTTAAATATATAAACAAGAGCGTAGGAGTAAGGAGGTGATTTTACCTCGGTATATGGCATTGGTGAGACTGATACTGGAATACTGTGTACAATTCTGGTGTCCATATTTTACAAATTGTTTAAAAATTGAAGAGGGAGCAGAAGAGAAACACAAAAATGATCCCAGGGCTGGAGAAAATGCCTTACACGGGGAGACTTAAAGAACTCAATCTCTTCATCTTATCAGAAAGAAAATGGAGATGTGACTTGATTACAATATGTAAGTGAAGAAAATATGGGATAATAAAAGGCTTTTTAGTCTAAGGGAGAAAGGCACAACAAGAACTGGAGACTGAAACCAGAGAGATTCAAATTAGGCTCAATTTTTTCAATGAGGCCTGTTTAACTATTGGAATAAATTACCAAGGGAAATGATGGATTCCCCATCTCCTGAAGTCTTCAGATCAAGACTGAATGTCCTTCTGGAAGAGGTGCTTTAGTCAAAGACAAGTTATGAGGCTCAGTGCAGGGGTAACTGAGTGAAATTCTATGCCGTGGTCAGCTAGATGATTTACTGGTCCCTTCTGGCTGTAAAATCTGTGAAGGTCTAAAAAGATGCTGAGTGCTCTCAACACCCACTAGAGGGGGTCTGCACCTTGCAGGACTATTCTCAACTCAACAGAGGTGCTCAGCATCTTGCAGGGGCAGGCCCACAGTCTGGCTCCTGTGGGTGCTGTGTATGCACATCTCTCCTTGTGTTTATTCTCTCTCTTTCTCCATGCAAGACAGGTAAGCCCTCTAAAATGATCGGACCAACTTCTGAAAAATATTTTAAATATAACAAAAGCGTTAATTCAAAATTACCCTGTGATTATTATGAAAATGCAGCATATGCCATGACATGCCGACATAAGAAAGAGGACATGGAATGTTCTTAGTGTAGCTGATTGCTGGACTGATTGAAATCATAACTGTACTTAACCCATTTTAAATTTGGTTTTGTGTATTAGAAATGATGCACTCCTCCTAAATGAAAATCAAGTACTTTGCTGAAAATACAACTAAATTATTTATGAAAATGAAATAAACTCATGAGGAAGTGCCAAGTAATCCCTTACATTTTTTGCAAAAACAGTTCTAGAAGGGTCTATTCTTCCTTCAATGAACATATCTAACTCTGATTGACATTAGCAGGAGTTAGGTGCATGCAGCCAGTGAAGAACAGAGGTGAAATCCTGGCCCCATTCAAATCCATTGGAGTTTTGCCATTGACTTCAGTGGGGCCAGGATTTCACCGGAGAGCTTTAAAGTGACTCTTCAAAGCACAGAACATGAACAGAGAACTAGCACAAACTTTCCTGACTGGCGCTGTTCTACATCATTTGCAAAGCTAAGGACCAAATCCCTGGAAAGAACTCACAGCTCAGCTAAATGGACCATTTGCTCATAAATACAGAGAAACATCTTGGGGCTGAGAGGTGGAATCCTTAGCTCCGATTCCAGTAATGGCACAACAATTATCACCTAGCCAAGTTCACTATAGCACGGAGAACACAAATGTTGCCCGCTTCTCCTTTCCTCTGTCACTGTGGGGTTGGCATTACTCACAACTCACTGGCCATCCCTCCTGGACTACTCACAATTTACCATTCCCATTCACCAACCATGACCATCTCCCACCTTATAATGTGAAAAGCTCGAATTCTCCCTGCAAGGGCTCTCTGCTTCTTAAACCATTCACACAGAGGAAAGGAGGCTTACCATGGGCATGGACCCAGTAAGCAAAATAGGCCCAGTATACAAATTCTACCTAAAATTGTGAATTTTTATGAGTCAAATATTTTATTTTGACAGTTAAAATCTAATCTTCACCCAGCTTTTTACCTGTTTAAAGTTAAACTGCCAGCAGCAGCTAAACCCCAAAGATGTAAAAGAGATTTATGTTCTCCATTAAGTAGCAGTCAGTCATTCTGCCTTTAAAGTAAAAGGAAGTGGGTCCAGGTGTTTGTTGTGAAGCATAAAGTTGAATCTCTGGTGTGGTGTGATGTGGGTCAGTTCCAATTTTTGTGTTTGTTTTGCATTTTTGAGTTATCTTTGAATTTTTTTAGACAGTTTTCAAGAAGGTTCATTAGAAGGTTATAAGACAATGGTTCCTTTGTGACCAGGGAAGCTGATGTCCATCAGCTCAGGAGAAATTGATCCTGGCTGTGGCACAAAATATTTTTGGATCTACTAAGTGACCGTCTGGCCATGTACCTTTTAAATTGCTTAATGGGCAGGATTTTCCAGACTAACATTTATTGGAAGAGGAAGATATTAATTTTTATGAGATTAGTTAATCTAAACTCATTGTAACTCTGGAAAATAGGGCCTTGTCAAAGAGATTCTGGGAGGACCTACAAAGGGGATGAGAAACAGAAGCCATGCCCTTTAAAGAGTGGTAATTGAGAAGGCTTGGGCACCTGGCCACCTTATCTAGAAGCCATGGAACATTGCAATGCTTGAGGCAGGGCCACCGCGGCAGGGGAGGGCGCCGAGCCCAGCCGTGGGCCCGCAATCCCCAATCGGCCGGAGCGCCGGGGGGAGGGCGGCGAGCCCGCCGCGGCTCCGCTCTCCCCAGTGGCCAGAGCACCGGGAGCAGGGCGGAGAGCCCAGCCGGAACTCTCCGCTCTCCCCAGCGGCCAGAGCACCAGGAGCAGGGCGGAGAGCCCAGCCGGAGCTCTCCGCTCTCCCCAGCGGCCAGAGTGCCGGGGGGAGGGCGGAGAGCCCCCGGCGGCCAGAGCACTGGGGGGAGGGCGGCGAGCCCGCCGCGGTTCTCCGCTCTCCCCGACCAGCCAGAGCGCCAGAGGGAGGGCGGCGAGCCCGGCCGGGGCCCCACTCTCCCCGACTGGCCGGAGCGCCGGGGGGGAGGGCGGCAAGCCTGCTGCGGCTCCGCTCTCCCCGGCGGCCTGAGCACTGTGGGGAGGGCGGCGAGCCCAGTCATGGCCCCGCTCTCAGGCCGGAGCGCCCCACCGCGCCGCCCCCCTCCAGGCGCCACCCCAAGCACATGCTTGGTGGGCTGGTGCCTGGAGCCGGCCCTGGCTTGAGGCCTACATGTCTTCCCCCATGACTGGCCATCAGAGGGGCAGGAATCCAGCAACATCTGAAGACTTGTCACCACCAAGCAAATAAAGGAAGTGTCCTAGTCAGCTAATGAGTCCATTACCATTAATCAGCAGAGCTGAGAAATCCACCTGTTGATCCTTTCCGTGGCAGGCTCAATCTCTTCCAAAGCTTCACAAAGCCACAAGAATCACAACAGCCATCTTGCAAAAGGATGGACTTGTTATCGTACGTATCTACTTTTTGTCAGCAGAGGGACACTTCTGGGCTCACTCAATAGTCTTGCATCTTTTTTTTTTTTTTTAACTCCACTAGGTGACTGATTGCTAGTGAGCGAAAGAGCGTGGGTGTGTGCAGGCACCCATGCATGAGCCAACGCAAAAGTATCTGTGGTTCAAACCCACAGAGGCTAGTTGAGGAACCTAGGAAGTCATTTCTCAAACATTTAATGACAGCCTTAACTGGATAATCTCACTCTTTTTAAAAGATCACATTCTGGGATTTTATGTTTAAGTCATAGGAAATCATTATTTTCACAAAGTTCTCAATTAAAACTTTATTATCCTGAACTTTATTGGAGTATTTTAAAATATCTTATGCAAATATTTATATTGGGGACAGACTTAAGGATTGCTATTGCTTCCACCTCACCACGGAAATCTGAACAAGTAGCTCATTAGTTGGCATTTAAATTGTAATTTAAATATTAGCTTTAGCTTTGGGTTTGGTTTGTTCCCCCTTTTTGCCAAGCCTTTGCCTAGAGTGCAAGTTTAGCTCTGATTGGCATAAGGCCCTATGATTTGGACTGATCGCTTTGTAAATGGCCACCTCCCCAGATTGCTATTTAGAGTTTATATAGGAATTGTTTGCTCTATTGAGTTGTTTGATTAATCTGATAAAAAGATTTACCTGATAATTTGATATGAACCCATTTTATTTCCATTTATGTTATGTTTAATTCGAGTAATTTTTAGTGATACGTTTTTATTGTTTTTAGTTATTAATTGTTAGGCGTTAATTAACAGTTACAACTGGAAACTGAGTTGGATCAAATATTTATTTATCAGAGGTAACAGTGTAATTAGCAGAGATAATTCATCTATTTGTGGGCCATACAGTATAAACCCCTACAGTTTTTCTCAACCCCTTTCAGAATTTGCCCGAGAATGTCCAAACAAAATAGAATTCAAAATGTACAAGAGACCTAGAATTTGTATAACAGTAAAAAGAATGAAAAACCCATTGACTAAAACCTGGTTAAGTGTCAGAAATACCAGTGCACTGAAAGGTGTCATGGATGGCAGTGCCCCTTAATAGTGTGCAGATGTGTGCATGATAATTAAGGTAGCAAAACAGTTTCCATTGTAACAATCTATTTTCACATGTTCTTAACTTTCCAAATCATTAACTATTCAGTTTAGAATTCTTCATTCCTGGTCTCCGCCCAGAGATGAACCCCCTTCAGCTATTTTACAGTGGAGATGGGAGAAATTTTAATCTGGATCCAAAATTCAGTCTCTTAACTTCCCCCAAATTTGTGGGGGTTGTGCACTGAGATATGGGTTTTGCCTGTTATGCAGGTAGGATTCAGTTAGGGTATTTGGATCTCTCTCTCTAAAAGAAAAAACTAAGAAAACTACTTGGAGAAAACTCAGTGAGTTAAAACAGTTAAAATCATTAAAAGTCAGGACATTAAAATATGGTTCCGACAGCAACATTCATTCAACTGCATTGCACGTCTGTTCCTGCTTTATTAAATCTACAGCTTAATATATTACTGAATATGTTGTAAAATCTCCATAACAAAATATATAGGATGTGTGCAATGTGTCTGAATTAAAATTGGTCTTGGAACCATTTTCATTTTCTATTTTTTTGTAATTTAAACTATGCATCCCAAACTCTGCATTAACAAGGTTTTTGTTTTGTTTTTTTAAATGTGTGGCTATTTTTCCTTTCAGTTACAGTTATTTAACTGAGTTCATTTTTCTCAATATTAACATTAGCGATGAGGTATAATACGTTAAGTAAAGTACTGTAACCAGTGTAACTGCATATTTTGTTTGTTAATGTGCAGGGTCATAGAAATGCCTTATGCTTACCAGTGCTGTGCATTTGGAACTTGTGAAAGCCACTACAAAATCTCCAACCAGTGGAACAAAGATGAGAACAGCAGTGCTGATGATTTTCATAAGAAAGATTCTGGAATGTTACACATTCAAGGTAAGTAGTTTAATGTCACTCTTTGGCTTTGGAACCTACTTTAGGGCCCAGGACACCCCCCTTAAATCAATGGGAATTTTGCCATTAAATGTTATGGTAGTGAGATGTAGCTCTCAAAGTTTAAACAAGAATGTATTTATAATATCCTTTTAAAGCAGGAGTTGGCAAACTCTGGCACGTGGCTCGCCAGGGTGAGCACCCTGGGAGGCTGGGCCAGTTTGTTTACCTGCCACGACGGCAGGTTCAGCCGATCATGGCTCCCACTGGCCGCGGTTCACCATCCCAGGCCAATGGGGGCGGCAGGAAGCTGCAGCCAGCATATCCCTCGGCCTGCGCCGCTTCCCGCCCCCCCACCCCCTCCCATTGGCCTGGGATGGTGAACCGCGGCCAGTGGGAGCCGCAAATCGGCCAAACCTGCAGACGCGGCAGGTAAACAAACTGGCCCAGCCCGCCAGGGTGTTTACCCTGGCGAGCCGCGTGCCAGAGGTTGCCGACCCCTGTTTTAAAGAGACACTGTCAAGATGGATCCTCACACCGGAGGCAAAAATCATCCTCTTAATTCAAAGGGGGTGACATGGTGCTGGCCTGTCATCCTACACAATAGATATCCTGCATTTGCAAAGCAAGATGGTTTAGAGCTGCCACAAGTTGCTGGTGGCCTTAAAAGTAGCAACATGTGTTCTGGGCTACCAAGCGCTGCTCATAGCAGCAGTACATGGTTGGGAGTGGGATAGGGTTGCCATTGCCAACTTTCTAATCGCATAAAACCGAATGCCCTTGCCCCCGGCTCCTGCCCCGCCCCTTCTCTGAAGCCCCTCCCCCGCTCACTCCATCCCCCCTCCCTCTGTGGCTCGCTCTCCCCCACCCTCACTCACTCCCTCATTTTCACTGGACTGGGGCAAGGGTTTGGGATGTGGGAGGAGCTGAGGGCTCCAGTTGGGGGTGCGGGCTCCTGGGTGGGGCCAGAAATGAGAGGTTCAGGGTGCGAGAGGGGGGTCCGGGCAGGGGATTGGGATGTGGGAGGAGGTGTGGGTTCTAGCTGCAGGTGCAGGCTCTGGGGTGGGGCTGGGGATGAGGGGTTTTGAGGTACAGGAAGGGGGGGAGCTGAGGGGTTTGGATTGTGGGAGGGGGCTCCGGGCTGAGGCATGGGGTTGGGATGTGGGAAGAGGTCTGCTGTCTGAGCTGGGGGTGCGGGGTAGGCGGTGAGGCCAGAAATGAGGGTTCAGGGTGTGGGAGGGGGCTCCTGGCTGGGGAAAAGGGTTGGGATGTGTGTGGGGGGGTGAGGGCTCCAGCTTGGGGTGCAGGCTTTGGGCTGGGAATGGGGGATTTGGGGTGCAGGAGGGGGCTCAGGGCTGGGGCTGAGGGTTGGGGCATGGGAGGGGAGTCAGGGTGCAGGCTCTGGGAGGCTGAGCTGGGGCAGGGGATTGGGCTCTGGCTGGGGGTGTGGGATGAGGGGTTTCAGGTGCAGAAGGGGGCTCTGGGCTAGGGCAGGTGGTTAGGGTAAGAGAGGGGGGCAGGGTCTGGGAGGGATTTTGGGTGCAGGAGGGGGCTCAAGGCTAGGGCAAGGGGTTGGGGAGGGGGTGCAGTCTCCAGGCGGCACTTACCTCAGGCAGCTCCCGGAAGCTGCAACATGTCCCTCTGGCTCCTAGGCGGAGGCACGACCTCCATCCAGAGGCACCACCCCCACAGCTCCATTGGCCATGGTTCATGGCCAATGGGAGCTGTAGAGTTGGCACTTGGGGCAGGGGCAGTGCGCAGAGCCCCTCTGGGCCATCCCTGCACCTAGGAGAGGGAGGGGGGACATGCCGACCGCTTCTGGGAGCCGCGTGGAGCCAGGTAGGGAGCCTGCCAACCCCTCTGACCAGACTTTTAATGGCCCGGTCAGTGATGCTGACCAGAGCCACCAGAGCCCCTTTTCGACCAGGCGTTCTGGTCAAAAACTGGACACCTGGCAACCCTAGAGTAGGATAGAAGACACATAGCCCATTAGGATTATAAAATGTGGTGAGAGACATGGTACGAAAGCCTGTGGCTTCTCCTAGCACTACCTAGGTGCCAAGGAGAGATTCTGACCTCCAATGGCTGGAGTGATTAGATCAGGAATTGGCAACCTTTGGCACGCGGCCCGTCAGGGAAATCCGCTGGCAGGCCGGGACAGTTTGTTTAATTTGTTTAAATTAAAATGCAGAGCCCCCCAGACTGTTGGCCAGGACCCGGGTAGTGTGAGTACCACTGAAAATCAGCTCGCGTGCCACCTTTGGCACATGTGCGATAGATTGCCTACCCCTGCCTTAAAGTAACTTATCACAGCCATTTCCCTATATTCACTAAGGAACTTAGTCTCAGCCATTTCCCTATATTATCACAGCCATTTTCCTATACTCACTAAGGAACTTAGTCTCAGTCTAAAGTCTCAGGAATTTTCTCCCACAGATGAACGTGACTTTGAGGATTTTCTGCTTGACTTTGAAGAAGATTTGAAAGCTCATCATTCGGTGCAATGCACACCCTCTCCAGGTATGGAACTGCCAGGCAAATAGGAGACCTGACAAAGTTTCCCTTGATGTCTGAAATGAAGAACTGCTAAACTGTCCCTAGAATTAACTTCAGATCCATTTAAATAAAATTGCACCATATTTTGCAATAATTTTGGTGGGACAAAATTATTAGCCCACAATATAAGATTGAAGCCCATGAAACTGTTTGTTAACTACAATAACAGTGTATCTCTATTATACATTTGCTCCTGTGACTGCTAAACCAAGAGTTTCTCTCTGTATCCTCAGATAGGTCTTATCCCTCCTTTTGGTATAACAGATCTGTGATCTCAAGTCATTGGTCTCTGTGTCCGTCAAGAAAAAGATGACGATAGACCAGATTCTGAGCTTAGGCACTCTAGTGTAAATCTGGAATAATTCCATTGAAGCCAGTTGAGTTACTTCAGTTTTAAACTACTGTAATAGTGCAGTTTGGTCTAATGTCTAGGTCAGAGGCAAATATCACTTATATTGCCCTGAATAGACATTCTCTACCAAATGATTCCCCAATATTAGCATTGCCTCTCTAGAACAGTGTTTCCCAACCTGAGGTGTTGTAGATGGGAGAAGTGGAGACAGAAAAAAAACTATATGATGACACTTCCACTAAATGCTTCCTTTGCTGCAAGGAAAACAGCAGGTATCTCCTGGAACATCTCTCCCTGCTCCAGTGCCAGCACCCAATGTATGGACACAGCTTACCTCTACATATTGGGAGGCCCAGGTAGCACCCCAGGCTTATCTTCTCTCAGAGCCTAGCTACTCTCAGAACACCCAGCTCACGGGGAGAGCACAGGCAGCCTAAACCCACAGATTCCTAGTCAATACCACAGCTCCCACCCCAGACAGCAGGAAGCCTCCTCTTCGCATGAGGAAATGAAGCAGGGGGGAAAGAAACCTGAACAGAAAAAAATACACCAAGAACACAGACAGGGGAGAGAGAGAGAGAGAGATTGAGAATGGACGTTAAAAAGGGACAGAGTGTTCTGGGTCATGATGGACAGAGGAGACAGGAAATGCCCATTCTCCAGTCTTTTTGGGAAGCACCAACAAAAGAAGGTTGGAAGCCACTTCGTAGCAGTGGGTGCTGGAGAAGGTGAATAATCTTTCTCCCTATGGTGAGAAGAGACATGAAAATTAGGCAGGTTTTCAAATGTTGCAAATTAATTGTTCACTCTCACGTATTTCCTCTTCCCATTTTTCTTGTCCTTGCAGGTCCCTTCAAACCATGTGACCATCTGTTTGGTAGTTGGCTAATCAGAATTGGAGTGTGGACCATAGTGGGTTTGGCATTTATTTGCAATGCACTGTTAACTACAACAGTCTTCAGATCTCCATTGTATATTTCCTCTATAAAACTTTTAATTGGACTGATAGCCATTGTAAACATGCTAATGGGTCTGTCCAGTGGTGTATTGGCCAGCATGGATGCATTAACCTTTGGCAACTTTGCGCAATATGGTGCTTGGTGGGAAAGCGGAGTTGGTTGCCAAGTCACTGGCCTTCTGTCCATTTTTGCTTCAGAGACTTCCATTTTCCTCCTTACCCTGGCAGCACTCGAACGTGGGTTCTCTCTAAAGTATGCTACAAAGTTTGAAACAAAATCCTCTCTTGCTAGTGTGAAAATAGCCATTTTCTTTTGCTTTATGTTGGCCTTGATAATTGCAGTGGTACCACTTCTCAGTGAGAGCAAATATGGGGTGTCTCCGCTCTGTTTACCTTTGCCATTTGGGGAACCCAGCTCTATGGGCTTCATGGTAGCGTTGGTCTTATTAAACTCTCTTTGCTTTCTGGTTATGACTGTTGCCTATACAAAACTGTACTGTAGTTTGGAGAAGGGAGAACTAGACAATATTTGGGACTGTTCTATGATCAAGCACATAGCATTGTTACTTTTTACTAATTGCATTCTCTATTGTCCTGTGGCCTTCTTATCTTTTTCCTCCTTACTAAACCTCACTTTTATTAGCCCAGAAGTGATTAAATCAATACTCCTAGTGATTGTCCCACTGCCCGCATGTCTAAACCCACTTCTTTATATCCTTTTCAATCCATATTTTAAGGAAGATCTGGGAAATCTCAGAAAGCAAACTTTGTTATGGAGCAGATCAAAACATACAAGTCTGATCTCTGTTAATTCAGACGATGTAGAGAAACAGTCCTGTGACTCAACACAAGCCCTGGTAACCTTTGCAAGTGCCAGCATATCGTATGATGTGCCTACCAGCAACTCACTAATGCCCTCATCTTATCAAATGACAGAAAGCTGTAATCTTTCATCAGTAGCATTTGTTCCATGTCACTAGTTTCAGGGGCAAAAACAAATGTATGTATGTTTACACATTTTTCAAGCCGAAATGTAAGAGTGGGTGTGTGTACACGTGCTGGAGAGTGGGGTCAAAGGTGCTCTTGATTACTGTTACACACATCTAAACAAACCAGCTAATAACAAAGAAAACAAGCAGCAGGCTGAAATCCCAACACATGAATCCTGACAGCCTTTTAGGAAATCTCAAAACCAACCTTGTTTGGGATGAAGAGGAAGCCTGAAAGCTGCAGGCATGTATACAGTTGGTTCGGTTGTTCTCTTAGAGAGATGCCAGTCAGAAAAGGCATCTGACAGTCAAGAGCAAAAATAGTATATTGAAGAGGTGAATTTTCTTGGAGGCATTGCCATTGTTTTAATTAATTGGGCTTGTTGAGGTACATAATTTGAAATGTTAGGAACAGGGTTGCTCCCCAGATGGGGTTGGTCAAGTTCCCTCCGTGCTTTTTTAATGCTATGATTATTTTTTAAGAGTGCCTGTCTATGGCTTTGATCCAGCAAGGTATTTAAGCATGTGCCTGACTTAAAGCACATGAGCAATCCCATTGAAGTCCAACAAAGTTTATGGAAAATAGATCTTGTAAAAGTAATTTGATACTATTTTTGATGAGTTTGCAAGTTGGTTGATAAAGATAATAGTGTTGATGTAATATACTTACTCTTGGAAGGCATTTGACTTGGTACTACACAACATTTTGATTATGAAACTAGAACCATAAAAAATATCTGTGGCCAAAAGGGCTAATGCAATCCTTGGATATATAAATAAGGGAGGATCAAGTAGGAGTAGAGAGGTTATCTTACCTCTGTATTTGGCACTGATGTGACCAATACTGGAATACTGTGTCCAGTTCAAAAAGGGTGTTGAAAATTTATCAAGGGTTGTGGTGGATTCTCCAGCAATGGAAATGGTTAAATCATAATTGGATGATTTGCTACAAGAGATGGTTGAATTCAATTACAATTATTGGACTTGAAGCAGGAATTAATTCAGGAGGTTTTGTGGCCTGTACTAAAGAGGAGGTCAGACTAGATGACCACAATGGTCCCTTCTGGTCTTAAATTCTGTGAATGTATGAATCCCTTGCTGAATCAAGGCCTATGAAGTTGTGTATCTCAGAACCATCACAATTAGAGAGGAAAGCCCCCTGATATTTGCCCTCTCTACTTTAAAGAGTCCCAGGCAATGGGCCCATTGTTTCCGTCTGAGACTAGCACTTACCTTGACTAAACTATATTTGGGAGTTCTTTCAATCTCATTTTCTCATAGATGTCACCTTTCCTTTCATGAGCAGATCAAATAAGACATTGCTATGCATGGATCCAGATTTTGTTGGTTTTTTTTCTAATGTTCCCTGAGCAACAATGTTTAATGGTCCAGTACCTGCTTCTTAGTTTAAAGGCCACTCTGCTCTCCAGGTGGATAAAACTGCATTTGGACAACATTACCTAACTTAGATGAGCCCAAATAATTAAGATGATCAATTACAGATGGTCTCTGATTTTCATGTTACATATGTACCTTCCTGGCACCCACAGGATGGATTTTCATGATGAAAATCTGTTGCAAGCTGTGGACTTACCTAGAAATGCCAGTGTGAATGGAGAAAAAATATTTTTTAGTTTTGAAGTTACAGATGGCATCAGTTGATTTTGGCTGACATGTGCATTCTGGAAAAAAATGAACAAATGCAGAAATTATGTCTGGTAAAGCTGGCTGCCTGGTTATCTTAATCCTCTATCTCTTGTGGCTTTTGAAGCAGCACAGTATACAGCTGCAGAATGATTCCTGAAATCACTGTGGATTAAACCGAGTATCAGTCAACCACTGCACAATACTTATTATCATGTTTATTTAGCTTTATTTTAACTGGGGTCCATCTGTGCTGCACTGTTTAATGTCAGTGAAATTTCTCCTTGGCTTGCTATATTTAAAAAGTTTGTAAAATGGTTTGAGAAGCAAAATAATGTTATAATTCTAAAGAATAGTTAAAGAAAGTTACTTTTATCAGAACTTTCATAGCTTGCAGAAAGTCCAAAACAAAAGGCTACTATGGGTCTTTTATTTATATAAGCGATTTTTGAAATATTTTGATCAGATATTTTAACTTGAAATTGTTAAAATTCATTTGCTTTTTTAAAAAATGTGTAAATATAGAACTGTATTTATTGCTACAATAAAATACAACCACACTAAAGGGCATGAGAATAAGCCATGTACAGTTTCATACTGATATTTTCTATATTTTCTATTGTCTGCTCATATATTTTACTAAATTCACCATCTGTATATATTATCTGTAAATGTGTAGCGATTGTAAATAGATTATGTACTTTCTTTTCTATCGGTTGTTCCAAATATATGTAATTTGTAATAAAATTTGTGACTAAACAGAAAAAGGCATTTCATCAGGGTCTGCACTAGTTCACTAGAATAAGATCTCTGAGGTACGTCTACACTGCAGCTAGCCTGTGTCAATGTGTCTGAGGCTACATCTACACTACGGGGGGGGGTCGATTTAAGATACGCAAATTCAGCTACATGAATAGCGTAGCTGAATTCGACGTATCGCAGCCGACTTACCCCGCTGTGAGGACCGCGGCAAAATCGACCTCCGCGGCTTCCTGTCGACAGCGCTTACTCCCACCTCCGCTGGTGGAGTAAGAGCGTCGATTAGGGGATCGATTGTCGCGTCCCGATGAGACGCGATAAATCGATCCCCGAGAGGTCGATTTCTACCCGCCGATTCAGGCGGGTAGTGTAGACCTAGCCTCAGGGTTATGGGGCTCGGGCTGTACGCCTATAAAACTGCAGTGTAGACGTACCCTGAAGTTCTAACCAGAGCTTAAATTATAGGTATTTCTGTCTCGTTAAGGGTCCAGGAAAGTATCACCAATCTAAAATAGTATTTTATTTCAACACAGACCGAGCCTCTTTACCTAATATTCTCCCTTATCTATCAGTCTGAAGCCAGAAACCTTTTCCCCGGACTATCTTATATCTACATTCTCTTCTCTATGGGACAGCTCAAAGCTATTCTGTACTATGCACACACACACCACCCCTATTTCAATAACAAAACTTAGGTTTGAGCAGCCCAGGTTACATTGCAGGTTAAAGCTTGGATGACTGAATAAGAGGGAGACAGTGGCAGGGAATCAGAGCCCAGTATAGAGAGCACGTCTGAATTCACTGTCAGGCTGATTAAGGAGGAGGAGGAGGACCCCAGAAGACGTGCCAGCACTGGGACACACACTCGTGTTTAGGGACAGTGTTGAGTGATTATTAATTATTATTATTGGCAAATAATTTAGCTGCCCAAAACTTCAAGTTTTGACTGAACTGAAAAATGAAAACGTCAGCAATATCAAAAGGAAATATTTTGTTTTGACCCAAAGTTTTATTCTTATTTCAGGCATTTGTCAAAAGCTAAGGAGAATTCACGAAATGGCTGAGGGGAAAGGAGGTGGCAGAAACTTCCTTTACAACCTTTTGCCCAGTGGGTAGGGTGCTCACCTAGGATGTGGGAGACCCAGGTTCAATTGTCCCCTCTGCCTGATCTGAGACAGGAATTTGAAGAGGGGTCTCCTGCCTCTCAGTAGAGTGCCCTAACCTCTGAGCAATGGGATAGTCTGATATGAAGTGGGAGAGGGGGGGCTCCCACAGTCTCTCCTGTTGAAGCTGTTCCACTTTGTATAAACAAACAGTGAGGCAGGGAATTGAACTAGTGTCACCCACATCCCGGGTGAGTGCGCTAACTACCAGACTGTAGAGTCTTCCTTTTTCTGCCCCCTGCCTCAATGACTGTTCATTCTCATGATAGTGGCAATTCACAGTCAGTTTCAATTTATCCCAACAACATTTTTTTCAATTTTTCGGTTCACTGAAAATTCAGAAAAAAAATTGTTTTCAGTTCAACTCCGAATGATTTTTTTTCAGACCTGCCAGCAGATGTCAAAAAGTACATTTATTCACCAAGCTCTAATGAGGAACCACTGCACAAAATAGTCGTGTGCACTTGGCTTCTCAGGTGTATTGCTGTTGGGCTGAATCAAAGTGGAATACAGGCAGCAAGAAGAGATATACAAGGAGAACGACAGAAGAGTGAAAAGAGAACAGACAAGAAGGAACAGAAGAAAGCAATGTACCAGAAGAGACATAACATTGAGTAAGAGAATTAGGGAGCTTGAGAATATTCTGGCAGGCACTTGGCCCATGTGCGAAGCAGCTACAAAGATCAGATTTTAGAATGGCAGGTGCTAGGCATAAATGATAGAAAAATGAAAAGCAACTCTAGTGTTGATAATGTTAGCGAGTTTGGCCAGGAAAGCTAACAAAGAAATGAAGCTTGAGGAGGGATTTGAAGGCAGAGAGTCAGGTTGTGTGGGGGACAGGATCAGGAAGGAGGAGGCACAAGAAAAAGGCAGAATTGTTTGTAGGAGACAAAAACCCGAGGCATGACAAAGTGGATTGAGGTGGCAGAGCTCAGGGCATGAACCAAGGAGGAGGGGGCTTCGAGGAACAAGACATAGGTGGAACCAAAGTTGTGCAGAGTATGAAGGTGAGGCTAGGGCAGGGGTGAAAGTAACTTACAGGATTTACCGGTACTCTCATCCGGAAAAGGCATGGCCTCAACCGGAAGAGGCGGGGCTCTCAAGATTTAAAGGCCCTGGGGCACCCGCTGTGGCTGGGAGACCCAGGGCCTTTAAATCAACCCAGGACTCCCAGCTGCAGAGGTGGCTGGGAGCCCCTGGGGCTCACGGGCAAATTAAAGGGCCTGGGACTCCAGCCTCCGCGGAGCTCTGGGTCCTTTAAATCCCCGCTGCGAGGAGCTCTTTTAATCCCAGCCCTTTTAATTCTGGCCTGCGGAAGCCGGTGCAGTCCGGCACGGCATACTGGCTCTTGCCGGTACGCCGGACCGGCTTACTTTCACCTCTGGCTAGGGTGACCAGATAGCAAGTGTAAAAAAATTGGAACGGGATGTGGGGTAATAGGCACCCATATAATACAAAGCCCCGAATATCGGGACTGTCCCTATAAAATCGGGACATCTGGTCACCCTAGGTGAGGCTGAGGAGTTTGAATTTGATGTAGGAGAGTGGAAGGCAACATAGTGATTTAGAGAGGGGATGAAAATGGTCAGCTCAGCAAGTAAGGAAGAAAGTTTTAACTACCTCATGTTGAGGGGATTGATGTGAGAATCATGGAAGCTAAAAAAGAGTGGGAGGTTCATAGAATCATAGAATATCAGGGTTGGAAGGGACTTCAGGAGGTCATCTAGTCCAACCCCCTGTTCAAAGCAGGACCATAGACTCAGACTCTAAGGTCAGAAGGGACCATTATGATCATCTAGTCTGACCTCCCGCATGATGCGGGCCACAAAAGCTGACCCACCCACTCCTGGAAGAAATCTCTTCCTTGACTCAGCTGTTGAAGTCCCCAAATCATGATTTAAAGACTTCAAACCGCTGAGAATCCTCCAGCAAGCGACCCCTGCCCCATGCTGCGGAGGAAGACGAAAAACCTCCAGGGCCTCTGCCAATCTACCCTGAAGGAAAATTCCTTCCCGACCCCAAATATGGCGATCAGCTGAACCCCGAGCATGCGGGCAAGATTCTCTAGCCAGATACTCTGGAAAAAGTTCTCTGTAGTAACTTTTAATATCCCATCATTGACCATTGTTACTAATTACCAGGGATGGCACGTTATTGACCTATTGACTCAAATAACTTTATCCCATCAAACCATCCCCTCCATAAACTTATCAAGCTTAATCTTAAAGCCAGAGAGGTCTTTCACCCCCACAGTTTCCCTCGGAAGGCTGTTCCAAAACTTCACCCCTCTGATGGTTAGAAACCTAATTTCAAGCCTAAACTTCCCGACGGCCAGTTTCTATCCATTTGTTCTCGTGTCCACATTAGTACTGAGCTGAAATAATTCCTCTCCCTCCCTGGTATTTATCCCTCTGATATATTTAAAGAGAGCAATCATATCCCCCCTAAGCCTTCTTTTGGTTAAGGTAAACAAACCGAGCTCCTCGAGTCTCCTTTCATACGACAGATTTTCCATTCCTCAGATCATCCTAGTGGCCCTTCTTTGTACCCGTTCCAGTTTGATTTCATCCTTTTTAAACATGGGAGACCAGAACTGCACACAGTACTCCAAATGAGGTCTCACCAGTGCCTTGTATAACAGAACCAGCACCTCCTTATCCCTACTAGAAATACCTCGCCTAATGCATCCCAAGACCACATTAGCTTTTTTCACTGCCACGTCACATTGCCGATTCATAGTCATCCTGCGATCAACCAGGACTCCGAGGTCCTTCTCCTCTTCCGTTACTTCCAACTGATGCGTCCCCAGCTTATAACTAAAATTCTTGTTAGTCATCCCTAAATGCATAACCTTACACTTCTCACTATTAAATTTCATCCTATTACTATTACTCCAGTTTACAAGGTCATCCAAATCTCCCTGCAGGATAACCCGATCCTTCTCTGAATTGGCAATACCTCCCAACTTTGTGTCATCCGCAAACTTTATCAGCCCACTCCTACATTTGGTTCCCAACTAAATCATCCCAGCCAGGGCTTTGTCAAGCCTGACCTTAAAAACCTCTAAGGAAGGAGATTCCACCACCTCCCTAGGTAATCCATTCCAGTACTTCACCACCCTCCTAGTGAAAAAGTTTTTCCTAATATCCAACCTAAACCTCCCCAACTGCAACTTGAGACCATTACTCCTTGTTCTGTCATCAGGTATCACTGAGAACAGTCTAGATCTATCCTCTTTGGAACCCCCTTTCAGGTAGTTGAAAGCAGCTATCAAATCCCCCCTCATTCTTCTCTTCTGCAGACTAAACAATCCCAGTTCCCTCAGCCTCTCCTCATAAGTCATGTGCTCCAGCCCCCTAATCATTTTTGTTGCCCTCCGCTGGACTCTGCAATTTTTCCACATCCTTCTTGTAGTGTGGGGCCCAAAACTGGACATAGTACTCCAGATGAGGCCTCACCAACGTCGAATAGAGGGGAATGATCACGTCCCTCGATCTGCTGGCAATATCCCTGCTTATACAGCCCAAAATGCCGTTAGCCTTTTTGGCAACAAGGGCACACTGTTGACTCATATCCAGCTTCTCATCCACTGTAACCCCTAGGTCCTTTTCTGCAGAACTGCTTCCTAGCCATTCGGTCCCTAGTCTGGAACAGTGCATGGGATTCTTCCATCCTAAGTGCAGGACTCTGCACTTGTCCTTGTTGAACCTCATCAAGTTTCTTTTGGTCCAATCCTCTAATTTGTCTAGATCCCTCTGTATCCTATCCCTACCTCCAGCGTATCTACCACTCCTCTCAGTTTAGTGTCATCTGCAAACTTGCTGAGAGTGCAATCCACGCCATCCTCCAGATCATTAAAGGTTGCAGTAGTTGAGGCTGAATGTACTAATTCATGGGTCATAATTTAGCTGTTGGGATGGAAAAGAAGGGATGGATTTTGGAGATATTACAGAGGATTGAATAAAAGTGTGGGAGAGAAGAAAAAGAAAAAAGGAGCCAAAAATGACTCCAAGGTTTTGTGCCAGATTAACTGAGAGGATGGGGGTGGTATTATTAAGGCTTTTTTTGCACTACCACTTAGGGGTCCCAGTCAGGGATCAGAGCCTCGTTGTGCTCGGCGCTGTGCACACATGTAACAAAATTTGGCCTGTGCCCTGAAGAATTTACAATCCAACTATGCTGGAATTATCAGTGATAGCAAAGGAAGGGTATTAGAGGGAGGAATTGCAGTTTTATCACATTATTATTAATCATTTATACAGTGGTAGCCCCTTCAGGCCTCCCCCAATTCAAGCCCCAATGTGATAGATATTGTATTAAGTTTGAGTTGGTGGATGGACACCCAGGCAGAGTTGAGAGAAAGTTGCAGATGTGTGACTGAACAAGGAGAGTGGGGTAGTCAGCACAGAGATGGAAAGGAAAGCCATTAGAGAGGATGTAGTCAGCCATGGGAAAGGAGGAGAGGGACAAGGACTGAGCCTAAAGGACATTGATAGAGAGAAAAAAAAAAAGGTGAGGAGAAGCTGTTGCATGAAAAGTACTGCGGGATTCAATATTGAAACCCAAACACAGGACTCACAAGACAGTCATAGCTCTTACCGAGGCTGTGTTGCAGCCCGCTCTGATCTCGAGCTCTGGTTACATTTTTGTTCCTATTGCCCTACTAGTACCTTTCCATCCTGAATTCTGCAACCAAGTAGCTTGTATGTATTATCCTGTGAAACAGCCCTTAACCACATGTAAGTGCTAAATATTATAAGCACCCACAATCCCTCTTTTGTTTTTGAACATTCGGCTTTACAATATTTGACATGTCAGAGAGTAGTTCAGTGATATTCTGTGTGCGTTGTCTGGAGTATTGGGACAACAATATCTTACAAAGGCTGTATGGCACGTACACATAATCATCAGTCTAAGATTTGATAGGGAAGAGTAGGTGTTGCCGGAAATATATCAATAGTTGACAGTTAAAAGAAATTATAGAGTCTTCAGATCAGGAAAGTTGAAAGGACACATGAAAAGTCAGAACAAAAAACCAAACCAAAACAAGCCTATAACAAACAAGTTCCTATTTCCAGTCTCATTCAGGTTGAATGATGGCCCAGATCCTCAGCTGATGTAAATGGACATCGTTCCATTAAATTCAATAAAGGGGCACTCATTTACTCCAGCTGAGGATCCAAGCCAACATCTCTCCTAACAGCAACAACCACCTTGAGTTCTTTCTGCGATACACGTATATCATCTGCACAAAGGTTCAAGAAACAAATCCTCCATTCTTGAAGTACATCTCAAAAAACAAATAACTAATTCAGCTCTAGTTCTATATTATCTAAACTAAGCTCAGGAATTTGACCCAAATCTGTAATAGTAATGACTGATGCAGTCTCAAGCTGCGTTAGATTAGCTCTCCTTTTAAAGGAGAAGGCCAATTTATCCATGCTAAAAAAATAAATAAAATCGAAGCATTCATGTACCCAACAGATGGAAGCATACATGGGAGAAAACACAGTATCAACATCAAGAACATCTTGTTCACATAATGAGAATCACAGTCTTCTGGTTCAGTGGCTCCAGAGATCGAGGAAACATGAGCACTTCTCCCCCATAAAACAATTTGTTGTGGCACTGTCAAAATAATCTAAGGATCCAATCTCGGTCACAGGAAAAAACAAACATTAAGAGTATTCCTCTTGAGAGCTGGCCTGAAGCCAGAATTTCTAAAAATCTCAGTCACAGACTAAGAGTCCACTTAACAACCTCATATAATCATTTCACAGGTGGCAACACTTTCCACTTGTCAAGCAAAAAATATGCCTTCACTAACAAGGGATAAAATGTCCATCTGTGAATATTAAGACTTCCACTAAGTAATTTGGATATATGTTCTGAGGAGCTTCTCCAACCAGTTTAGGAATTCTCAAGACTCTTATATAATTAGTACTTGAATGCAGCTTCAAACTTCTCAGTTTTCCTCTGGAGTCAGAATTTATCTGTAATCATTGTTTTGACAGCTGCCTATACAGTTTTTAATTGCATCCCCTGCATCTCAGCAGCCTTCTCAAGACTGGCTATAGATTTCCATGCAACAATCTGCAGAGTTTCCATTTAATTAAATGATCTTTTTCCCTAGAGAAGAACCTCTCCCATCTACCTAACAGAGTTACACAGTGACTGGGAAGGTTTCACTAATAAAAGCAGAAGTTTCACTTACTTAAGCTGTAGCCTTGGTTAGTAACACAGCGTTCTCAGCTTTGATATGGGCTGCCTTCTTCCTTCCACCATCTTGTAAAAGAAATGCAGAAAGTCTCATATGGGTGAGCAATCCTAGGGTAAGAATCAATCAGCTCAATGCAGAGGTCTGCAACCAAAGGGGGCTTTCACCACTCTTCTCCTAGCACTTAACCCTCAGTCTGTAGGCAAACACATAAAGGGGCAGAGGACAATCAAGAGCTCGTGCCCTCTGCTGGAATGGTGAGAACATATCTGAGGGTACGTCTACACTACTTTTGAGTTCGAGTAGCTATACACACACTAGCTTTGATCGAGATAGTGGACTAAAAATATCAGGAATGGTGGCACAGGCTAGCTACCTGAGTACAATCCCATCTAAGACCCTAGGAATGTACTCAGTCAGCTAGCCTGTGCTGCTGTAAGTGCCATACGCCTACACTGCTTTTCTTAGGACACTAGCTCAATCAAAGCTAGTGCCTGTATAGCTACCTAAGCTAGAAATTATCCCTTCAGCTGCAGTGTAGATATACCCCTAAACCACAGCACCCCAACCCAAACCATGGTGCTGGGGTGGATGTATACTTATTAAGTTATCTTATACTGCAAGATCACCATCAGCTGACTTCAAACTTTGGATATGTTTGCCTGTACCCGGCCCTGAGGCCTTACTGAAGGCCTCGAGGTCCTACCAACCCTGTCCTAGGAAAGAGCAATAGAGGTGAATCCTCCAAGCTGCCTAGAGAGGCTACAGGGAAGCAGCCAATCAGTGACAAGCGGGTTCATATAAAAAGAGGCTGCTGGACAAAGGAGTTTGGTTATTGGCTGGAGGAATAAGGATGGTGCTTCTGGCTGGCTGTAGGGCTGGACAGAGTTGTATTGGCTGGAGTCAGGCTGTAAAGAAGGTATTGGGGAAGTGGCCCATCAAAACACAGTAGCAAATAGTTAAAGAGAAGCAGCAAGGGGCTGCTACTTAAGGATTTCTGGATTGGGACCTGAAGTGGGGGGGACTCAGGCCCGCCCACTATCAGTACAGTTGAAGTGGCTAAAATCCTGAGCAAGGGAGTAGCCTGGAGATAGACTGACAACCTGGAAGATGGTCAGTAATTGTTGAACATTGTTACCCCTGGAAGGGGACTGACCTATAAATAGCATCCCAGCTGGGGTACCAGGTGAAGAGTCTCTGTGGAGGAAACCCTGGGGGCACTGTTGCATATCACAGCAGGGAACAATACTTGAGCAAGCCCACGAGAGGTTGAGACACACTTTGAAAGCTAGCCGAGGAGGGGCAATAACCAGGATACTGTGATAGGTCCTGTTGGACTGATTGAGAACCTCAGCCTAAGGACATTCTGTAGGTGAAAGCACTGCCAGCAAGGTACTGTGATAGGCCCTATTGGACCATTTACTCCAGAAAGGGGTCTGTTTTGTGTTTGTTTCACATACAGAGGGCTGAGTCACTGAAAAACCTGCCTGAGAAGGTTAACTGCATGCAGTAATGCAGAGGGAGTGCAGGTGCAGAGACACACCCAGCTGGCAGGGGTGCCTGTGTGAGATGAGTGGGCCCTTTCACACTGACAGGAAACTGTCCCCATGCCTCAAATCTACAAACGGTTACACCTGTGGAAGGAACTGTTTACTCATGGGGGGTCGGGGAGGTCACTAGGACCCTGCATGGGAATAACCATATTAATGGGTGCATAACCCTTTGTAGGTTTGGGCCTCCAAATGGCAACATTTTGGGTCTGATTGGATTTCAGGGAACTCCCAGATACTAATCAGAACTACCTATCCAGGCCCCAGACTCTTTATACTGAGAGATTTCTCTCAATTAAATATTCTGCAAAGAAACTGCCCACTGCAAACCACAAGGGTAGCAACAGCGTTGTGTGGGGACAGCTGATCCGCTGTGACATCTTATGTCTGAACTTTAATAAACCCAATATGTAATGTCATCATGGGGAAAGATGTGTGTGCAGAGTCAAAAAGGCAGGCAAGCCAAATCATTTCCCAAATGAGGGAAAATCTGCTGAAGATTATATGCTTTACATCATATTTCAGCTACAGCTGGTTGGGAAACTGAAAAGTTTAACATTTCAGAGACAAGTGGTGTAAAAAAAAAAAAAAGTCTGTACAATTTTTCATATGATGTTTCCTCCCATTTTGCAACCCATTTTAATTTCAACTTAAGTCTGTCTCTAAACTGTTGAAGGTGGAGAGGGTCAGGGTGCTCAAAGTGTGCAAATGATTATCCTTTTTATTATTTCTATTATCATAGCACCTAGGAGCCCTACTCATGGACTAAGATCCCATTGAGCTTGGGGCTGGACAAACACAGAACAAAAAGATGGTCCCTGCCTCCAAAGGACTTACACTCTAACAACAACAGCTGAATACAGACAGGCTGATGGAGTATAAGGAAACATTAATAATATTTATACTGTGATAGTACCTGGAGTCCTCAGACAGGTTATTGTCCCTTTCTGCTAGGCCCTATATACACCATGACAGTCCCTGCCCCAAAATACAGATAAAGCCAACAGTTCAAATCAGGGTCATTTTAAAAATCCATGACTCAAACTGTCATACTCTTTTTCTTCAGGAACATTCCCTATAACCTTGAGAGTAAATATAGCAAGTTTGAGGCCCAACCTATTTTCCAGCTTAAAGCTATAAGGAGGCAAAAATAGCTTCCTGTTAATGGAGGTCAGTTACAACTTGAATATGGAGATGCTGCTGCCACTGCTTTATACATACATACATTCATAGATTTAAAGGCCAGACAAGAACATTTTGATCATCTAGTCTGACCTCCTGTATAATACAAGCCATAGAACTTCCCCAAAATAGTTTACACACCGTAATAACTTTCTTGTTGGCCAAAACTTGGTTTAAAGGATGCTGTTTCCCCTTCTGACCTCAGCAGTTAGCCAATATTCAGGTCTTGCGGGTTGTTTCCAGGAGGATGAGAAATTGATAACGGAGTCAGGCATTTCTTTGTTCTAGTCCTGCTAATGTACAAAGTCCTATTCCCCTCAACACAAAAGGAATCAAACAAGAGAGAGTTTCTTTGCTCAGAGATTCAAGCCTCTCTTCAGCCAGCACCCTGCCTAAAAGCTCTCCCCCCGCTCCATTCAGGATCACATTACAAGTGTGTCTCTGGCTGCCTCTGTTGCTTCCTTGCTGCCTTCATTGTGAGATTCTGTGGTTTTTGCCATTTCTCTCTCACGTACATAGCTCCATCCAACAATACCCAGTCCTCGCCATTTGATCTCAGACCCCAATGAAATCCCTCTGCCCACATCACTAAAGTTCTTGACTAGACTTGCACGGGCCCTGTGTTTTGTGTGGTGGCTTCTATAGTTTCAGCTATCTATTTCATAGAGGGGCTTAATTGTTTTTTTACATTTATTCTGAATGAAGGGCAGCTATTACATCCACCAGGGTCAACAGGATTTCACCAAATCCATGGCATAACAGTACAAATGATACCATTGATTATGGCTTAGCTATTAGTAGGGCCCTACCAAATTCACGGCCATGAAAAATGCATCACAGACCGTGAAATCTGGTCTCCCCATGAAATCTGGTCTTTTGTGTACTTTTACCCTATCCTTCAGAGCTGGGAGCTGCTGGACAGGCATCCAGCTCTGAAGGCAGCACTGCCATCAGCAGCAATGCAGAAGTACGGGTGACAATATTGCTGCCACCATACCATGCCACCCTTACCTCTGCCCTGCTGCTGGTGGGGGCGTTGCCTTCAGAGCTGGGACCTGGCTAGCAGCTGCAGCTCTCTGGCCACCCGGCTCTGAAGGCAGCACAGAAGTAAGGGTGGCAATACCGTGACCACCCTACAATAGCTTTGTGAATCCCTTTTTGGTCGGGACCCCCAGTTTGAGAAATGCTGAGTCTTGACATTACATGTTTATATTTTGCTGTTTTAAAAATATATATTCATTGTTGTTAAAACACTGTAGAATTTAAGATTTAAATATCTGAAACTATGAAATTCAAAATTTTAAAAATGTTATGATGGTGAAATTTACAAAAATGGACCACAAATTTGATAGGGCCCTAGCTATTAGGCTCTGCTCTTGCAGATCCCTGAGCCCAAACAGAGCACCACTGCAGCCAATAGCGTTCTCCTATGTAAAGTCGATTGGAGTCTTAATCACCATGCCTCAATGTAATTTAATGCAGCTAATATAATGTAACACTATACATGTAAGCCATTCCTTACTGAATTGTTCTCCTGTTTCTGAGGGTGATGCTTTTTTTGTTGTTGTTTCCACCACCAACCTGAGAGTATTAAGGATGGCTAACCAACCAGCCAGCACACTGGGATTAAGGTCCCAGTGGTCCAACATTAATTTTACAAAGAACTTGAATCTCACAGGCTGCATCTGTATCGTTTGATGAGAAATTAACTATCTGCATGCCCCTTTACTCTCTGTCAGAATGCCTGGCGCTGTGTCCTTTCCTCCCTCATGTTAATCAGTATGTCAGCAAGAACAGAAGGCTTTCAGAGGTACAGCAGAACCAGGGTCATTTCCTCTACCCAATGCACTTTATAGTAAAGGTAGCACCTACTAACAAACAATGCAACATCCTTTAAGATAGTTTACCCAAAACAAGAAAAAAGCAGCTATATTCATGTAACAAAAATCAGAAACAAATGTTTTCTTTCAGTTTTGAGTTGTCTGTGCTCTGAGATAGAGAGAGCCTAATACTGACATTGCATTTTGCCTCAATAGCTAGTAAATCAGCAAGGAAAATGAGAGCTGTATAAACAGGTGGGGCTCACTTCAGACATATTCACTTCACTCAAGTCTTCTTTGCACTCGCTCTTCAAATTCAGTTTGTGCTTCAAATGAACATCTTTGGAGAGAACACCGCTAGCGACAATGCATCAGTGACTTCAGTGGATGCAGGGTTGCTCAGTACTGTTGAAAATCATGCCACTTATTTAGGTGCCTAAATTAGGGTGACCAGACGTCCCGATTTTATCGGGACTGTCCCAATATTTGCTTGTTTGTCCCGCGTCCCGACCAATGTGCGGTCGGGACACTGGACAAACAAGCAATTTTGCCCTCCTGGAAGGGCTCTTGCCCCCCCGATTTCCCCCCCCATCCCCCATTGGCTCCCTCCCCAAATCCCCGCCCTGGCCCCGCCTCTTCCCCATGCATGTGGCACTCCTCCTCCCTCCCAGGCTTGCTGCTGTAATGGCGGGGCAAGCCTGGAGGGAGGGGATGGTGGCCGGCTTCCAGTTCCTGGAGCTGGTGAGTAGGGGCACTGGGCAGGCAAGGGGGGCTGGCAAGGGGGCTGCTCCCCCAGGAGGTAGACGGGGGGGCTCCAGACCCCAGCAGCGGCGGGGGACAGTGGCTCGGGGCCGCACGAGTGGCCATGTAAAGTTTATCGGCTTGGACGGGACCCCGGCCGGCTCCCCGTCCCGCGCCAGCATGTTGCGCCGGCCGCCACAGGCCAGGTAAGGAGCCGAGTCGCCCACTCCCCCTTCGTCCTGGCTCCTCAGCTGAGCCCCCCTGTCACCCTCCTGGGGGAGCAGCCCCCTTGCCAGCCCCCCTTGCCCGCCCGGTGCCCCTACTCACAAGCCACAGGAACTGGAAGCCGGCCACCACCCCCTTCCTCCAGGCTTGCGCCGGCATTCCAGCTGCAAGCCTGGGAGGGAGGAGGAATGCCGCTCAGCTGAGGAGCTGGGGGGAGGGGAGAGGGGGGACTCAGTTCCTTACCTGGCCTGCGGTGGCCAGTGGGACATGCTGGCGTGGGGCAGGGACGCTACCCCACTACAGGGCAGGGCGAGGAGCCGGCCGGGGTCCCCCCCCAGCCGATAAACTTTATGTGCCCACTCGCACGGCCCTGAGCCGCTCTCCCCCGCCGCTGCCGGGGTCTGGAGCCCCGCACCTCTCGCTCCAGCGGCTCCTTCCCCGTGGGACGGCGGGACGTGCCGCATCTGCCGGGGGTGGGGAGGGGCAGCAGCCACGACGCAGCCGGCACCTGCAAAACAGCTTTTTTTTTTTTTGCTCCGCCCCACCGCGCGTCCCGATATCCCCCCTTCTCCTCCCCCCCTCCCCCACCCCCCCCCGCGTCCCAATATTTCCCGTCAGTGACCTGGTCACCCTAGCCTAAATAGAGTTAGTAGCATAACTTTAGACACCCAGATTTGAAAATCTTGGCTCTGATGTATTAAACTATTTGTTTTACTGGTACTTTTGAAGGCAATATAAATAAAGGTAAATTAACCAGGGTGTATCAGGTATCTTCTTCTTTGGCTATCCCTCAATGGGAGGATAATGTCTGCCAAGGGGGTTCTCATTGGTGGGTTTTTAAGTGGCTGAGGAGCCCAATTCTTGCCCTGCAGATTTTCCTACAGAAGTGACAGGTGTAATTTTGGAGGACACATAGTTGTTGGCTGGACTGTTGTGCCCTTTCTTTCCTCCTTTGTCATTTCTCTGTCTCATAAGCACGTCTGTTCTCCTCAAAGTGAGCTGTGGCTTGGTGTATGGTGTGGCGCCGCTGTGTTCTGTTCCGCACCGAGTCCTCCCAGTTTGTTGGCTTAATGCCTCACTTTTTAAGATGTACTTTCACTATGTCTTTGAAGTGCTTCCACTGCCTTCCACAATCCCTGACTTAGCTGAGAGAGGAGTACTTGCTTTGGGAGGCAAGTGTCAGGCATATGTACACAGTGGCCAGCCCAGCGGAGTGGTGTTTCATGACCTGTGCTTCTATACTGCTGATGTTGGCTGCAGAGAGAACACTGATGTTAGTGTGTCAGTCTTCCCAGCTGATCTGGAGAATCCTCCTGGGACAGCGATGCTAGAACCACTCTAGCCTCTTGACATGTCATTTGTAGGTTACCAGCTCTCACACCCATAGAGAAAGGTGGGGATGACAACTGCATTGTAAGTCAAGATCTTGGTGCCTGTTTGCAGATCCCTATCATTGAAGACTCGTTTCAGTAGTCTTCCAAAGGATGTGCTGGCACAGCAGATCCTGTATTCAATTTCTGTGTTAATGCTGGCTGGTGGGGAGAGGTGGCTGCCAAGGTTTGGAAAATGGTCCACATTTTCCAGGGGTTCTCCACTGATGGTGATTTGTGGAGTACAAAGAGTAGTTTGTGCACAATACTATATTGCAGGAAGAGTAAGGGCGGTGGATTCCCTATGTTGTTTATTATTGCTCTTTTTTCCTACTGTTGTAATTTAAATTTGGTAGAAAGGAGGAGAATGGGAAATTTCTTAGCTCAAGTATCTAGCATATTCTTCCAACATAAAACAGAAGATGGGGAGTTATTCTGACACATAGGATGAAGAATGAGAAGAGTCTACCAACATACATATGGGAAACAAGCAAGAACAACGCAAGGTATTACTAACTGATGGAGGCTGTGATCTAATAGGCACAACTGAAACCTGCTGGGATGATTCTCATAATTGGAATGTTAATATAGATAGGTGCAGTGTATAAAATACAAACATAGAAGAGGAAGTGATGTTACATGTCATAAGTAATACAACAATAGGGAGGGTAAAAAAGAAATTCTTTGAATTAAGGGTACAATTAATGGGAAACAATGGGAAAAACTGTCAGTGTACATTTGCTACAGACTACCAGATGTGAAAGAAGAGTGAACAGGAAATATTCCTGAAGCAACTCTTGATGCACTTGTCTTGAAAAGGGAGGATACATACTTTAATTCCCCCTTAACTACCCAGATCTCTATTGGTTACAAAATACAGTCAAACATGGATCAGATGAAAGTTACATGGGAGACAATTTAATGTTTCAGAGTAGAGTGTCTAATCGGGGAGAAGCCATCCTGGATCTATTTCTTGCAATAGCGAGGAACTACGAGAAGAAGGGGAAACTGGTAACAGAGATCAGGTGCTATGGATGTGGGTGATACTTCCAAAGGCATAAATGGCAGTTAGGCATCTAACTCCCATTGGAGGTCAGTAGGAGTTAGGCACCCAATAGACATTTGTGCCTTTGGAATTTGCCCCTGGGATCTTCAAAGGCACTTAAGTGATTTAAAAGAAAAGTCCCATTGACTTTTCCATCCTATATGCTTAGGCTGAATTAATTTTCTCCTGGTTCCAAGTACCTGTAGTTCTTGGGGGGTAAGGGGGAGATGGAATAGTGCATTTTCCCTCTGCCCCACTCTTCCACTGGCCCATTTCCTGCACAATTTTGAATCCTCAGCTCCTAAGAGGGCTTTCCATGGGGATCAAGCATAAGAGATGGGTGACCTCCCTCTGCGAGCAAAGAATGAGCTCAATTCCCGGAAGCTTCCCTCCTTACACAGGTCTCAGGAAGAGGTTTGAAAGGCGAATTCATAGACAGGGAAACAAACATGATCCCAGAAATTATTTAACTGGCATAGAGATGAGACTTATGGAAACATAATATAACACATAATAGAGATATGGGGAGAAATCACTCCACATCTAGGAGGATAACAGCCATTAACAGTAATCATCATTAGCTTATAAAGGAAAAGTTATACTAGAGAAATTTGATTTTTGCTTGTTTTTTGATAGAATTACAAAGCAGTAGATGAGAGGAATGTGGTAGCTATATTATTGGCAGTTAGCAAATCATTTGATGCAATATTTTACAAAATCAAACTTTCAGAATTTAATCAAATTGGATAACAACCATCACATAGATTGAAAACTGGCTGAAGGACCATAAAAAGGGCTCCTGAACAGCATCTTATCAAATGCATAGATTCCAAGGCTAGAAGGGACCATTGTGATTATCTAGTCTGACCTCCTGTATAACACAGGCTATCGGACTTCCTCTAAATAATTTCTACAGCACATCTTTTAGAAAAACATCCAATCTGGATTTAAAACTTGCCAGTGCTGTAGAATTCACCACCACCCTTTGTAAATTGTTCCAATGGTTAATTATCCTCACTTTTAAGAATGTACGCCTTGTTTCCGGTCTGAATTTATCTAGCTTCATCTTCCAGCCATTGGACCATGTCCATTGCAGGATTGTGATATAGCTCTTTTGTGACTGCCTCTGCAATACTGCATTCATTTTGGGACACCTCATTACGTGAAAGATAGTGCCAAATTAGTGGAAGTTCAGAGAACAACAAGGATCAGGAGCTCAGAGGGACTAACTTGTGAAGAAACATCAACTGTACTAAATATGTATCAGCAATGGATTAAGAGGGAACACAATAACCTTGTGCAAATGCTTTAAAGATCTAAACAGCAAGGAGAGACCATAAGTGACAGGAGCAGTAGGATGAAATTAACCCATGGCCAATTCAGTCTAAATAGCAGATTCACTTTCTGATAATGAGATCTGTTAGGCTGTGAAACAGTTTTCCCAGGGAAGTACCCCAGCTAAGCATATTTGAAACTAGGCTGACAATGCATTGTCTAATGCTGTCCTGGACTGACAGCAGGGAACAGTCCTGCATTGATAAGTGGTGAGGTTGGATGATCTAGTCTGGCTTTTCTCTAATTTCTGTAATTTTACACATTCATGTCCAAAAGAACAGATGAAATAAGTAATATGTTTGAACTAGAACTGAGAGAACTCACACTGAAAAATGTATCCTTTTTCTGTTTGAATTGTATGTGCAAACATAGTTTGATTTTTACAAATGTATTAATCATTCATAAAGGTTCAAATACTTTATGCAACCATATTACGGTCTCCGGGTTTTTCAGGAAGTATTTGCTTTGACTATCGCCTTGGCTACACTTGCAAGTTGCAGGGCTGTAAAGGCTCCCCCAGCGCTGTAACTCACTCCCCGTCCACACTGGCAAGGCATTTGCAGCGCTTTATCTCCGTGGTTGCAGCGCTGCATGTACTCCACCTCTCTGAGAGGAATACCAAGTATTGCGCTGCCGCTGCAGCGCTGCAGTGCCAGTGTGGCCGCCCAATGCACTGTGAATGGCCTCCAGAATTATTCGGCAGTATCCCACAATGCCTGTTCTAGCCACTCTGGTCATCAGTTCAAACTCTACTGCCCTGGTCTCAGGCAACCAACCATGTGACCGACCCTTTACATTCCCCGGGAATTTTAAAAATCCCCTTCCTGTTTGCTCAGCCCGGCGTGGCGTGGAGTGCTATCAGCGAATCTTTCCAGGTGTCCATGCCTCCACGCGCCAAGCGAGCCCCAGCCTGGAGCAATGGCGAGTTGCTGGACCTCATCAGTGTTTGGGGGGAGGAAGCTGTCCAGTCCCAGCTGTGCTCCAGCCGTAGGAATTACGATACCTTCGAGAAGGAATCAAAGGACATGATGGAAAGGGGCCATGACCGGGACGCCCTGCAGTGCAGGATTAAAGTGAAGGAGCTGCGGAGTGCCTACTGCAAAGCCCGTGATGCAAACGGCCGCTCGGGTGCTCCCCTTGAGACCTGCCAATTCTACAAAGAGCTGGATGCGATACTTGGGGTTAACCCCACCTCCACTCTGAGCACCACCATGGACACTTCAGAGCCGGTGTGGGGGGGGGAGAAGGAGGAGGAGGAAAACGGGAGTGACATTGGTGAGCCAGATGGAGACACCCCGGAATCCCTGGAGCCATGCAGCCAGGAGCTCTTCTCGAGCCAGGAGGAAGGTAGCCAGTCGCAGCGGCCGGTACTTGGTGGAGGACAAACAGAAGAGCAGGTTCCCGGTAAGCGGTATTTTTTTTCGGGAAGGAATTTTTTCGATGCGGGCTCTTTGGGAGAGGAGGGTTAGGCATGCATGCCTAGATGCAGAATAGTGCATTGATGTGGTTTATCACATTGTGGTAATCGGCCTCAGTAATCTCCTCGAATGTCTCATCCAGAACATGTGCAATGCGCTTGCGCAGGTTTATCGGGAGAGCCACCGTGGTCCTTGTCCCAGCCAGGCTAACGTGTCCACGCCACTGTGTCGTGAGGGGCGGAGGGACCATTGCTGCACACAGGCAAGCTGCATATGAGCTAGGGCGGAAGCCGCATTGCAGTAGAAGACCTCTCTTGCTTCCCAGGTCACCCTCAGCAGCAAGATATCGTCCAGGACGAACTCCTGTGGAAAATGTTGGGACAGTGTTCAGTGTAGGTGCCCCCTGAAGCTGTTGGCTCTCCCCAAGGCACAGAAACCCAGAGGACAGTGCAGCCCTGAAACAATCAATCCCCCGTACTCACCATTTTGAGGCTCCCGTGGGATATGTGTGCTCTGTTTTGGACGGGAAAATTATGCTATTGTGTAGACCCTGTGTGTTTTCTACTCCTAAAGTGCGGAGGGAATCATTACTCTGCCTGGTATAAACAATACTGCCTCTGTTAAATGTTGCATTTTGCCTATACAGCTGCATCAACCTTGAGACCTCAGCCGTCCCTCTTATCGCCTGCTCAGAGACTGCAAAGACTCAGGAAGAGACCGCGAAAAAGCAAAGAAGACATGCTGCAAGAAGTGATGCGGCAATCTATTAAAGAGAATGAGAAAGCATAGAACTGGAGGGAGAGAGAAAGCAGGATCTGCCAGGAAAACGCAGCGCACGGGCAGCAAAGCACCGCGCACCAGCAGCAAAGCACTGATAGGCTCATAAGTGTCCTGGAGCGCCAAGCAGATACTATCCAGGAGCTGGTAGCCATGCAGAAAGAGGAGCAGTACCGCAAACGCCACCCCCACCCCACAGCCCTTGTCCCAAAACTCTTTCCGTTGTGCCCCACTGTCACCTCCAACCCACTTTCCCCAACTTCCGTGTTCTTCATGCCACCCGCTGCCTCCAACACCAGTATCTTCACCACCCAGTCCTGAAAACCACGACCCTTACCCTCTGCACTCAACCCCCATCACCATGCAGTATAGCTGTCCTGAAGTGCAGCACTCACTGCACAGCACACCAGACAGGACATACGCGAATCTGTGATTGTACCGTTCCCCACTCCACCCACTTGTTTCTTTTCGATAAATAATTTTCTTTTTCTTTTCTTTTCTTTTCTTTTCTTTTCTTTTCTTTTCAATAAATGGATTCTTTGGCTTTGAAAACATTCTTTATTATTGCATAAAGTAAAAGACTCCTTAGCCCAGGAAATAAACAGGCACTGCAAGTCTGCTTGTCTGCTTAGCAGACACTGATTCCTAAAGATTGGAACTACTGCGCTTCAATCCTGTGCAGGGCACCAGATATCACTGCTGGTTTTCAGCCTCAAATTGCTCCCTCAAGGCATCCCTAATCCTTGCAGCCCCGCGCTGGGCCCCTGTAATAGCCCTGCTCTCTGGCTGTGCAAATTCAGCCTCCAGGTGTTGAACCTCGGAGGTCCATGCCTGAGTGAAGCTTTCACCCTTCCCTTCACAAATATTATGGAGGGCACAGCACGTGGATATAACCGCAGGGATGCTGTTTTCGGCCAAGTCCAGCTTCCCATACAGAGATCGCCAGCGGCCCTTTAAACGGCCAAAGGCACACTCCACAGTCATTCGGCACCGGCTCAGCTTGTAGTTGAACCATTCCTTGATGCTGTCAAGGCTCCCTGTGTAGGGTTTCATGAGCCATGGCATTAACGGGTAAGCGGGATTTCCAAGGATCACAATGGGCATTTCAACTTCCCCTACCGTGCTCTTCCGCTCCGGGAAAAAAGTCCCAGCCTACATCTTCCTGAACAGCCAAGTGTTCCAAAAGATGCGTGCATCATGCACCTTTCCGGGCCAGCCTGTGTTAATGGCAATGAAACGCCCACGGTGATCCACAAGCGCCTGGAGAACCATAGAGAAATACCTCTTCCGATTAACGTACTCGGATGCTAGGTGGGGTGGTGCCAGAATAGGAATGTGTGTCCCATCT
This sequence comes from Trachemys scripta elegans, assembly GCF_013100865.1. NCBI lineage: Eukaryota > Metazoa > Chordata > Testudines > Emydidae > Trachemys > Trachemys scripta. Next base: position 65,014,858 of record NC_048298.1, read on the forward strand.
ATCGCCCCTCCACAGTTAGGGAACCCCATTTGTGCAAAGCCATCCACTATTTCCTGCACGTTACCCAGAGTCACGGTTCTTCTGAGTAGGATGCATCAACACAATTCCAATGGTCGACTTTCCCACTCCAAACTGATTTGCGACTGACCGGTAGCTGTCTGGAGTTGCCAGCTTCCAGATTGCAATAGCCACCCGCTTCTCCACTGGCAGGGCAACTCTCAATCTCGTGTCCTTGCGCCGCAGGGTGGGGGCAAGCTCCTCACACAGTCCCATGAAAGTGGCTTTTCTCATCCGAAAGTTCTGCAGCTACTGCTCGTCATCCCAGACTTCCAATACGATGTGATCCCACCACTCGGTGCTTGTTTCCCGAGTCCAAAAGCGGCGTTCCACAGTGCTGAGTATGTCCGTGAATGCCACAAACAATTTCGAGTCGTACGCATTACGTGGCCCGATAGCATTGTCGGACTCCTCACCCTCACTCTCACTGTCACTTTGGATCTTAAGGAATAGTTCGACACCAAACATGACGTGCTGGCGAGACTTGTCAGCATACGCCTCAGCAGTTCGGACTCCATTTCCCGCAGACAGATCGCGCTGCACAGAAACCGTTGAAAGATGGTGCCAAAGGTGGACGGAAACAAAGGGATTTCTGGAATGCGAAGTGATGCATCACGGGGCATTGGGACAGGACCCAGAATCCCCCGCACCCACACCCCCTTCCCACAACCCATGGTGCCAGAATGGGAAAAGGTGCTCTGTGGGATAGCTGCCCATAATGCACCGCTCCCAATAGCGCTGCAATTGCTGCAAATGTGGCCACGATAGTGCGCTGGGCAGCTGTCAGTGTGGACAGACTGCAGCGCTCCCCCTACTCAGCTGCACGAAGTCAGGTTTAACTCACAGCGCTGTACATCTGCAAGTGTAGCCAAGGCCTAAATCTTCGATTAGTCTGTATTCCTGGTGTGTGATTGGTCGCTAAATCACATGTTGTTTCTGCTCTCTGCCCAGATGACCAAAGTTCTGTGAACAGAGGGCATGCACTTCCAGCACAAAGAAAATTCACATTTCAATATTCTTGTTACCATGTGAACACATGAAGAATTTATGCAAAGACAATCCCCTTCACACAAATGTTAGTGAGAAGGGGTGGGAACTGGATGAGCTGAAAAACAACTCAGAATTCAGCAATTAATTCCATATACTATTCTCTGAGCTTCAGTCTACACCAATATAGTAGCTAAAATACAAAATCTGGGGAACACAGAAATAGATTTCCCTAATCTCCTCCTTTCCACCTATATGAATTGGCTAACATTAGGTTCAGAAACAAGCTTAAACCCTGTGTCCAACTGAAACAGAATTATTATTTAGCCCCACTGCTGTGTATGCCACTTTACAAACACATAAAACCACTAGTTCCAGGCCCTGAAGATCTTATGACAGTAGCAAGTTCCTCTTTGTCTGCCATGAGCTTGGTATCTATTCTTGGTATCAGAAGAATGACCATACTGGGTCAGAACAACGATCCATCTAGCCCAGTATCCTGTCTTCCAGCAGTGGATGGGCCAGATGCTTCATCTGTAGACTGTCACCAGTTCCAGCTTCTGGTAACCAGAAGGTTAGCGATACGTAGAGTCTGGTGTTGCACCCCTGGCCATTTTGGCTAACAGCGGTTGATGGACAAATCCACCATGAACATATACCTTTACACCCAGTTATACTTTTAGCCTTCAAAACATACCTTGGAAATGAATTCCACAGGTTGACTGTGCTCTCTGGGAAGAAGTCCTTTCTTACATTTGTTTTAAACCTGCTATCTATTAATTTCATTGGGCTACACCTGGTTCTTGTGTTATATGAAGAGATAAATAACACTTCCCTATTCACTTCCTCATCTGCATTTATGATTTTATAGACCTTTGTCATATTGCCCCTGGGTCTTCTCTTTTCTAAGATGAACAGTCCAATGCCCTTCTCTGTACTTTTACTAATTCTAATGTATCTTTTTTTGAGGGTAGCAGCCAGAACTGCACACAGTATTCAAGGTACCATGGATTTATATAGTGGCATTATGATATTTTCTGTCTTACTATCTATCCCTTTCCTAATGGTTCCTAACACTCTGTTTTCAGCAAATTATCCACAGTGACTCCAAGATCTCTTTATTGAGTGGTAACAACTAATACAGGGGTCGGCAACGTTGGCATGCGGCTCGCCAGGGTAAGCACCCTGGCGGGCCGGGCTAGTTTTATTTACGTGCTGACGCGGCAGGTTCGGCCGATCATGGCCCCCACTGGCCACGGTTCGCCATCCCGGGCCAATGGGGGCGGTTGTTGTCCAGTTACCCAGTTTTGTGAGATCCCTTTGTAACTCTTTGCAGTCAACTTTGGACTCAACTATTTTGAGTAATTTTGTATGGTCTGTATACTTTGCCATACTGCTGTTTATTTCCTTTTCCAGAGCATTTATGACTATGTTGAACAGCACTGGTCCCAGTAGAGGTCCTTGGGGAAATCCATTATTTATCCCCCCTTCATTATGAAAACTGACTATTCCTATCCTTTGTTTCCTATCTTTTTAACCAGTTATTGATCCATGAGAGGACTGTACCTCCTATCCCATAGCAGCTTACTTTGCTTCAGAGCTTTCCGTACGGGTCCTTATCAATGGCTTTCTGAAAGTCCAAGTACACTATATCCACTGGCTCACCCTAGTCCACATGTTTGTTGACCCCCTCAAAGAATTATAATTGGTGAGGCATGATTTCCTTTTACAAAAGCCATGTTGACTCTTCCCCAATGTATTATGTTCAACTATGTATCTGATAATCTTGTTCTTTACTATAGTTTCAACCAATTTGCCTAGTACTGAAGTTAAGTTTACTTTATTGTAATTGCAGCGATTACCCCTGGAGCCTTTTTCAAAAATCAATATTACATTAGCTATCCTCCAGTCATCTGGTACAGAGTCTGATTTAAGCAATAGCTTACATGCCAAAGTTAGTAATTCTGAAATTTCATATTTGAATACCATCTGGTCCTGGTGACTTATTACTGTTTAATTTATCAGTTTGTTCCTAACCTCATTTATTAGCATCTCAATCTGGGACAGTTCCTCAGAGTTGTCACCTAAAAAGAATGGCTCGTGTGGGAATCTCCCTCACACCAACAAAGATCAATGCAAAGAATTCATTTAGCTTCTCCGCTATGGCCTTGTCTTCCTTGGGTGCTCCTTTAGCACCTTGATCATCCAGTGGTCCCACTGATTGGCAGGCTGTTTTTGATGTACTTTAAAAAATTGCTGTTTAGTTTTTGTCTTTTGCTAGTTGCTCTTCAAATTCTTCTTTGGCCTGCCTAATTATATTTTTACACTTGACTTGCCGGAGTTTATGCTCTTTTCTGTTTTCCTCAGTAGGATTTGACTTCCAATTTTTAAAGTTATGCTTTAAAACTAGCACTGTTGTGCTAGTTGCTGTACAAACACAGGACAAAAAGACAGTCCCTGCCCCCAGAGAGCTTACAATCTAAGTATAAAACAAGAGACAACTGATCTAATTAAAACACAAGAAGAAGAATACATAGAATTCATACAGGGTGAAATTCACTCCACTGCAAAGGGCATGGGCAAGGCCCTTCATCCCACATCACATAAGGGATAAAGTGGTACAGAGGGCTTTTCCCCCAATAGAATCTCCAGTATTTCTAGAAAGAAATGAACTATAAAGTTTAAAAAGCTGTTAGGTTGTGATAGAATGAAGCATGTCTTGTCAAATCCAGAACCTCATAAAAGACACTAGAGGGGTTTTTTTTAAAAAAAGGTAAATAAATAACAACAGAAACATTGTCCACAAACTAACATTTTTACACCAAAAACCTCTCATAAAGAGAGCAGAGTCATAAAAGTGCTTTGACGTACGGAAGATCAAATATCATTGTTTTCTATTAACATAACTTTCTTTCCCAATGGAATACTGAGAGTGCCTGATAATGCAGCTTTATTAGGATAATTAGAAAAAGATTGTTCAGCTCTAGTTCACCCTATGAGCTCCCTGGCAAACTTCTGCTTTCATGTCATTCAGGTTTTCCCTCCTGAATACCTTTGTCATAAGGAAAAAATTTAAAAGTTTCATATTTATGACTCAAGAGTTTAGCCCAGCCCATGCTGATCCTAGCCAGCGATCAGTGGAATCTGGAAGATGGACCCTTTCTAAAAATTAAACCATCACAACTTAAATAATGAATAAAGAACTTTTTACATGAAATGAGACTTTTACAAAAGTAGTTTACTGACCTTATAATAAGTGAAAGAGAACGTAGGATTTTTTGTTTTGTTTTTTTGTTTGTTTTTTTTTTGGGGGGGGGGGGAAGTTGGGAGAGGCGTCATTAAGGGAAAATTTGCCCATGTGGGACTTTTGGGGTGTAATATGACCAGAAACAGAATTTGCATGACAGATGACAGACATAAGAGGGCACTTGTGAGGGAGTATTACCAGACATCCGACTAGAAACATGGAATTCTTACCTTGTCTTGATATTGCAATGGTCATGCTTTTGAAATCCACAGAGGTAAGTCTAAGGTCATGGCCAATTAGGCGGACTGGAAGAAGTCATTATTTGACCAGTCCTGAGCTGCCACCTGGCCCTCTATACTTTAATGCTATTATGAACCATTTTTAGCTTTCCTTTTTGGGCCCCAACTCAGCAAACCATCCCTCTTCAACAAAGCACTTAAGCACATGCTTATGATCCATTCAAGTAAATAGGATTTAAAAATTTAAAAAGCTGTTAGGTTGTGATAGAATGAAGCATGTCTTGTCAAACCCAGAAGCTCATAAAATACATTCGAGTATTTTTTTTAAAAAAGGTAAATAAGTAACAACAGATACATTATCCACAAACTAACATTTTTACACCTTTCATAAAGAGATCAGAGTCATAAACGCACTGGAATGCGTTACCTAGGGAAGTGGTGGAATTTCCTTCCTTGGAGGTTTTTAAAAGGCCCGGCTTGACAAAGCCCTGGCTGGGATGATTTAGTTGGAAATTGGTCCTGCTTTGAGCAGGGGGTTGGACTAGATGACCTCTTGAGGTCCCTTCCAACCCTGATATTCTATGATTCTATGATAAGCCTATGCTGAAAGTTAAGCACCTGGTTAAGTGCTCTGTTGAACCTGGACCTTGGTGAGGATCTGCTGTTTCCATCAGTTTCTCTTAGCCACATGATAAAATAGATAGTTCACTAGGTAAATACCTTCTCCCTCACTCCACAAAGCTGCTCATGCATTTCCTTTTTGATCAATATAGTTCTGAAATGGCTGAAGTTTAATTTGATATCTGACATTGTTTCAGAGTCCCTGGAGCAAAAGAGGTGACAATTGCTTTGAATAGGAGATAAGAGTGTCTGGTCTCAGGAAGGCTAAAATACAATAACAACACTCAGCACTTTTCACCCATAGACCTCGAAGCATTTTACTAGGGTGAGTACATATTCTCATTCCTTTGTTTCCGATGGGTTAACACAGAGAGGCTAATATCACTAGTACAAGGTCACATAGAAAGTCAGCAGGAGCGGTGGGAATAGAATCAAGGTTTGCTGACCCCAAATCCCATGCTCAATCCGCTAACCAAATACATGTGCACGAATTCTGATCTCATTTACATTGTTGTAAACCAAGAAACTTTACTGCTTATTCACTGAATTCAGTGGAATTACTTTGGATTTACACCTGTGTCATTTAGATCAGAATCAGGCTCCCTCTCTCTCTGCACACTCCACCCCTCTTTCCAATTGGTCAGAGTAAACCAAACTGAAATAAATGTTTTTCACTACTCTAGTTCACAAAGTAAAGCCTGTGGAAGATTTAATCCAATTGGATGAAAAAACCAGAAAGATGTACAAACACAATAATCTAACCTAAACTTTGATCTCAGTTGATCTGATAAGCCTTGGCACAAGGCCTTCAAAAACTACTGAACATAGTGCTCTTAGAGGAGTTTCCTGAATAAAGGATGTAAACATGCATTTTATGTGTCTGTTTGAATTTTATAGTCATTGCCTCACTCATGTGATAACTGCAAACAAATATGTTGGCTGTTTACATTTTGGATTAATTCCAGTGGTCATTTCCCAGCTCCTGTAAGGTAATTACAAATCCAAAGTTATGCTATCGCCCATTTCCCCCATCACCACCACCAGAGAGTTTGACAGCTTTTTGATCAGATTACAATGGCGTCTTACAACTACACAAACACTGGACCGGGTCTTTCTAGTATTACTGCCAAGGCTACTCTACTGATAGAGCTGCAATGAGCCTGCTGCATGAGCACTGTCTTGTACCTCCCCCCATTGCAACAGCCTGATCCCCTTTGCCTTCCACCAAATGGGAAAAATAGTCAGACTCTAGAAGAGCAGTTTTGCTGGCCGATGAGAAACGGGAAATTGACGCCCTTTGCAGGACTGAGTAAAGATTTGCATACCCATAGTCAGTGTTTGGCTTTGCACCACTTCCAAAGTTTGTCACAAAAGTCTCTGGCATTTCAGCAGAAGATTTGACATCGTTTTGCTGGAGCTGAAAGGCCATCTGCATGTTTGAAAAATGCTTTAATGAATGTGAATAGGCCTTTCTATCAAGCAGAAAGACAAATGGCTGGAAGAAATAACTATACCTCTCCTTTAGAGAGAATTTATAGCAGTAGGGTGTATGTTGGATTTTATATAATCTACTGATTCCCTTGTGAGCTAGACAGGCCTTCACAAGAATCCTGCCATTCAGTAGCCTACACAGGAGTGTCCTGAAGGAACCATATAATTCAAAGAAAGAACTTCAGCTACCATTAGACACCCATACTATAGGGATCTCAATAACCCAATCTTAAAACTTTTGGTTTGTTTTCCCCTGTTTATCTAAATCAGTGGTCAGCAACGTTTGGCACGCGGCTCGCCAGGGTAGGCACCCTGGGGGGCCGGGCCAGTTTTATTTACCTGCTGACGCAGCAGGTTCGGCCGATCGCGGCCCCCACTGGCCGTGGTTCGCCGTCCCGGGCCAATGGGGGCGGCGGGAAGCGGTGCGGGTGAGCGATGTGCTGACCACGGCTTCTCGCCGCCCCCATTGACCCAGGACGGCGAACCATGGCCAGTGGGGGCCGCGATCGGCCGAATCTGCCACGTCAGCAGGTAAATAAAACTGGCTCAGCCCGCCAGGGTGTTTACCCTGGCAAGCCGTGTGCCGAACGTTGCTGATCTCTGATCTAAATCAATCGCTTAAAAGCTTCACTGACATAGCCTTTAACTAAAGATGGAGCAAAGTTATACCCAGAACCTTAGGGATAATTAAGAAGTAAAAGGGGGGCACCTTCAGTACGGGAGATGATCGTTAATGCAATATGTGTTGACATCACAGCCTGGGTGGATTGATGGGAACTGAAATGCAATGGTGTACAAGAACTCCATGTGAGACCTTCCATGGCAGGCTACCAAGTGGGGGGGGGAACACATTGGGGAAAACCCACACTAGCTGGCCAACCCCAGTGCTCTGCTACACTAAAGGAGTTATGAAAAGCTGTTCCAAACCTAATGTATGTGACCTAAGGCCCTAATCCATATAATGGGTGCTTAGCCCTAGCTTTTCCCTGTTCTGGGAGCTCTTTTGGCATAGAATGTGCTGGCACTATCTCTTTATGGGTTGAGTAGCTCTTTCTGTCTATAGCCTTCACCTCCTGGGTCCAGCTATGTGGTCTAGTCCACTGACCCTACCCCAGCCAGGCCCAAGTGACTATGGCATTATTCCTAGAGTAGCACAAATTGTTGATGCTGTGCCTTTAAAAGCATAAAAAGCTGTCTAGCAGGGGAATTCAGCACCTGCTGAAGACTTCTCATCACCTCTTCCTAGCTGCCCTGACAGGAGCCACCAAGACAAGGAGCTTTGTCTTAAAAGCTGCCCCTACAGACATGTGAACAACATGGGTGCTGGTGGTGGCCCTTTGCCTATGACATTCCTGCTGTAGCCAAGTCACTCAGGATGGTGACGGCTGCACTAACATTTCTGTCTTTTTAACTAGAAGAGGAAGTTCGCTGAGAGCTTGAGCAGGGTGGCAGAGGAGCCTCACTAGTGGGAGTGGGGAGAGCTCCCAGAAAGGGTAGATATGCTGCAGGAGACTTCTGGTGGCTGGAGATGAGGAAGGGATTGAAGAAAGTATGGCCCCCTACATAATTAACTCACTTCCTCCAAAATACCAACCCTGCACAGTTTCCTGGTCTATTCCAGGAGAAGAAATTGGCGATTCCCTTGAGATTCTCTCTTGGAAGTTCCCCAAGTGTCCACCCACCCAGCTTTCTCATTAGCTAAATTATGTCAACCTGGCTGCAAAAGGGCTAGAGAAAGAATATGAAGGAATGACAAACTCATTACATGTGTCAGAGGAAGAGGATACTGCCTAAAAGTCAGCAGGGAACTCCATGCCGAAGTGTAGAGATTGCCCTCCTCATAGATAGAGCCCTGCAAATCTGCGGATATCCACGAACCATGTTTGCGGATCAGATATGGATACAAATTTTGTACCCGTGCAGCCCTCTATTCCTAGATGCAGTGGCCTTCACATAGTTTATCCTTTGCAGGACAGGGGAGCAGGTGCGGAATGATGCAAAATTCACTAAACTGTCTGATCTTTCTATGTTTTTTGAAAAATGTAGCAATTTGCTCAGCTCATGCACCTTGAAGCTGAGCAATTCACCCAAGAATTTTGTCACCTGCTGCACTAGGCACCATCCTTACTATAAATTCACATTTAGCTGGTACTAAGCCAACTCTTTGCCAGGGTCACAATGAAGTTACTTCTTCCAGGCCTCCAGGTGCAGCACTGACAATTTCATGATTAGGTTTTATGCTCCCTTTAACTGAAAGCAAACAGTCTCACAGATAATTCATTGCCAGCAACTTAACAAGGCTCATTTTCAGTTACAAGACACATACCACTTTATTACCAAGTACTCAGGTAAGACAGTTAAAATGACTTACAGCAGCAAAAAATATCATTATATGAATTTATTATATAACATAATGAAAAAGTAGCAGTTAACGTCTACAACCCTGTTAAGGCCAAATTTTGATCTTGGGTTCCTTGGAATCATTACTTTAGATAAGATACCTTATATATAGCTAGAGAAATGCCAGCTGACTTATCTAGTCACTGTGGACAACAGAATCTTCTGGCACAGAAAATCTGAGGAGTTAGAATTTTTCTGCAATGTTTGTTGTCTAGAATTTAAGTATTATTTAAAGGAAGAGACATATCTAGTGCTCCTCATTACAAAAATAACACAGCCAATGCGCTGTTGTGCCACACAGACAAACTACCAAGACAAGTGTGCTTACATTCAGTTCAATCGAATCCTGACTTGGAAACCTAACTGACCCTTCTGCACCTAAAAGTGACATGAGGATTTCTGTAAATCAGTGGCAATGCATTTACATAGCCCCGTGAGTCAGCCAATACATCCAGCAAAGCTGATCAGACTTTACCATCTTGTCAGGTCTCCAGTACTCAGAATTAAATAACAAAAAGGCCTTTTTGTCCACGCAATTCTTTTCCAGGCCCGCCAATCTGCTCCCTTCAACCAGGCCAGCCCTTTGGCTCAATTCTTGTGACCTTTCCAACCCATGCCCTCTGACCAAATTGATCTCCTAGTCCAGTTTTGCTGGGGTCAGTCAGCTGAGTAGCTTCTCTGCTCCCCAAGAATCATGCCTTTTCCCCCTGCAAATTCCTTCAATCCTAGCTCTGGCAACCTCCAAGTTTCTAGCCCTAGTCACCCCCAACTCCTGGCACACCACAGAGTAGGGAAAGTTGTCCTATCTAAAATAGTTGCTGGGAAAGGCATGACTTTCCAGCATCAACCCAGAGAAATCCATTATGAAGTCTTCAGTAGCAACAATTTCACTGCTATATATCATATCAGGAACATTCATTTCACGCAGTGATCTGATGTGGCTGGGCAAGCTGGTCATGTTCAGATGCCCAATAATAAGGCCATAGTAGTTGGTGCCCTCAAATAGTTAAATACAGACTATTGGTGTTTAGAAAACAAACGCAGGAATTTGCTACTTAAATATCAGCCTTGCTAATCTTAGACAGTAGGCAGTATACTTTAGTCAGTAAACAAATGTTATTTCTTACCAATATAGACAACAAAGTATAAACCAGCTACTAGGGAGGCTTGTCAATAGGGTTGGCCGGAAAACAGGAGGTCCGTTTCATGAAAAATGTCAAGGTTTTGACAATTGTTTTTGTTCTACTTTAAACGAAGCTGAGACCTTTTGAAATTTTTTCAGAAAAGCAGAGAGAAATCACCCTCCCCAGAAAAGCCAACAGCCCAGAGGCTGCGGTTCAAATTCCTGCTCTGCCTGTCGTGTCCTTCTAGTCAGTTATATAGTTCATCACAGGCCATACTTTTAGCTTAGGGAGCTTTTTATTGGTATTTACTACAAGCCTGTATGTTTAAAGCAACTCCTGTGTCTGCATTGTGGCAGTGTGCGCAGGTTGGTATTTTTATTTTTGGTTGGGGGACACTAATCAAAACATTGTAAAGATTATGGGAGCTGATTGAAAGGCCAAAGAACAGGAGTTTTATACTGGTAGCGATCATACCATATGCAGATATCAGTAGATGATGATGGATGTATGGGAATATGTACATAAAAACCGCAAAGTCACTGAGGTAAGGAAATCCCCTTGGGATAGGGAGGCTACACTGAGTCCAGGGTCTCCGCATCCGAAGAAGTGAGGTTTTTACTCACGAAAGCTTATGCCCAAATATATCTGTTAGTCTTTAAGGTGCCACCAGACTCCTTGTTGTTTCAGCTGAAATCTTGTTTTCTTCATCCATTTGTTGAGCCATTTGAAGTCTGACATAGACACACACACAACTCTCCCATATGCTTATGGCTGATGAAGAATATGGAGTTTAGCCCTTTCTTTTGAGGAAATCATTCTATTCTTTCTCCATCCCAGAGGTGTGAGATCTCATTGAGCATCAGCTTGTGGTTAATAGGGATGCTCGAGGTGGGTGATTGGATGAAGATGGAATGCGAGGGGAGCCCTAAGTTCAAGGGAGTAACTGAAATTCACTACTTGGGTAAAAGTGATTGTGAAATGATAAATTTCATGATTCTAAGGAAAGGAAGGAGTGAGGGCAGACGAATAAGGACAATGGACTTTTAAAAAGCAGTCTTAAGAAACTCAGAGAACTGCTAGGTAAAGGCCCATAGAAAGAAAATCTAAGGGAAAAAGGAGTTCAGGAGAGCCAGCAGTTTCTTCAACAGACAATTGTAAAGGCACAGCAGCAAACTATCCTGATGCAAAGGAAAGATAGGAATATGCAAGAAACCAGTATGGCTCCATCAGAAACTCTTTAGTCACCTGAAAATCAAAAGAGAATCCTGCCAAACAGGATCAAATTGAAAAAGATGAGTACACAAGCATATGCAAGGGACAAAATATGTAGGGACAAAAGCAGAAAGGCTAAGTGTGATGGTGGATTAGGTCGAGAGGCCCGCTGCTGGAGGCTTCATGGCCCAGCCTCACCCGACCCCAGAAAAGAGCAGAGGAGAAGTCCTCCAGGCAGCAGCCAACAAGAGGGCAGGAGGGCGCTATAAAAAGCAGCAGCAGCGAGAGAGCAGTAAGTTGCTGCCTGAAGCTGGAAGAGAGAGGACCGGGTTCCTGGCTGGCTGGCTGGCTGGAAGAGCAGCAGGACCACGGACAGCTCAGTGTGGGCAGGGCTGAGCCCAGGAAGGGCTGCCAAAGATCTGGGGAGTTAAGAAGGAGCTCCAGGCTGGTTGAGGGGACCGAACAAGAACTGAGCCCAGAACCTAGCCAGATCAAGTGAGAGTCCTGTGATGGGCACTGTTGGGCTGGTTAAAGATTGAGCCTCGGCTGCAAAAAAGGCTAATGCTATTCTGGGGTATATTAACAGGAGAGTCACATGTTAGATAGAGGAGATACTTGTTACGCTACTTGGCACTGGCAAGGCCTTAGCTGGAATAGCATGTCCAGTTTTGAGTGCCACACTTTAGGAAAGATATGGACAAATTGGAGAGAGTCCAGAGAAAAGCAGCAAAAATAGCAAAAAATGATAAAAGGTTTAGAAAATTTAAAAACGGTTTAGCAAAAATGATAAAAGGTTTATAAAAATCTCACCTTAAAAAACCTGGGCATCTTTAGTTTTCAGAAAAGAAGACTGGGAGACTAACAACAGTTCGTATATGTCAAGTGCTGTTACAAAGAGGATGGTGAGCAATTGTTCTCCATCTTCACTGAAGGTAGGAAAAGATGTAATGGGTTTAATTTGCAGCAAGAGAGATTTAGGTTAGGTGTGAGGAAAACTATCCTTATAGTTTGAAAGGTTACATACTGGAATAGGTTGTGGAATCTCCATCATTGGCGATCAAGAAGAGCATAGATAAACACCTGTCAGGGATAGTCTAGGTATGCTTGGTCCTGCCTCAGCACAGGGGGCTGGACTAGATGACTTCTCGAGGTCCCTTCCAGCCATGAGCAACAGGTATAATAGGCATGGGGAGGCTCACTGCGGGAAGGCTCCTGTCGCAGCCACCAGATCCCTGGTTGCAGAGTTTAGGGGGCAAGTTTTTCTTTATTATGCCCCATGCAGGTTCCGGGGTGGCTGAGGAGGTGCTATGTGCTATTCAGCTGCCTGGGTTCATCAGTAATCTCCCTGGAACTCCAGAGAGATTACTGAGGAACCCAGGAGGCTGAGTAGCAAATACCACCTCCTCAGCCGCCCCGGAACCTGCATGGGGCATATCAAAAAATGTCTTTCCCCAGGGAAGTTTTGGGTCTGGTGAGGGGAGGCACAGTGTGCTGGCCTGGGGCTCCTCCAGGTAGGTGTGTGTGGGGGGGGTCTCAGGGCGTCAGCTGGACTGGGGCTCCTTCAGGCTGGGGGGAGGGGCTCAGGGCTTTGTCTGTGGGGGGTCTCTGGTCTCTGGCTGAGGGGGGATCTGCTCGGGGCTCCTCCGGGTGAGGGGTGCGGGGCAGAGGGTTTCAGGGCTCTGGCTGCAGGGAGGGATGCTGGAGGAAGAGAGGCTCTACCTGCCACCCAGTCTTCCAGCCCTACATTTCTATGATTCTACTCGTCCATGGTTAATAGAGACCAGTATTCTGAGACGTGGGCTAGTCTGCGTTCTGCATGCAAATCAGGCTGAAGATCCAGACCATCATTGTCATAGTGAGCTCTTAGAGGTTGCTGTCACTTCTAGTTTTGCTGCCTGATCCACACGTCTAGGATTTCCCCTGACATTCTGGTCTGCTTTCCTTTGGTACTTCTGTGTTGAGGATGGACAAAAAAAAAAAAAAGTTTCTGGCTGTGGGTGCTTGCTCCTCTCTGCCCCCTACTCCCTGTGCAAGAAGCAGGTGTGGTCTTGGGGTGGAGCAGCAGGTGGGCGGGCCTCGGGGTAGTGCGCAGGCATGGCCTCTGGGGGAAGCGGCCAAGCAGAGGCGAGAACTTGGGGCAGAACTGGGGATAGGGCCACAATCTGGGTGCTGGGGCCCACAAAAGATTAATCCAGCCCTGTGGGTGCTGACAACCCCCTATTTTTTTCAGTGAATGCTTGAGCTCTGGAGCATCCACAGAGTAGGTTCCTATGTTTCTGCCTGTTGTTGGCCTAGTAGTCTCTTCTTGAGGCACTGTTTGGAGACAGGTAGGATTGCTTTGGTTTGGGTGCACTACTTGTGACACTGTGCAGTCTATATGGTTTTATAAAAACATGGTAATAAGTGAATAGAACGTAACTGGGATATGCTTCATGCAAAAGGCCTCTTGGTAAGGTATCATTACAAAGCTTATAATCTACTGAGTGTGATCATCTGATTTGTATAAATGTACCCATCTTGTATCTAAAACTAGAAATATAAAATATAACTCTAAGGGCCTATTGTAATTATGTAAAGTGTGGGCCATTAATGATGGTTTGGAATCTTGATGACTCCCATTGTCTGCAGATGGCTGTGTTTACCTGTGAGTCTTCCTGTATATGTGTGTGCTGGCAAGTGAGTAATGAAGTCTTGCAGTGACATGTGATCATGTCACCTGAACTGGAATCCATCTTTAACCTGGTGCTTTTCCAGTGGTGGGTGTGGAAACCCAGAGGGACAAAGGGTTCCCGCCTTATGCAAAAGATATATAAAGGGGTGGAAGAGAACAAAGGAGAGAGAGGAACCATCATGAAGAATCCCCTAGCTATCACCTGAGCTGGAACAAGAGCTGTACCAGGGGAAAGAATTGTGCCCAGGCCTGGAAGATGTCCAGCCTGAGAAAAAACTTACTGAAGCATCTCTGAGGGTGAGATTATCTGTATTCAGTTTGATTAGACATAGATTTGCGCATTTTATTTTATTTTGCTTGGTGACATACTTTGTTCTGTCTGTTACTACTTGGAACCACTTAAATCCTACTGTCTGTATTTAATAAAATCACTTTTTATTTAGTAATTTACTCAGAGTATGTATTAATACCTGGGGGAGCAAACAACTGTGCATATCTATGTCTAATCAAACTAAATACAGATAAGATCCTCACCAGTTCCAAAATGCTCCCTTTTACAGGCTAATCTCCTTTTAACGTGGGTCCAGCAATCACTCACAACCCCTGTAGTTACTGTCCTTTGTTTCAGTTTCCTTCAAGTATCTTGGGGGGGGGGGGGGGGTGGAGAGGCTCCTTCTTTAGCCAGCTGAAGACAATGGGAGTCATCAAGATTCCAAACCATCATTAATGGACCACACTTTACATAATTACAATAGTCCCTCAGAGTTATATTTTATATTTCTAGTTTTAGATACAAGAGTGGTACATTTATACAAATCAGATGATCACACTCAGTAGAGTATAAGCTTTGTAATGATACCTTACAAGAGACTTTTTGCATGAAGCATATCCCAGTTACGTTATATTCACTTATTACCACGTTTTTATAAAACCATATAGACTGCACGTCACTCTACTATCTGCCACTATCTTATCACATTCTCCAAACAGGAGACAGCCTCTGAATATTGATCAGCACAGGGTTGGAGTGGGCAACGAAGCTATGCCCCAAGGGCATAGGTAGATACACTGCCTGGCTGCTGAGCTGCATGTCATTGCACTGGCCAAGAATCTCATCATGTCCACTAAGGCATCTATAACGAAAGCTGTTATTAGGGTTATTTTCTAAAGGATAGACTGGAGGCCTGGATGGTCCTTGTCATCCTGGGCCTTGTGGTCATCCAACCCTAACATTGTAACTCATGAAAAGGAGCTAGTACCTACGGACACAAAGTGATGGAGGAAGCTTCAAAATCTTCAAAATCACCTTTGCAATTTCTGTGATGGCATTTTTTGCCCCTTGCATTTTAGCTGTGTATTTATACACTTTCCTTTGTTAGGATATTCCTATTCCTCCCCAATCACTTCCTCAAGGGAAGGGTGGCAGTTGGCTAAGACCCCATCTGGATGGAGCTGCAAGGTAGATGCCAGTTTCCTCCACAATATCAAATGTGGCAGGAGGGGGGGAAACTTTTGCTGCTTTTTGTCTTTGTTCTGCTCTGAGTCTGAAGCAGAAAGCTCACCATCTTCCGAGGATGTGGAGTCTGAGTACAAAGAGAAATATCTTTTTTTTTTCTTTCCCTTTTGTGTTTCCTGTGCTTTTTTGGCTATTTTGCAGAGTCCATGCATGGCTATGGCCAAGGTGGGAAAGGGTCTCTTGCAGCCATTTTTATTGACAGCCTTTTCTCCTTTTAGATGTGGCTTCTGAGCGCCATGCCGTGGCAGGGCCAGGGTCATGAGGCTGTGAAGAGGCAGGGCGTAATTTGCCTCCTGTATAGCCTATAAATGCTGCCTTGCTTACAGAATATTGCTTTGATTTAGCCCAGTGCTTGCATGACAGAGGCAGGCAGAGGAATCCCAGACAAGAGGTACTGCAGGAGCAGATATGGGTGGCTAAGGCCAGCATGCTGCCAATTACCCAATCCAGAGCAGGAAGAGAAGGAAAGAATATAATTTACTTGGCTACTACCCAAAATACAAAAGAAAATAAATCTGGCAAAGGAAAGGAACTAAGTACGGCAACACTTATTGCTGCCATGAGAGTAAATGTTGAGGTTGGACACAGACAAGGGCGCGTATACAGCACGGGCTATGCCGCAATGGAAAGGCAAGAACAACCTGTCTGTCAGAACCGTGGGAGATGCTGGGCTGCAGAAAAGGTAGCCCTTTTTGTGCAGACCTGAGATGACTGGGGGGCGGGGTGGGGGAAGCAAGAGAAAAGGGATGGGGCAATCAAGTTTCCCTTTGTCCCTTTTCTGTAAGCCTACACCAGGGCAAAATGCTCAGTGACACTTAGTCTCCTAAGACTCACGGTGGGGGCTGCGAACTGGTGGCTACCACCACTCTTCTGGGCCATGGTCTCATTGAGGACCCAAAGTCAATAGGAGTCCTCAAACTAACACAGGCCTTAAAAAGCTTGTGAGTCCCTAACAATCATGTTTTGCCTGTTAATGGGAGGGGAGGTGAGCAGGGCCATGTGGATTCGAGACCCCTCCTCCCATCCTCAAAAAAAAAAAAGCTTATATGAAAAGGACAGGGGGTGGGCAGTATGAGACTCATAAAAGGATGGGGATGAAATTGAAGGAAAGGAAGCAGCCAAAAGCCTCTTAAGGCCTCCCATGGGGCCATAGGAGGCCCTGATAAGCACCCCTGAAGCTCACCAGTGCAGTGGTTTTCAAACTGCGGGTCACAACCCAGTACTGGGTGGCGGAATGTAAGGCACTGGGGTACGGCGGCTCTGGTCAGCACCACCGACTGGGCTGTTAAAAGTCCCGGCGGCAGTGCTGCCTGGCAAAGGCAGGCTAGTCCCTACCGGTTCTGACACTGCGCTGCATCCCAGAAGCGGCCAGCAGCACATCCGGCTCCTGGGCGGGGGGGGGGGGGGGGCACAGGACTTTACACACTGCTCCCATCCCAAGCACTGGCTCCGCACTCCATTGGCCAGTTCCCGGCCAATGGGAGCTGGGGGGGGCAGTGCCTGAGGGCAAGAGCCACGCAGAACCCCTTGTGTGCCTCTGCCTAGAAGCCAGACCTGCTGCTGGCCACTTCCGGGGCGCAGCACGGTCTGCGGTGCCAGGACAGGCAGGAAGCCTGCATTAGCACTCCCGCTGCACCGCTGATGGGGAGCCGCCCAAGGTAAGCCCACACCTGAATCCTGCCCCCCTCGCCCCAGCAATGAGCCCCCCCAAACCTGGAGCCCCTTCCTGCACTCCAAACCCCTCATCCCTGGCCCCACGAGGCTGCACCCCCACCCCACAGCCCTCACCCCAACTCTCTGCCCCCAGCCCTGAGCCCTTCCTACACCCCAAACTCCTCATCCCCAGCTCCGTTGGGTCAATGGGCATCAACAATTTTCTTCAATGGAGTCGCCAGAAAAAAAGTTTGAAAACTACTACACTAGTGGAACTAGAGGGGTTCATTGTTAAAACCATTCTCACCTCAGTTGCTGTAATGCTCTGCTTTCCCATCTATCCAAATCAGCATCATTCCCCTTACACTCCTTCACTTCCTACATCCCCAAATTGAATACAAGCTCCTCCCTCTTTCAAAAACAATCTGTTTTATGCTCCTCCCCAGCTGTCAGTTTCATCTCCTCTCTAAGCTTCCCAACATTGCTTATACTGCTCCTTATCCCTGAGATACTCTCCTTCTATTTGACATCCCCACCCTCCCTGACACCAGCAAGCGCTGAACTTGTTCTTTATCTCATCCTAAATAGTAACCTCTTTGAGATAGGGAACATCTCACTGTATTTTGTAAAATGCTGCATAAATTGTGTGCTTTACAAAAGTTTAGAAAGCATTCATGAGAAAGTAGGGCCCATCTAGTGTGAGAGAGAAACCTGGCCTGCTTCAGGAAGGGAAGTTAAGAGGCTGCCCCCAGTGGCTGCTAGGGTCCTGAGACTGTTCCAGCAGAGCATGCTGGCTAATCTCCCTACGTTTAGGGAACAGATTAAAAAAGGTGTGATATTATCTAATGGAACAGAGGCTGTATCAGGAGCAGCTGTGTAAATATTGGCTGAAGCTCTATTTAGGAGGTAGCCTTGGACTCTTCTTCCCCTCCAAAGGCCATTGAGCAATCTACCTCAAGAGAGTTATATAGTCTGTTCTAAAGAACCCTCCACTCCCCACCCTCTGTTTCTTTGATGTGGTACAAGCTTTACCTTCCTACTGGTGAAGGAAGAACGTAGCTCTAGCGGAACCTGCCTGGGACCTGCCGTATAGCAGAGGGAAGGTTACCTAGTATAAGGAGTAGGGGAGGGATAGCTCACTGGTTTGAGCATTGGCCTGCTAAACTCAGGGTTTTGTGAGCTCAATCCCTGAGAGGGCCACTTAGGGATCTGGGGCAAAATCAATACTTGGTCCTGCTAATGAAGGCAGGGGGCTGGACTCTATGACCTCTCAGGGTCCTTTCCAGCTCTATGAGATAGATATAGCTCCATATATAATTAGGGCAGTATGCTTCCCCTCCCCTCAAACAGGAATGTTTTCTCTCTCTTCCCTTACGTCTTCAATAAAAATATTGGTAAGATAGACTGAAGCAGGAGACAGAGATGAAGGTCCTGTTCAGCGATTGGTGCATTTGCTTTTGACAGAAGAGCAGCTCTCCCAGTGATGGCAGACTGAACAGTATTCTTTCATAGGAAATGCTGTTTTAGAACTTTTTCAGCCTAAGTGTAAGGGAATCACTTACTTCAATACAACCACCATCAGCCTTCAGTCACTTTAACACATGGACCAGCTGACAGGCAAGGGCAGACATCTTAAGCAATACATGCTCCTGTTAAAGTAAAATTATGTTTCTCTAATTCATTTGACCATTCCCTGTCGTTATTAGCTCTCACTCAGCTGAGGTAGCATATTTTAAGAGCCTAATTAGATCCTGTTTACACCAGAGATAAAACAAAGTTAGCTAGAATCATGTTTAATAGTCCTTGCTACAGAAGTCACAGTAGAGACCAGGCTTACCCACATTATAAAGGGGTCACTAACACTATAACATCTCTAAACCCTCTGTTATACTGAAATCACAGCATACTTTGTGCTTCACTAACAGTGTTAGTACTTCTCCAGTACAAGCTATTTTAACACAGCTTGAACTATAGTACAGGCACTATAAAACATACTGTGTTGTAAGAAGCAGGATACACACTAGACCTATTCAGTTGAAATTGCTTCTATAAATAAAATGTGTATTTTGAGTAGTGTGGTTTTCTCTCATGATCCAGCCATACAAATCCAGGATTTGAAATAAGTGATTGTTTTAAAACAGAGGAGATGATATTGCAGAGGATGTACTTTTATGAAGTTAACCAACCATTTCATATTTCCCTTACAAACATGTGCATAAATAGTGCATAAAAGAGGAAAATGAAGTACTAAAATCAGCTAGTACTAGATATTAAATGCGATTGTTTAAATGGTACTTTTTATTTAATACACCAATGTATATAGCAGGACAAGACATTAGAATTTCCATTTCTAATGAAAACAGTGAAGCCTTCAAGGGTGAGAGAAATTCTCCAACACTACCCAAGGCATTTTTCTTTGAGCCTGGCCAGAGAAAATTCACATGAGCTTGTGCTGCTCTAAAAGATATCCATCTTCCTCGTCATTGCTTCTCTAATTTTAATGAGAATTACTTACTTAAAGTTACAAGTGTGTTCAGCCAACTAGAACTTGGCCAAGATGCAATTTATAAACCAGAACTATAAATTAAAATAGTAAGAATTACAGATGACCAGAAGGGAGACAGTCAGTCCACTTTAAGCAGCATATCTCCAACTATATAAAGAAACCTTTAAGGCAGAGTACATCAATTCCTGAGGAAGATTTAAAACTTAAAAAAAAAAGTTTCTTTGGACTCAGAGTGAGCCACATGGCTTTCTGCTACACAGATACAGAACAGTGATATCAAAAAGGTAACAAAACACGGACAATAAGTATCAGTCGTGCAGAAGAACATGAGCACTCAGTGTCCAAAATCTGTAACTTTCATAGTAATGAACAATACTTTTAATAAGATTAGAGAGTAGCGGCATTGTGCTGAATTATGTATTGATGATAATGTTCATGTCCCCACACTGATTTCTCTGCTTCCCCACAGAAAAATGGCTTCTGAGGGGGGAGTAAAGGGAAGCCCCCAAGAGCAGTCACGCCCCTCCCCAGCAGCACAGGCCGGTCAGCTCAGGCACCCGGAGCAGCCAATAGAGACGTAAATCACCACCAGCAGTAGGTGAAGGCATGGGCAGTCATGTGTGTGAGACAGACGCACACAGAACCTCTCACTATTGTGGCATGCCCGGCATGGAGGGGCAGGGCTTCAGGGTGTGTCTGAGAAGGTAGGCGTGATGCAGGCTGTTCCTTCAGGTAGAGCAAAATGTAGCAGCCTGCCTGCTTAGTGAATTGTTCCCATTGTCTTTGTGCATTTCCCCAGGGGTATAAAACAGGTGTAAAAATGTTAAGTCTCCTTTACGTGGCCAGAACGGTGTAAAGGACAGTATGGCCTTATAAATGCTTATGGTGCTTCAGTCGTTAGCACTGGTCTAAATTTTTGGACTGAAAAATGTATCAAAATGTGCTCCATGAACTGTTTGCTATGGACCTTTCTGGAGATGGTTAATAGCCAATATAAATTGTGAGTTTGATTCCTCTAAAGGCTCAAGCCTAGCTATATTACTATTGGGCAAGGGGGTTGGGGATTTCCTCCAATGTTTCCCACTCCCATTCTCCATCCATTGTATTGTAGTTTAAATAAATTATCTAATTGATTGAAACCAGCGTGATCATAGTGTGTTATTTTAACAAATAAAATATATAGAATTTTAAAATATTGTGCACAGAATTTAATTTTCTGGCACAGAATTCCCCCATTAGTAGTGTTTCCCTGAAATAGGGCATACATAAAAATGCCATGGATGCTTTCATTCATTACTGAAGTTTTAAATGCATTTTGGAAAAATACTTATGTAGTACATGCTAAAAACTTTCATACTGAAGTTTTTTATATTTTGAACAGAACAAAACATTGATTGTATTTTAATTTCCTACAGTGTGTTGTCTACATCAGATTCATTCAAAACTAAATAATTTTGAGCACTTCTGACATTGTCTAACTAAAATAGAGCTTGGATTTATTGTTAGATTTTTTTTCTGATGCTGCCTTGCCAAAACAATAAATGCAATAACCAGTTTTTATGAATGGGCAATTATTTGAAGTTTTACTTGTTTCTACAAATCAGGTGTATAAGTATGTGGAAAAACACAATCTTT
Source organism: Trachemys scripta elegans (assembly GCF_013100865.1). Taxonomy (NCBI): domain Eukaryota; kingdom Metazoa; phylum Chordata; order Testudines; family Emydidae; genus Trachemys; species Trachemys scripta. The sequence goes on from NC_048298.1 coordinate 65,036,217, forward strand.
CCCTGTTGCCCTGGCTTAGGACCGGCATTTTTTCCACTTAAGGCAAGATTACCTTGGCACATCCAAGAATCACAAACTTCAAGAAAAAATAATTGTTAATGAACTGATGTCATGAACCACCTCTCCTCATTTCCAAATTTGAGGCTTACCTACCCTCCCATTTGTGATAAAATCATCTCTGTGGCACCTGTATAAATTATTTATATGGAAAGGTAATAATACAGGAGTGGCCAATCTTACTGACCCTCTGAGCTACATAAAATAATCTTCAGAAGTTTGAGAGTCTCAAGACACGCACAACCTGCCCTGCGGGCTGGCACCTGCCAGGGTGCGGGGCTTCTGCCACAATGCACCCCTGCAAGGCTAAAGCCATTAGACTCACCCCTCCTCCCCCCGCAGGGCAGAAGCCCCTAGTCCCACCACCCCTGTCACAGGGCAGAACCCCCGAGGCACCACCCCCACCCCGTCTGGTAGGGGGAGAATGGGGGGTGCGTGCAGGGCTCTACAAGCCGCACTTTAACTGTGAAAGAGCCACATGCAGCTCACGAGCCACAGTTTGGACACACCTATAATAGTATATAGCTGTGTAATTTGATTTGGCACATGGATGCAAGGGAGGGAGCTAGCACCATGTGACCAACCACTTCAAGTAAATGCTTGTCAGTTCACTGGATTGGCAGAAATATCCCATGTTGTAGTGTATGTCAGGAGGCCCTTTCTCCATGTCCCATATAATTAAAGGGTAGAATTATGGAATTTAAAAATGCTAGTTTCTATGACGCAGTATCTTGTACTTTCCAGGGCTGGAGTAAGTGCTGTCAGTGGTGACTGTCAAAACATGACTAAGTGTTTGTACCTGTGGCAGAAGGAGGAAAGACCTTTTGTGGATATGAAAAATACTTCCCAGTCACAAGAACTGTGACTACCTCAATCCCATTTTCATGTGATTAATAGAGAACAAATAATAAAGACAACAGCTTTCTTAAAAGTTAACTTATATTCAAAATATCTTTGTATAAACAACTAATACTACAGAGTAGTATCTTAATACAAAACAGTTCAATATTAACTGTTCTTTAAACTGTTAAACTTTATTATAAATTAAAATTTCTTTACAAAAAAATTGCACATAATAATTGACCACTCTTATTTCTGATGCACTGGCATTTGCAATAGTTTCTTTAATCTTCAAGTTTAATAGTCTCTGCCATGAGTCCAGAATGCAGAAAGGGCAGTAAACAACCCTCTTAGAGCCTTCAAGTGCAAGAAGCATACTTGTGGCCCTGGCAGTTACGCTTTCCTTAAGAGCGGCTGCTTTTGTTTTAAATCCTGTAATGAAAAAAAATCTCAAAAAGGTTTAAAAAAGGAAAAAACCAAGTGGACTGCTTGCTTTTTACTGTAAACACAGTCCAGTACTTAACCCCAAACACAGATCTCTCAGGCATCAGCGAGAGTGTCAAGTGAATCAGGAACAGCACAAGATAAAGAAAAAGGAAAATAAAAGGAAAACATAAAAAAAATAATGTCTGTCATTTTGATTAACTATACTTACGTACATGATGTTATGAGATTCTGGCAGGGCCCAGAAGCAGGCCAAACAGGGAGTTCAATTATCCAGAGAGAGGAGGGTCATGTTAATTGTTTCCAGGTTCAAGGAAAGCAGATTGGAGACTTGATATGCTCAGCAATGCTCATCTGCCTGACACAGAGCTTAGGCATGGATCAGCCTGAAGAATCATTCAAATGATTTTGGCATTTAATAGGACTTAGGACTGACTGCACCCAGCGTTCAGTGATTCTTGCTTTCTGTTCTGTAAGTGTTTAAATTTAAAAGCTCATCTAGGCTGACTCCAACCTCTTGGCACTTGGAAACTAGTTTTCTCAGGTTATCAGTTTTACCTCCTCCTGATGCTTCAAACAAGAGTTGCTGTAAGAGATGGGGAAGCAGATATAAGATTTAACCAGAGCTTGAGCATCACCACATCTATGGATATGGGATATGCAGAAAATTTATATGAAACCTCAAAGTGAAACATAAGGAGAAAACATTACATCTTTCCACAGTGTTGCACATAGAGGTAACTTCTGAAAGGCTCTCTGATATAAATGATGGACCTGTAAAATAAAAATAAATACCAAGATAATGCTACTCAGTGTTTTCAGAAAATAATACAAACATTTAAAGCACATAGAATTGTCTCAATAAGATTTCTGCGTACAAAAAACAATCTTATAAGAAAATGTAGGTTGCAAACTCAAGCAGTCAGAAGTTAGGAAATGCCAGATTTAAGCCTGCCTGTGCTTTAATTCTGATCCTTGAGTGCACATTAGTATGATTAATTACATGATTAAATGCTATTTTTTCCATAAAACCCCTGCCTCTGTCATTTCACAGGAGACATAATGCTCAGGGAATGAAGCAGATGTTCAATATCTTTTTCTCCTCATCATTCAAAGTGTGGCCCCATGTCTTGCTTACATACCCTCCAAATCCAGCACTGCATACAGAATTAACTGCCTCATGGGCTTTTGTGTATGGCATTCATCATTATATTATCTTGGTCTCAAACATTAATGCATTTACTTTCACAACTCCCCTGTGACAAAGATTATTATTTATTCCCATTTTATAGATAGGAAATGGAGGAACAGGGAGATTAAGGCCAAGTTTATGAAAGTCCCCACCAATTTGGGGTGTCTGAGTGACTGAGCCTCAAACTGAAACACCTAATCCATTTCTTGAGATTATGTTGCACTTTTAGAGCAGGCTATGTTCAAATCACTGTACAGACATCTATTCTCAGAACAACCCTGGGAGGCAGATGGATAAGCATTATTCCCATTTCACGGGAAGGGATTCTTTGTCTAAGTGCCATGTCAGAGGGAATCAGTGGCAGAACCAGAATCAGAATTCAGGACCTCCCAATTCCCAACCCTGTGCTCATTCCTCTAGTCTAGACTCTCCTGTTTTACTGCCAGAGGTACTGAGCATTCACAGGTCTCAATGACTTCAGTTGCAGTTACAAGTCCTCAGCATTTCTGAAATTCAGGAGCCAGATGTCTTAAGCTGAGCACCCAGAAAGCAACAAATAATTAGTGGTTTATGAGATGTTGGGCAAATCAGAAATTTGTTGCAGAAGCAAAGGTGGGACAAAGCATTCAACTGTCTTAACTCCAAGCCTATCCTTGCTCTTCCTGCAGAACCCTGCCTCCTTTTCTACATTTTTTGAAGTTCTAGTGCGAATGAGGCAGAAGTCCTACTGTCTTATTTCACTGTGCAACCTTGATTCACGCCCTGAGAACTGTCCATCTTGTAAACTGAATGAGACAAGGTCCTGTGGAACAAAGATAGGCTGTGACCATGCCATTAAAGACTGCATCATAATGCATGCAAGGAAGCAGGAATTAAAGTTGCCTGAGCAACCCTAAAAGTTAGGAAATACCAAAATTAAGTGCTTGACTTTACAGCCTAAATGACTATTTAACATAGGCTTTTCCTAAATATTTCCCAGTATTTTTTTTAAAAGAGGCAAAAACAAATTCTATTATGTGCAATTAACAATCCCTATGCCATACATTCTGAACCCCAAACCCTTGGCAAGGAGGCACAAACTCAACTTCAGTGAAAGAAATACCAACATGATAGCTGGAAGTAGGAAACTGCTGTTATCCTCAGAGGACAAGCTCAGGATTATGACATAACAGAATGAAACCTTGGGTTTACATATGCAGAAGCAGTTCCATTTTACAGACAGCATACCCAAGAAGAAAGATTTGTCTCTCAGAAAGAGTGTCAATCTTGCTAAGTGGCTGTGACTCAGTCTGCAGTATTAGAGATCTGAGTTCTATTCCCAGTTTGTGTAACTTGTGAGGTCTTGCTCAATAAAAAGTTCTGAAGAGTACAAAATTAGCACCAGTTAGAAGAAACATAAGTCTAGAACTCATGGCTTCCTGGTCCTCCAACACAGTGCATCTTTCCATGATCAAACAGTGTTTTGTTGGGGGCAACAGCAACTAGAGCAGGATCAATTCTGCCTATGTCCCATCTGGAAGTTCCATCCTCTTTGAGAGCTGCTGTAATGAAATGCTAGGGAGGGTGCATGAGCAGTGCGATTGGACTATTAAAAAGTATTTTTGGCCAACCATATAGCAAGCCTGCACAAGTTGATGTCATTTCTCAGTATGTTTGGATGTAATGTGATAATTTTTTGATCCGATGTGGCATTTACTTCCAAATTTCAGGGAATATTGAAAATAAAAAAAACAGGGAAGTGCAGGGGGACCACAGACCTCCTGGCCTTTGGTTAGCAGACTCAGAAACTTTAAACAGGTCTACATGGGTATGTCTACACTGCAATTAGATACCTGTAGCTGGCCCATGCCAGCTGACTCTGGCTCGCAGGGCGCAGGCTAAGGGGCTGTTTTATTGCAGTGTAGACATTTGGGCTCGCTCTGGAACCCTCCCATCTTCCAGGGTCCTAGAGCCAGGCTCCATCCCAAACCTGAACATCTACATTGCAATTAAACAGCCCCTTAGCCCAAGTCCCAGTCAGCTGGCACTGGCTAGCTGTGGGTTTTTAATTATAGTGTAGATATACCCTGTCTATAGGCCAAAGAACCAGTTGATGGCATAACAATACACACCCATCTCAGATCTGGCCACCCTCCCAAGAGTATAATATGTTGATAAAATGAGCTGCCAAAAATATTTCTTGTATTTGAAATATCTGTTTCTGGCTTATGCCCAGAACACTACAAGTACCCCAAAATCTTAATTTTATAAAATGAACTATGCTCTGGGTGCAACCAGGTACACTGATAGTTTCATAGAATTTTCTTTGTTAAAACGATCAGTTGCAATGTTGACTTACCTCTCTCTGTCCCTTTAGAAAGCACTCGGCAGCAATGGCTCTGAGAAAAAGAAATACACAAAAATAATTTATCCATGCATGAAATTAAATGCCATTACTGGCAGAATATTGATGTGGGATGGGATTACAAACGCCCTGAAAGTAACAGACTAACTTCCAATGATGATAATCTATAGCGAAAAGGAAGAAAAAAAAAAAAAAGTAGCCATTTTTTAAAGCAACCTTACATGAGCAAGACATTTCAGTGGTTCCCCATTATGAACAAACACTGAAGAAAATGATCAGTTGAGCATCACTGGATAATGGAGATTATTGCTATTGTGATATATAAAAGGGAGGGTAGAGAGGAGGAGGAGACAGAAGTCAATAATTTAATAATTAAAATACATTTTCTATATTTATCCAAACAATAATTGCCTATATATTTTTTCTACATGGAAACTAAATGACTCATTTTACATTAAAACTGTCAGTACCTCTGCTTGTCTCAACCAAATGTTGGAATTCTAAAAATAATGAAAAAAAGCCTTCCAGTATAAATCCAATTTGAAGGACATTTCAGATTTACCTTTGTGATGCAAACCTTATAAACAAAAGTAATATCTATGAAAACAGGTTTATGATTGTTGCATTACATTTTCCAGATGGCCAGGCATGTTGGGATATTATATGTAAACATCTTGGCTTGCAGTTTCAGTATCTGAACATTGTTCTCTTCCCAAAGCTGTTGAAGCAGCCTGTAAAGGACATTCAAGGGAAATAAGTACAGCTCTGATCATAAGGAATAAAAAAATATATTAAAAGATACAACCACATTGATCTAAGGTAGGATGCACTTATGTGCATAGTGACACCACCAATTTTTAGGTCAGCTGAAAAAAAGTTATTGAAGGCAATCGTTTAGGGAATCACAACAAAGTGTGTGGTCAGAGATACATAAAGCATGCTCTTGGTGCACTATGAGGTCAGAGGTCAAAATTCTAGTCTTCAGCATGTGTGAGGTGGGTATACATCTCTAAGAAGAGTGGTATGCTAAAGAGCTCCAAATGGCGCTACAGTTTTATATGTTGACATGTCTAGGAACTAACAGCATGAAATCAGATCTCTCTATATCCAATCTATAAATACAGATATTCCTAGCAGAGGATACAAGTTCTACATAGGTAGCAAACACTTCTAGTAAGTGCATCCTAATAGTACCATTATAAACAGGTTTAGGTGAGAAATTTATTTCTTGGCTGAAAAAAAAAATAAAAAAAATAAATAAATAAATACAGCCATTTAATCTTGTGCGTCATTTAAAAAAATATTAAAAGATTTCAGGCCACTGATCCGTAACAAGGAAAAGGGAGAGCTCTGCGATTTCTCAGTCTATAAAATAAGAAGCTGACCATTTGAGCTATAGATGTACATGACAAATAATAATGTCTTTTTTAGAGCTATGCCCAGTCTGAGTAAATATGCATTTTAAAACATTTCATAAATATGAATCATTCCCATCTGTTGCATCAACTGAAAATTCTTATAAACAAAAAGAAGAAATTAAAGACAACTTCTTAAGACAATTTCTTAATTTGTCTTTATTTAAAAAAAAACAAAACAAAAAAAAAAAAAGGCTGAACAAATTTTAAGTTAAGGTTCAAACTAGCCCTAGCACACTAACATATCTACATATTCTTTGTCCTCTGTTGAACATTTTGAATAGACAGTGATTGTATGTCTTAAAAAAAAAAAAAAAAAAAAAAAATTAACTCTTCCCTAGTGTTTCTCTACTCACCCCAAATCAAAAGAGTCTGGAGCTTCTAGCCTTCTGACCACACACCCCAGATAGCACTATGAAAGTTACCAATAATTCTTGCAAGTCACCTTTTAACCCTTCTGTAGATGGAACAGAATTCTGTCAGGCATTGGGAAACAACTGGTAAGATACCAAAATGCCAGGGTGTTCCTCGGCAGGATGCAGCAAAGGAGTACTTGCAGTTTATTAACTTGTCCCCTTTTCAAACTCCTACATTTACTGGTCACCACAACACTTGTCTTTCTTTTCTCTCTTCTATTATATTAAAAGATGTTCATACCAAGGATTTATTTTAGAGGAGTTTTACTTGTATTCTAGCCGATACATGGATATACTGAACCTGAACCTCTGCTTTTGCTAGACTCTTATACAAAGAACTTTTTCCAAGTGTTTTTTTTTTTTTTTTTTTTTTTAAATACATTGAATTCCCAACTGCAACCATGTGAACTAGTCTTAAGATATATAGAACTGGTTAGCAATATACACCCTTAAGTTTATTTTCCTACCTTAGTGCAAGTCCAGGATTGGTAGGCATAGAAGAGCAAAACCGTTCCAAGGTTTTGGAATGTTGAGACTTTGGAACACAGCTCAAATAAAAGAAAATTACCTGTAAAATTCAAAGATAAAAGTGAATCCAATTTAAAAGGATATGAATTCTAGTTGCCTGTAATTTTGATGAGAAATATAATGATTGGAACATGAATCTTAAGCATGAACCTTAATCTTAACAGTAATTATTTGAGAGATACAATTACTATATTTTGCCTAGAAGTTTAAAAATTAAACGGAACAAAATTTCAAGTCCATTAGAGTAAAGTTTCCCCCAGCCTCCAGAAAGAAATTTGGTTCTCAGATTAGCAAAGTCACAATTACTATTGTAAAAAATTAATAAAACTCAAATAGCTGATGCTCAAGATGAGGATTCTTTCAGTTTAAACTTCATGGGTAAAATTTTCAAAAGCAGCTACATTACTCTGGCACTTTTGAAATTTTTACCATATGTATATAACACTTTAATTGGGAAAGAAGATAAAGACAAACACACCCATCTAGCAGGATTTCCATTCAAATTTAGCATCTTCTGTCAGAACTGTATAAATACAAGTTTTGAACAATTTTCTCAATGTCCTTCACAGCAACAGCACAGGGTGCTCTACAATTAAACAATAAGGCCATATACTTAGCTGGTGTAATTAGTCATAGTCCTGTTGAAGTCAGTGAACTATACCAATTTACACTAACCAAGTAAACATATGAAATCTCTTACTGCACGGGGAAGGAGATGGCATGGAATTGTTTAATTACTAGACAGTGAGTAATACATTAGTATATAGTGTTATTCAGCCAAAAATTCCTTATACTTTCACTTCATAGACACGCATGCCTTAATGCAGTACACCAGGGAGCTACAGATGCCAACTTTCCAATGTGCTGGGAGGTGCTCACTGCTCAACCCCTGGCTCTGCCAGAAGCTCTGCCTCCACTCCACCCCTTCCCGCCCTCTCCCCTGCCGTGCCTTGCTCCTCCCCACTCTTCCCCAGAGCCTCCTGCACGCCACAAAACAGCTGATTGGGAGGTGCGGGGAGGTGCTGATCAGTGGGGCTGACAGTGGGAGGGAGGCACTGGGAGCGGGGGGTGGGGGGAGAGAAAAGAGAGCTGATGGGGGGCTACTGACGTATTACTGTGGCTCTTTGGCAATGTACATTGGTAAATTCAGGCTCCTTCTTAGGCTCAGGTTGGCCACCCTGCAGTACACCATCAAATCACTTGTTCTGTCCTGAAACAGTTCTGAAGGAAGCATTTCAGATAGTTATTTAGGTGGAATTGCTCTCTGAGTGCTCCTGGTTCTTCTATCTTGCTGATCATTTCTTAAGCATATTTCAGGGACTCTTACTCTCTCCTTTTTTGTTGCTATGCCTTGAGATTTTGCGCTGGCTCCTCCTTTTACACTTGGACCTTATCCACTCCCATAAATTTTAACTACCACCTCTACGTATATAATTCCCAAAACTACCTCTTCACACTCATTTATCTCCAACGATCTCTCAGACACCCCATCTTGGATGTCTTGTTGCCACTCCACACACCCTCCAAAATGGTCTATACCTCCTAATTTTGCTGAACCACCCCCTTAAAAAAATTAAGTTACAACTCCAATACCCTTCCCATATCCCACTATCACAGCCACCCTCTTTGTAGGCTTTTTCCTCTGTACACCATGAAGTCTCTCCTTCCTCTCATGACCAAAACAGAAATAAAATACACCCTCTCTTTTCCTCTCTGCAAACACACACATCCACTCTAATCAAATCTTGCCTTAACTACTATAACTTTCTCTTTAGTCTTATCCTCTTATCTCCCCAATGTATTTAAAAATTTCTTTGCTGATGTGATATTGCTGTCTTGTTGGTGTAGAGCAACTTCTTCCTTGAATCTCTTCACTTTTTGTGTCTCATGGCATTTAATTCCAGCTCAACCTCACCTTTAAGAACGCATATAATCTTGTTATCAACAATATTTCTGTTCTACTTTCTTCCTTCTCCTACCACTCTTCCAAACATTTTTTTCCATTTATCTTTATGCCCTCTATGGTCAGAACAGTCTTCCTTGTTCACTGCTTATTCACTGTCCTCCGTAAATTCACATTTTTTAAGAAACTGGGAAATGCTAAGAGAAAATATAAGCTTGGGGTGCTCTATTGCAATAAATTACTTAAGAACATTTGCTAACAGGTCATTAGCAATACACATTGAACATACAATTGGTTACTGAAAATTCTTACCCTATTATGAAACTCATAATTGGTCCAGTAATCAGCAGTGCTAAAAGGAATAGGGTATCGGGTGGGGACTGTAACTAGACATCTGTTCACTAGATCAGTAAAAAGCTTGAATTCTTGAATTTTATTGTTGGATCCAACAACTTTGCTATTGAGAAAAACAAGGTAACTGCAAAACAAACAAACAAACAAAAGAAAACCAAATTGACACTTCCAAAGGCCTTAATTTTACAACTGTGAAATTAGGTAGCCTTCCCCCCTTCATTTAAACTTACTCCATCCAAATGTTCTGCACTGTTTCCTGTTGCATCACTGCTCCTAGAGCTGCTTCATAAGCATCCAATGCTTCACCAACACTTGCATGAAGAGACTGACATAAACTGTTTGTTTTAAAAGTTAAAAACAACATTATGCCTTAGTGGGTTTGCTCTTATCTTCTTTATTTAATATACAAGATAAGGACAATGCAGAGTTTAACATTTCACAAAGGCAGAAGTGAAATCATTAATGCTGCTAAAATAAGCCCAATTTCATCAGTCATAATTTAGAAAATGACTAATCTTACAGCAGTTAATGAATAATAGTTTGTAAACTAAGTAGGTATTTATAATGCATTTAAATAAAGATTAAAAGTTTCTCTTACCTGTACATTTCTACTCTTGAAAAGTACCTTTCTTTCTGTGTTCTCTGACTGCTGCAGACTGGAGACAGGTGACCAGAGCTTCCCTCTGGAAAGCTCCAGAACAATAAAATTCCAAAAGGTATAATTAAATGTACACTTGAGAATATCAGACTATGATTGCTAGTTAAACACTAAAGGTTCAGAAACAAAACTGACGGGGAAATGGTAAACAGCAAATATATTGACACCCTCCCCCAAGAAGAGCAAGAAAAAAAAAAAAATAAAATAATGACAAACAATGGCTCAATAAACATTTAATATTGTTTTTCTGCTCCCGGAAGAAGGGGAGTATTAGACTGATGGATGGAACTTCTCCAAGAATAGAGATTAACAGATCAGACATTTCTGCCAGACACTCATCCACCAATTTATACTTAAGGGTTTAGCTAGGAGTTTGCAAAGGAGAAGTCTTTGGCTAAGTAGGTTATAAGAAAAAAAAAATGCATCCAGAAACTGAAAAAGAGAGTATAGAAATGAAATATAGCTAGATAGCTAAATGAGCCCTCTGCCATAGGATGGAGACTGATGATGTCAAAGGCAGCACAGTGGATAACCAAAGGCCATGTGTATAGTACTTGGAGAAGGTGTGAACAAAGGCCCAAGTCACTAGTCACAAACGTCACATGCTCTTTCCAAGTAAATGTTGTTGCTCCTTGAGCCTTTCAGGTTTTGGTATTTCCACTTTGTGTGATTGTATAAGACAGCAATGAACCTGGCAAGATGAACTTTAAAATATTTGTCCTTTGCACCTGACCAGGAAAGAGAGACACCTGCTGACTTCCTGAGTCCATCCATCCTTTTGAAGATTTGTTTCACTGCTCAGCAGGGCATAGCTAAAGATGCTGTACTGCTCAACTTTATTAAGAAGACTGATCAAGCTCAATGATTCTCCTTGCTGAAAGTATTATTCTCTGAAACATCGATCATGGATGGGAAATAAGATCTAGACTCATATGAATGGACAGTCTGTGACTACATGATGTACAAGGTTTCTAAAATGGGTGTTTCCTAATCTTGGCAGGCATGGATTGTTTTTATGATTCAAGAAGCTAAAAACGTACATGTGGAATGCAAGACTAAGCTCACTGTCCAGACAGCAAGTTATCCATAGGTGCTTGATGAATCTTCAGTATACTTATTCCCGGTGCCAAAGGGGCTGTGTTGTCCTGAATAAACTTCAGGATATATTGAATCCTGGTGCATATTAGTTGTAACCTCACACACTGTTCTTTTTTGCATGTTATCTATTATTTGTATCGTACAATGAGGCCTCTACTAGATTCTGAGAGAGATGCAAAGTTCCTTCTCCAAACAGATTACCATCTAATCTGAAACAATGCAACAAATGCAGCTAGGTAAAACAGCAGAAGTACGTTTTGAGAGGAGGGTTTTTATCTTTGCTGGCTTCAAAGAAACCTTCCACCAAATAAGTAAGCATTCATTTGGAGAGTTATTCCTGGCTCAGCCTCTCTATTCAAAAAGCCATGCAGTCAATCATGGAGATGGCATAAAACCAGACCATGAAGTAGGCTTCTTACATGATAGCACAAGAGAATATCCCAATAACATTGCCTATACTAAAAGAAGGGTCCTCTTTGGCTGTTTGGGTGTTATCATGACAACTAGTATCGTCTCCTGGCAAATCTTTAATATCCTTGCTTTCAGACGGAACAGTAGAAAAAACAAAATAGACCAAAAGTGCATGCCTGGGATCTGTACACCTTTACACATCACTTTCTTCTTGAGGAAAACCATGACTGTGGCATTTTCCCTTGTTGAGAAGGGGTCCGTCTCTGGAAGTCCCAACTTTTAGAACATGCATGTCCTTACTGTAGGAAGACTGGGCCATCGAGGGTGGAGAAAGAGACTACTGAAGAACTAAGCAAAGCCAAAATAGAGAAATGGGAAAAACCTAGAACGAGAAGTAGAGATAGATAAAAGAGAGAAATGAAGAAAAGTTTAAGGGAAAAAAAAAAAAAAAAAAAAAAAAGGCAAACCACTGGCAATTTTGGTAAAGATAAGCCACAGTCACTGTCCTGGCTCAGCAAGGACAGAACCTCTGGAACTCCTGCCAAGCGTGAGTCTTTGATGACATCCTCATTTACAGCTCCATAAATCCATCTCTGTTCTGCAGCAGCCAGGGAAGCATCTAGAAGGACTGGTGGATTAGTCATTCAAAGAATCCAATGTAATACACACTTAAATATGTAAAATGTACTCAAACAAATTAGAAAATCCACTGTTTACTCAGACCCAGTGTTCATGTCTCAGAGGCTATAAAAATTCTCACCAGTAGATTTGCCACAAAAATGGGACTTGCTGGTTTAAAATATCATCTGTAAGATGTCCTTTATACAAAGGTGATGTAAATTCAATCGGCATTGGAAAATTCAAGAGATACCTAAAATAAAAATATGCACATACTTGAACATGAACTGCTTCACTATATATAGAAATAATACTGGCCAGACAAATATTTACTGATATAATTTAGAAATACAATTAACATCTCACATTCAAAACAGATAAGGTGTACCTAGCATCAGCTTTCTAAAAATATTACTTAGCTACTTAGATTTGATAAGCCTATTTTAAAAAGTCCTCCTTTTTCCTTTTTATTCTGCACCAAGGAAGATACTATACTATATAAAAACTGCAAACAATGAGCTTCTTTATATCTGTTCTTGATGCAGACACACGTTTCCTTTTTCACATTATATGTACATCAACCCTTTACAACTGAAAATTATCTACCTTTGATCAGCTTGTGGAAAAAATAAAAATTGCATTACCACCATTAAGCTGACAGTATATAAAAAAAGTGAAATTAAAGTTTATTTGATTTGAATGGAGCTAGTCTTGTGCTTAAAGTTACGCGCATAACTGGATTAGGGCTTTATGCAGGTACCTAAATATAGATTTTGGAGTGTAATTTTAGGCACACCACTTTAAAAATTTTGGCCTAAATATTCAACATATTTCTATTCCTCATTCCCAAAAGCAAGGAAATGAAAACACCAGCAGATGTTAAAATAAACTAAGACCAATTTAACTGTAAAGTGCCTTGCACTGCTCAGATTAAATCAACAGAAATGACATGGTCAAATAAGGAGAGTGCAAACCTTAGAACAGTGCACAATCTAACGGATTGCAAAACATAGACACAATGCAAGTTAAAAATGGAGTTTTAACAACTCTAGATTGCCTTGCTTTTGTGGGAAAGAGTCCTGCTGTTAGTTTTGCAATTTTAATAAAATCAGATACTTTACAATTTATTATATTATGACACCATAATTATACCAGTATGAACTAAAGAACGCCTTCTCCAATCCTACCGTAACAGATCCATGGGACTGTGTTCCTGACATACATTCTCAAAGAAAGCTGCGACAAATTCTTGCAACAATGGAGGAATACTGTCTGCCCTTTTCTGTTTTAAAAGTAAATTAGACATTACGTAAGACTTCTCTCAACCTACAGCACACAAGTTAAAAAATACATTAATCTATTTCTTAAAGGAGTACTTTCCCTTGAATCTTTCAAGGAGCAATATAATTAAATTATATCAAAGGGCGGGTAGCAGGAAGCGAGGAGATAATGCACTAATGTGTTTACATTGTGACATCCTCTACTCTTCTTGCACAAGGATGCAAGACTGGGTGTCAGTTACTCAAGTTCTGAACCCAATTCTCCCATCAATTCTTCCTATTGCCTTGCACAAGTTACTCAGTTTCCCGGCTCCTATTTCCCTAACTATAAAATGAGGATGACACATCACAGGTATTTTGCAAATGTTAGTTACATTTTGTTAAGTGCTTTGAAGATTGAAAGTACTACAAGAGTGCCAAGTATTATTGCTAATTACATATTGCAAGGTACAAATATACTCATTTTACAGAATACACAAGCCACAAAACTAATGAGGGTGTTTTTTACCTGGGAGATGAGGAATTTGCACATATGATAAAAAACCTGTGCATTTTGAGGATTTTTCTCAAATGCTGTAAGCCACACAGCACAGGCTTTGTCATTCTGTTCCATCCGCAAGTATAAAGTAACCAGCGCTTCCAGCAACTGACAGTTGATAGGGCATAACTCCAGCAATGAGCTACACAGTTCTATAGCAGCCTCCCACCTTAAATAAAATAGTTAAAAGTTTAAAAAAAGGAAGTGCTGAACTGAACATCCTTATACAAGTGTTCTGTCTGGTAACCTGTTCTTACCTTTCCAGTAGCTGCTGCAAAGCAATCATGTTTCTGTAAAGTGGAAGGCAGATAGCTATTCTTTCATCAGCTCCAAGATTTTCATCAGTACATGTTTGTACTGCATCTAAAAAGACAAAAAAAAGTTAAAAATCAAGCCTGTAAATATAAGCTTAAACACAGATTTAAATAAGCTAAATTTTACACAAATCTATACAACACATATTTAAGTTGATTTTTACCTATGTATTAGGGAAAGGAAACATGTAACCTTCGGAAAAGTTGTTTTCAGATAGTTAACAACATGTAATTCAAGAATGAAGACCTTCTTACCTAATAATTTTCTGGTAATTTTCTCACCTGTGGAATTCAGATGGGCTGCCATGTTCTTAGAGGAGGCTCCAGGATTAAGTCCCTCCCTTCACTTCAGGGAACCAGAAATTCAGCAGCAGCACAAGCAAGTGGTTCAATCTCTCCCAAACACTTTGTTTTATAACTTTTTTCTTTAATTAGTTTTTATGCAACAGGGACTTCATTTCAACTTTTAGCTGGCCTCCCCCCCTCTCCTGAGTTGAAGAATCACTAGAGCACTGAAGCTCGAATCCCTTGGTTCAGCACCTCTCTAGTGGGCTCCCTCCCCCCACCACAACTGCAGAGAAGACCTTCAAGCACCAAGTCAAGTCCAAGACATGCTATAGCTAGCCTTGGTAGAATCTGACTTTTATTAAAAAAAATAAATTTTGACTGGAAAAAAAAATCAACGTTTATTTTTAAGGATTTTTTATTTAAATTTACACAGTTGTGGGAAGTTATGGGGAGGGGTCAGAATTATTTAATGACAGTAGATGTTGAGATTCAAAAAGTTAAAGCTTTATAACTGTTAAACAAAAATGGTCATCACATCATCAAAATATTTAAAAAAAAAAAAAAAAATCCTTAAATCCAACTCCAATAAGTTCTCAAGCAGCATTTTCTTTGCCCCATAAATTTTGTTCTTCGTCAATGGAAACATTTTTGTGTTACTGTGTATACAGTGAAATCAAGTTTACAGATATTTACCAATAAAAAGCTAATCCTTCCAAGCCTAGTGATCGGCAGCTTTTCCAGAACCTCGAAGGGTGAGCTATGCACCCTGGTGCAAACTACCAATCCTGGATCTATTAATCCAGTTGGATTCAAGCTGGGGCTTCACTTCCCACTGCCCTGCCTGAAGCCATGACTTCACCATAGGAGGCTTAACTGGGAGCATCAGGATTCCCAAAGACAGGAGAATTTTTTTTTTTTTTTTTTTACAGGTTGCTAGGAGTAAGTCTTGCCAAGTCCAGAGGATGTGTCCCCCAAAAAGATAAAAGCTAGTGTGTCTCCTTCATATGTCAATAATTTGTACCACTAACGAGCAAGCGCTTTAATCAGAGTTTAAACCTTTTCCTTCCCATCCTGAGTTCCACAGGTGAGAGGCATTGCCCATTTGAATGAGGAGAGCAGCAGTGCGTCTGCAAAGTTATGTACTAAACTCGCTTTTCTTAAAACAAAACAAAAACAAAAACAAAAAAAACCACACCACACACAAAAACCACATACCACTTACCTTCAAACACAGCTAACAACATATCAGGATTGGTCTTCACATCTTGAATTGTTTGCCATGGTATTAAAAACGGTTCTTTGTTCATTATCCTCGAAGGGTTGGCATTAGCAGGATCATAAAACTTGACAGGGAGAACACTGAATTCAATTAGATGTATATAAGCTAGCCAAGCCAAGCAGCGGTCACTTATAGTGAGGCGTTCTGCTATTATCTTTTCATTAGC
This sequence comes from Trachemys scripta elegans, assembly GCF_013100865.1. Taxonomy (NCBI): domain Eukaryota; kingdom Metazoa; phylum Chordata; order Testudines; family Emydidae; genus Trachemys; species Trachemys scripta. The sequence continues at coordinate 65,052,360 of NC_048298.1, forward strand.
TGATTTTAAAGCATTCTGTAAAGATAAAAGACAAACAGGATTATATTTTTGATTGATATGCTCTACATAGGACAGTAGTATATTTTGAGATCTGAAAATGAGAGAAACAATGAGGAAACGGGAAGTTTCTATGTTCTCAAAGGCTCTCGTGATGACAGAAAGGCATCCCAAAGACAGACCTGGAGCCAATACCTAGTCTCCTTACTCATACAAGCAGCCAAAGTACACATTAAGCAAACGTGATATGGCCCTTGAATAGCAGAATATTATGGGCTTAGAGGATGACAATGACAAGGACCTGTCTTACTCAGAGAAGCGATCATACAAAATGGACTTTGTACTCAGCATCTCTTCTCCCTGCACGTATTCTATCTTATCTATTTACCTGAAGACAGATTTGCACAGATGTCACTGAGGGCAGTAGTGTGTCTTCAGGCTCTGCTACTAGTGCTATATGCAAGACTGAAAATAGTCCAGTATGACTGGCACATCAGAAATAAAGTTTGTGATGACTGGCAGTTAGACAAAAATCTGTGCGTGTGAATGCAGTACGCGTGCTCTGGAATCAATGACACACAACAAATAGAGCTGTACAATATCACATTTAGAATAATGTTTAGGGCAGACTAGCCCCAAGACATAAGAGACTTACCTAACCTACCAGTTTAGGTAAAAGCATTACAAAACAAATTAAAAAAACCCACATGACTAAGTCCTGGTCTACACTACAAGTTTAGGTTGACTTTAGCAGGGTTAAATCGAATTAAGCCTGGACACGTGCACTCTACGAAGCCCTTTCTTTCGACTTAAAGGGCCCTTTAAACCGGTTTTTTTACTCCACCTGCGACGAGGGGATTAGCGCTAAAATCGGCCTTTGCTGGTCGGATTTGGGGTAGTGAGGATGGAATTCGACATTATTGGCCTCCGGGAGCTATCCCACAGTGCTTCATTGTGACCGCTCTGGACAGCACTATCAACTCAGATGCACTGACCAGGTAGACAGGAAAAGCCCCGCCAACTTTTGAATTTCATTTCCTGTTTGCCCAGCGGGGAGAGCACAGGTGACCACGGAGGGAGGGGGAAGCAAATGAATACAGAACAAATCTGGTCCATCTATTTTTTACATCTTAAACTGGCAGCAGACGGTGCAGCATGACTGATAGCCCTCAGCATCTTCTGGGTGCTTGGCAGAAGATACTGTACTACGACCGCTAGCCATCATCGTCAAGACGGTTCAATAGGACTGCTGGCAGGACTGAGTCTCCAGAGACAAAGCATGTCTGCCCAGGTGCCTCTGATTGAACTGGAGTACGACGACGACGGATACCAGTCGTAATACACCATCTACTGCCAAAAGGCAAGGGGCTGCTGCTGTGTAGCAATGCAACCCCACGTCTGCCAGCACCCAGATAGACGATGAAGGCTACCAGTCATACTGCACCGTCTACTGCCAAAAGGCAATTAGCTGCTGCGTAGCAATGCAGTACCACGTTTGCCAGTACCCAGATGACATATGGTGATGGTGAGCTGAGCAGGCTCCATGCTTGCTGTGATACGTTCTCTGCACAGGTAACCCAGGTAAAAGGGCGCGAATCGATTGTCTGCCATTGCTCTGACAGAGGGGGAGGGGCCTGACGGCATTTACCCAGAACCCCCACGCGACACTGTTTTGCATCATCAGGCATTGGGATCTCAACCCAGAATTCCAATGGGCGGCAGAGAATGCGGGAACTGTGGGATAGCTACCCACAGTGCAACGCTCCAGAAGTCGACGCTAGCCTCGGTACTATGGACGCGGTCCGCCGGCTTCATGCACTTAGAGCATTTTATGTGGGGACACACACACAATCGACTGTATAAAACCGATATCTATAAAACCGGCTTCTATAAATTCGACCTAATTTCGTAGTGTAGACATACCCTAAGAAAATCCCCTTGCTGGTAGGCACGAAACACTGAAGTATGCAGCTATTATAGCTCCCTTTTGCTAGGAACAGACATCAAAGTTTTGTTTCCCACTTCCACCTGCTAGCAGGTCATACCTAGTAATGATCAGAACTAGTCTTTCAGGATATCTTTCTACATTTCACAGATAAGTAGCAGAGCCTTGTCATTGCTGTGATTTTTGCAGCCATGGAAAAAGGACTACTAACTCCTCTATTGCTTATGAAAAGTGAAAAGAAAACAAAATCACACGCAGGTATAGTGTTTTCAAAGGATGATGTAAAGGACAAGGAACGAAGGACAGATAAATAATTCCCCCACCCCAAGAAATTAAAGTAGTACCCAAAATTTTACAATGGTTCAAATATTAAACACAGTATTCAAAATATTTTTTTGTAAAAGTTGATATGAAATCACCAACATTAGATTGCCTTGAAAGGGCTTTGGATTATTAAATTAGGATAACGAATAAAGATACTTCACAAGCTGTAACAATCAATGTTGCTGCTTTGCAATACATGTTCCAAGTTGTAAGATAAAAATTCAATAAACGTTTTTTAAAGACGGCCTTTTAGCAACAATTCATGCAATCAAGAGGGAATTCTCCTCAATAACTTTTTGGAAGTTTTAATTTTTTTCCCTAAATCTGTCTTATTAACACATGCACAAAAGCATCCCTCTAATTGTATCAACTTTCTGCCAATAAATGGGATAACTCTCCTAGAATTCTAGTAGCTCCACTTCCAGACACCATAAAGTAGTAAGGAAAAAGGCAATTGTTTGGGCGCTTAAATGAAAAAACAAAAAAACCTCACCATAATTAGTATTTAAGCATCCAGTATAATAGGGGTTAAAATATGTGTAACTTGATAGTCACCTGAAGTAGAGCAAGAGCATTTTGATGTCTTCCTGTAAACATGCTTAAGTGAACTCTGTACAGCAGGGTCTCCAACAGCTGAAAGGACAGGAGATCAGAGTTTTCTTCACCCTCTGTACTTTCCATTAGGAACTGCAGCATTCTCCCACATACATAGTCCTTTCCATCAAAAGAGTTTTCCAGGTTCAAAAACTAGATAGAAATATTTCACACAAATAATTATTAGGGGGAAAACTTCAGTACAGTTACTAAGGCTAAAAGCTATATAAATCACTTATATTTTATTCACATGAACAACTACTAGCAAACTGTTAGGGTTCAAATGCAATGCTCCTTTTTACGGTGTTTTTAGATATTACCTCAATGAAACAACAGTCCATTCAAATGTTATTGAAAATCAATATTCACAAAAGGCAAAGAAATTTCAAGTTAAATTGAGGTTTATCTTAAAAAAAAAAAAAAAAAAAAAAAACCACACCTTTGTATCTAGGGAATGTAAACACCTTCCTTTAGATAAATTTGATCATCAAATCAAGTGCAATAGGAATTGGACCCTGCTAAGGACAGCACTTTAAACTTAACTGTGAATTTCCTTGCTTTTTATCATTAAATTAGATCTTTTTAAAAGCTAACGTATTAGCTTGGCTAGCACAGGGAAAAAAAGAAAAAGAAAAAAAGAAAAAAAAGATACACTCTCCCTGTTGCACACTAAAATTCACTGCTTACCTATAGTATTTGTATATTTTTGCACTATATTATATATAGGTGCTTGAAGTACATTGTGTTATTTTGTTTCTTACCGTCCACCAGATTTGGTAAGTAGGTGCATACTCTACTGCTGTCTCGCACATCTCCTGCACTTCCTCCTTGGTTCCTCTTTTTGAGAATAGCTTGAGGTAATGACACCAGATTTCAGGGTTCTCTTTGTTGTTTTCTAGTGCTCGAGCCAGAACATTTAAAGCAGAATCCAAGCACTCAGAGGATGAACTGTGAAGGAAAAAATTGGGCCAATATATTTCATCTCAATGTTTTCTTAAAGTGAAGAGTGGACTTGGTAATTTTTAGAGCCCATTCGAGATGGAACATGGAAATGGATCATTTCAGAGGGAGGCATGTCAACTGAACAGAAATAAGAAATTTTTTAAAGAAGTGTTTTAAATGCTTCTTGCCATTATAAAATGGAAGGCTGCAGAAGGACCACACTTTTTTTCACATTTAGATGAACTGCATACTATTATAACATACTCTACAAAAGGACAGGAGTATCAGCTCCCTGGAAGAAGGTGCCAGTTAACAGGATGTGGTTAACTTGAACAGGGGTTAGCCATGGCCTGAAGTCTCCCACCCTCTGACGCAGAAAGAAGCTAAAGAAAAAAAGTAGAAACATTTCAAAAGTTAAATAAAGCAAGAAGTTGGATTTCACTCTTTGGCAAGATTTTATCTGTTACATACAGCACATGTGGGATGTTACTCTTTACTGCAGACTAGAATGCATGTCATTTCATTCTTTTACTCTTGCCCAGTTTTAGGCTGCAACTCCCTCCCACCCCCTCCCCTTTTGGGGATAATTAACTACTCACCACATTTAAATAACACAAGTATAGTTCTGGGCAGAACTGCCAATCAAGTGATGGACTGCATATGTGGATCGCAGTTTATAAACATCAAGTAACTTCCATAAAACTATAGAGAGCTCCTCAGGCTAGCCATATTTATTCTATTTGAGGGAAGGATGTGGTCAGGAATTATTTTACACAGACCTAAATGATTGTGTTTATGCATGAGATTCAAAATAAGATTAAAACACCTTGTGTGTGCTCTGGGTCGTGTATACAAACCTCTGAAATTGTTTATATGCAAACAGACTTTCTACTGTGTATCTCAACAAATCAAAAACATTGCAAATCAGCTACTGGACTTATATTCACAAGTCATAATGGGCCTGTTCACCTTTTAACAGCCAGCTCATCAGGAGAGTTGTTTCAGAGAAGGAAGTTCCATCCTGCCCACTGGTACTCCTTCCCCTGCAGCCCTCAAAACAACTTGTGTCCATGTTTTTAAGGAATGCAGCGTTCATTTAGAGTGCTCTACAATGTAACTAAACAATTTTGGATTAAAAATCCATGTATATGATAGTTTGGTCAGTTTTCTGGCCCTAGCAAGTTATCGGTGAATCCTTGGTAGTAGTAAGTTTGGGGACCACAGCTCTATACTGTGGTTCCCTTACATATACTTAAGAACTTGGGGGGGGGGGGAAGGAAACGGGAGGTTCCCCACAACCACATACTCCTCCTTAAAAAAAAAAAAAAAAAAAAAAAAAAAACACCCATCACCACCAACTTAGGACACCAGATTCAAGAGAGACTAGAATTTGGACAGTTGTGCAACTTTACTCAATTTCATAAAGTTTGTTTAATTATCTAATTCAATCTAGATTTTTAGAACTATAATTTGAACATATGGATTTTTTGCATGTTAGGACATACCCTAAGATTTTAGTGAGAAGAATGGCCCTGTTTCAAACTGCATAGGGGCTGTGCAATGTTTGCTGTCAGACAGACACCAGACACAAGTATCAGAGGGGTAGCCGTGTTAGTCTGAATCTGTAAAAAGCAACAGAGGATCCTGTGGCACCTTTAAGACTAACAGAAGTATTGGGAGCATAAGCTTTCGTGGGTAAGAACCTCACTTCTTCAGGTGCAAGACATA
>NC_048298.1:65058115-65140184 GCF_013100865.1 Trachemys scripta elegans
TCCTGTGGCACCTTTAAGACTAACAGAAGTATTGGGAGCATAAGCTTTCGTGGGTAAGAACCTCACTTCTTCAGGTGCAAGAAGTGAGATGTCTTGCACCTGAAGAAGTGAGGTTCTTACCCACGAAAGCTTATGCTCCCAATACTTCTGTTAGTCTTAAAGGTGCCACAGGACCCTCTGTTGCTTTTTACAGACATAAGTAGTTTTCCAAATTTAAATGATTTCTATGTTTAGTTTTCACAGAAATCATTCCTAAAAACCCAGAATCACAGAAATAATTGGAAGCAAATGGAAGCAGCACTGCCAGGGATTTTATTAAAAAGCTTTACTCATGCTGAAACCCCACTGTTCTTTCTAATCATAGCTGCAGTCCTGTCAGTGCACAGCCCCTCACACACACAACCCATTTAAAATCTTCATCCGCTATGAAGGTATCCAAGACTTTAGTATTTCCTCACTGGTTGTTCAGATTGGGATTTCTTTGCAAAATAAAAGAAGTTCTTCAACCTATTGTATCTATTTTGGCAAATCTCACGTAACACAGAAGATGACACAAATTGGCTATGTTTGTGGATTCTTCAAGCTGCAGTGCAAAATACCACCTCTTCCTAATTTGTTCTATCAAGTGTTCGTAGGCATTTTCATATGGTCATCAATGTGTCAATGGGTGGCATCATTTGACACCGGAATGGTTTTCTGGGCCATGGCTGCTTGTTCCCCAATCATCATTTTATGCACATCTATTTCTTTTGGAAATAGAAGGGTCTTGCGAATGCTGTGTGCTTGTTTGCATTTTAGAATTCACATGGTCACAACACAAGATCCTTCAAAGGCTTTCTGAGGAACTGTTGTTTCTTTAACAGTGACTATTTTTGCCACTTAAATTCTTCCTCTTTCCTAAGGGGAAAAAAAAAATTGCTGCTCGTGTTTGGTTTCCCTGGCCTCATACTTTCACTTACTAATGCTTAAGCAAATGACACATTGTTGCCATGCATTTTCCAATCATATAAAAACATGAAAATCCGAACAATGTAACTATCACAATGTCTACTTTTCTTCCTTTTCCATTTAACTTGATTTAAATTATCACCTTCTTCAGCTGAATGTTTGCTACATGTAGGCTTAGCCCTTGGTAAAAGTCATTCCATTATAAAAAGATGCACCTGTCTCCTTTATTTCCCTTCCCTTATCTGTGAATGCTATTGCTGTTGGCACTGGAAGTCTTTGCCCTCCATGCCAGCAGGACTTTCAGTTGAGAGTCTTCCTGCTCAATGCTTCCCCCAGCAGAGAGTCTCTGTGCTAAAGGCCCCCTGCAGGAGCAGAGGACACAGAGAAGTTCCCAGTCCTGGAAACAGGAGCAACTTTAGGCACAGACCAATGGTTTTCAAACTTTTTTCATTTGCAGACCCGTACAAAGTTTCGAATGGAGGTGCAGACCTCTTTGGAAATCTTAGACATAGTCTGCGGACCCGTAGTGGTCCATGGATCACAGATTGAAAGCCACTGGTGTACACCAATAAATAAGATGAAGGTGATTTTTTAAGTTAATGGGGGGGGAGCATACTGATACTGATTAAAAAATTTTTCCCCAAATGCTCATGGCTCCCCCATGAATCTCAGTTTGGCAAGCACTGATACAGAAGTTATGGATCACTGTACTTCCTCACATAAATCAGCTTTGTACCCGGTGTTCATATTGCAATTACAGTCAATACGGAAGCTTGTTAAAATTCTACATCTTAGCATTAACAAGTTAACGAAATTCAAAGTTATGATTCCAACAGTAGTAACTCCACTGCTGGGATGTGCCTGGGGAATTTTTATTGAACTCAATAAGTGGTTAGGTTACGCCAAAGTATACATAACACAAACCCACACAACGCAGTAGGTGGGGCTGAACTGCAATTGATGTGGTTATCTAAATGTTAATTTTTTAAGACTAAATGTCTTGATTTGTTTAAATTAAACTTGAAATTCAGCAAAAAAAAAAAAGTTATTTTTCAAGGAAATATGCAAAAACCTGAATGCCATTTGAAATATACATCCATACATGTGCAACCTTACACATATCTTGGTAATTACATTACTTAATTTGGTAAGTTACATATTGCACATGATGCTATTTTCACTTCATTACAAGGAATTACTAGCTCCCAAATTGATAAGGCATAAGTTCCTCACTGAAGATTACACAAATACCAAATTTGAAATTGTAGAGCTCAAAAAAAAATCAAGATTTCTCTTTAAAACGTGGAGGAAGAGAAATATTCATGTGCTGATGCTAAGGAATGAAGAGCTAAATTTTGTCCATGATTTCCAAACTAATTCGCATTTAGACAGAAAATTTCATCCTGAAGGATATATATTTCTGAAAAGGGAAGCTTATTAAATATTTATAGTGCAGTAGGCCCGAGTCAGCTATGGCTTACACAAACATACATGAAGAGACAATCCCATTCCAGAACAGTTTATGATTTAAGAAATTTAGAATGAAACAGCCTACTCAACCATAAGTGACCAAGTTGCTACTGGGATGCTTTGACCATAAAATAAAAAAATATGTTGATTCTCTAATTCTAATCAGTTAAGGTAAATGGAAAAACATAGATACCGTATATACTCGTTCATAAGCCAAATTTTTTTAGTAAAAAAGGGAAGCACCAGAGAAGGGGGTTGGCTTATGAACGGGTATAGAGAGGGAGCAGTGGTACACAGCCCCTCCCCACAACAGAGGGAGCAAGGAGAGGCAGCACAGCGAGCAGAGCCAGAAAGGAAGAGGCGGGGCCAGAGTCTCTCCACTTCTGGCCATGCTGCTCTCCCCCCAGCCTCCGAAGCAGCTGCAGCTCCAGGGCTAGCAGGCTGCAGCTGTGCCGCTCGGCCCTGCCCCCCAGAGCAGGCTGTGGCCATGCTGCCCAGCCCGCCAGAGCACACTGCGGCCGTGCCGCCCAGCCCAGCCCAGCCCGCTGGAACATGCTGCAGCCACGCCGCCCAGTCTGGCCCACCGGAGCAGGCTGCGGCCGCACTGCTCAGCCTACCAGAACAGCTCCAGCCAAGTCAGAGACATCCTCCCCTGGCCCTCCCCAGATAAGGTGGGAAGGGATGGGATGGGGAGAGTGTGGGGGTCCCAGGCTAGGGGTGGGGTCATGTGGGGGGTGGTCATAGAGGTTACTCCCCTGACTCCCAGCTTCTCCTCACCAAAAATATTTCCCCATCAGGGTAAGCAGCTAGCGCACCGGGACACTTTGTTTACTTAGGGTTACCTCCGTGCCTGCGGACGCTCGAGGTAAACAAACCATCTCGGCCCACCAGCGGCTTATCCTGATGGCCTGGGAGCCAAAGTTTGCTGACCCCTGAATTATAGGGTAGTTTTCCATTTTTACTTTCCCAACTTGGTGGGGGTCGGCTTATAAACAAACCGGCTTATGATTGAGTATATACGGTACTAAGAATTCCAAAGGCAAGAAAATTACAACATGAAAAAACACGCTGGAGTTAGGTTACCATTTTCCCACATAGATTAAAAACTGCAAAACACCTGGCAGTTCTTACTCTAGTGAGTCATCTTAAGGCACCTTGAGTACAAGCGGTCTTAGAATGCCATCCCAAACATTCTAAAGGCAGATTTAAAATCAGTGTTTCCCTCTATTATACTTACCTTGATGTAAAAATTCACAGAACTGGACAAATTTATTCCACTGTAATCTTATAAACTGTGCATTTTTTAAAGCAATTACTGCTTTAATTCTCATTTCAACTACTTCCACTCTGAAATAAAATCTATCTGGAGTTAAAATGCAAATATAATTTATTACTCATGCACTGGACTGTGTACAGCAAGAGATCTAATCTGAATTTTTTTCTAACTGCTTTTAAGCAATAAGGTATTTGTGGATTTGTCAAAGAAACAAAGGCTCCTTTGACACCAGGAAGGAAACCTGATTACAGTAGCACAGGTGAAAAGCATCAAACAAAAAATACAAAAGGGCAACAGATTTGTTTGCATATAGATAAGAACCTACCCTTCATTTTGACTCAAGTACTTGTATGCAAGTTTAATCCAAAGCTGTACATCACAGGGGTTTTCAAGTACGCTCGCCTCCAGATTAGAAATGTCATCAGTCTCATTTGTGAAATATCTGACATCGTCTGGAGTCACAACAGCATCCAGAGCTCGAACATTGGTTTTGTGTTCTACAGGATTGGCTGCAAGAATAAAGTGTCTCTGTTCAGCATGCAGATTACCTTTCACGGTGGAACTTGAACTAACTAATCATATATTTAAGATGAGTGAAAACACCATCAAACAGACTTCCCAAGTAATTGTCGGGATACCTTTCAAATACAATAGCCACCCACCACATTTAGAGAAAGGTAAAGGTATTCTCTCCTTAAAAGTAGGAAAGAAGCGATAAGTATGGCACAGAAAACTGGCTTTAGTTCAAATGTGAAAACTGGAAAAAGGCAAGTGTAGAGGGCTGCTTTTGCAGGATCAGATTGGTTAGGAATAATTTTTAGGGCAGCACTGAGAGTGAGGCAGAACTCATAGGAGAAAGTTCATCACAAAACAAGTCTGATTCTCTGAAGAGCCTTCTTGCAGAATTCACTCTGGGGGGGGGGTTGTGCCATTTGCACAAATCATGTGGGAAATCTCGCTAATCTTAGATGCTCCAGAACATTCTAGCAAGTTCCTTTCAAGAGAAGGGAATAAGAGCTCCCACTAAGCCTTTAAATTATTAATATTTTAAATGGATATCCATAGATTTAATCATCCTAGAATAAAGAACAGGCAAATGAAGAGAAGGTAGTCAAGAAGCTTATGCGTGGAGTATATAAATGGGTCATATACTGAAGCAAATTCATGCTTAATCTGAATAGGTGCTTGCAATTTCTCCCCCACCCCCATTAGTTATTTCTAATGCACACCACAATTTTGCCTTACCATATTTAATAGGTCCCAGAGATTGTTCCTCCTCACTGCTGCTACTACTATCTAAAACTGGTTTTCTCCAGTACTTAGGTCTCCATTTCCTTTTGTCTTTCCAAGTTGTAAATGGAGGTGCTGTAACCAACCAGAACAGTAGAAATTGTTTGCTTCAACATCCACAAACCAATGTATTTTTGTTCAAAGTTAGTCATTTTAGGTAAAATTGTCAGAAGCATTTAAGTGACTTAGAAGTATAGATTCCATTGACTTTCAATGACAGCCTTAGGTTCCTGAGTGCACAAGTCACTTTTGAAATTTTTACCCTATAACAAAAGAAGCTTAAAGACAGAAGACTATAACCATATGTTTCAGTGAAATGAACTTAAATAGACTAAGCAGATCTTCTCTTTACAATACTATCAGAAGAATTTGTCAAGCTCATACGCAATGTTAACACTATAATACAACAGACTGTTTTATTAAAAATATCAAACAAGTTACTTACTGTGACCTTTACTCTCATTGATATTGCTAACAAGAAGAACGGCCATCTGATCCACGGACATTCGATCTCTGTTTACACCAAAAAGTTTTTCGACATATTTTTCTAAAATGAGACCAAGATTATAACTTAACTAGATACAGCTATAAATAGCTGTGTACCATTTATGAAATATTAAAACATAAGAGACTCAGCAGAAAGCATAATGACAATATAAATATCACCACCATTATTTCAGTGCTGATCATTTCAAGTTAATATGCTTCTCAAGTTTGGCTGGATATAGAAGTCAGAATTCGGAAAAGTTATATTAGGCCATTTTATCCACACCCCCAAGATTATTCCTGCAGTACATTTTCTAGTGCTTTGGTCTAGTCTACTTGTAAATATCCTTAAAAAAGGGGGTTTCCATATGTGCTTTCTAAGCCACTGCTACAGATTACATCTCACAAACAGAAATTTCTTTCTGATTTTTCTAATCTGACTTTCTTGTGTTACTTTCATCCCATTACTCCTCAAAGATGCAGAAGAGGAATCTGGGGGAGGGACATGGAACTTCACCACTTTCCCCAGGTCTTTAGATCCTGATTTAAGCTCTTCCCCTTGCATTTGGTTAAGAGAACTGGAAAAATGAAACTGAACAGTACACATCCACTATCCAAAAATGAATGAAATATAGTCATCCTATATGATGAAAAGTACATTAGATTTTAAAAATTCATTTATAACAATCCAACATGGTGGTAGTAAAAAACAGATACTTTTTTAGAATCATAATGATGTTTAAGAAATCAATTTCTCTACTGAACCCTAGACCATCCCTCAAATTTGCATAATTTCACAAGACATTCTCCAAAACCATATCTGGATTAAAAAAAATGGCATCTGGCTCAACAGTCTCTTAGTAGCAGAATGATATAGCTCATATATACTTTTTAAACCAAGTTTATCTCGAGCTTACTGGCATGGCAAAACAGAAGTATCAATGGAGTGCATATTACAGGAATTAAAAAGAAATCTTGCTTCATTTTTCTATTTAAAAGATGTGTACACCAATACGCCATTATTAAGTTTAAAAATATTAATATTTAGACTATTTTAAACAGGTTAAAGTTGGATGGGTAAGTGGCAAAGTTACATAATCATCAGTCTTATCTCTAGAGATCTGGGCTTAAATAGGACTGATCTCTAGAGAAAAGAGTTTGTCTCATCCTAGGTCCCAGGAGAATATGTACACTTTGGCACAAAATAATCATCATTAAATCTAGCCATGAGGATAGATTAGAATATGATTACATGTCTTGACTGTGGAAGAAGCTTTCCTGGTGCCTATTCACACTATACCTAGTTCCATTAATAAGTACAACATCCCATTAAAGTTATATAAGCAATACAAAAGGAAGGTAAAGAAGGTTTCCGCTCCCCACCCATGAGATCTTGTCTCCTTCATTTCTTGAATGAGTGAAATGCCCAATGAAATTAGGGAGCATTTTCTCCTGAATAGAGAAGGAGTTTTTCCTGAATGCAGGAGTTACTGTACTACTGAGAATTTTACTATGGACTAACTAACTCAAAAATGGCTTTCCACTTTTCCATACAGTAACATTTTATAATGTATACAATGACCACTAGAACTTATTTAATTCTAGAACTTCTAATGAAAATAAAAGCTATCTTTGGGGGGGAAGGGGAGGGGAATGCCCAGTTTCACATTCAGTTGGAACAAACTTAAAAACCTGTTGCAATGCTGATTTCCTCATCAGTGCTTTTCTCTGAACAGCCAATCAAAGTTAAATTGTAAGAAAGAATGTCCTGAAACAGTTGCTTTCGGTTAAGAGTGCAGTCTTTCATGTGCTGCCTAAAAAAAGAAAGAAAAGTTAGACTAAAAAAAGGGATTCTCAGGACAACAAAATATCACCAAAGTAAAGATTTAATATCAGGGCCACAATCAGCAAGCATTACTTAAACCCCACTAAAGCAGAGAAAACAACAAAAAATTAAAATGAAAAGATGACTATGGAGCACGTGTAAGGTGCCCTGACATTTCTACTAATCAACATCTATGCTTTTAGGTCCTGCCTAAACACAAACTTGCAATAAAATAATTAACATGGTTTTAATTCACTCCTTTTGATATTTCAGTACAAGTCTATGTGTGGACCATACTTCAAAATACACACTTGCACTGACGTAACAAAAAGGTGCCAATTAAAACTGATTTTGTTATTTCAGTGCACGTTTGTGTAGACCAGTTTAGTATCCTGGGTATAGTCTCACCATACCGTACAAGGAATAGATGTGCACTACTTCTACTAAAGGAGAACAAGCCTAACACAAAATAGCTAGGTTTGCACATACAATGTTCCTACAAAAGATAAGGGGAGTTGGGCATCTCATGCCCTTGTGTATTGGTAGGAGAATTCCTCCTAGAAATAATCTAGTTACTGTTGTTACAGATTATATACCCAGAGCCAGTGAATCAATACTCCACTCCCCTTTTTTTTTTTTTTTTTTTTTTTTAAAGTCGAGTCAGATCAACCTCACTTGAGAGGTTCCATTGGTAGGCAAGCAACAGCTAGCTAATGAAACTCCAAGTGAACAGGCCATTGTTAATATAACGGGTAACACCATTTAGTGATGTGCCTTCAAATTATACAGATTTTAATGCAGTTCTTCTAAAGCAGTTTTAAACTGATCTCTTGCATTACAATAGGATCTTTTATTAAATAATTCCTTACTACACCATGCTAGATATGTTACTAATTTATTTATAGTGTGCTAAATAGTATGCTTCCTCACCCACTGTTACATCAGGTAATAAAAGACCCTGCTGTAATTATGATACAAGAGAGATCCCATCTCGATACAAAAGAACCTAAAGAATCTGACATAATGGTGAACAAAAGCCTCAAAAACTCAAGCGATCTTTCTTTTTTCAAGTTTAGACATAAGAGATCTCCCTCCAGGACTGGAATTGGCACAATGATTTTCTCTCTGCCAAGTGAACTTACGCAGGCAAGTATTTAATGAGACAAGATTTAGAATGGAAGGCTATAGCACATCATGCAGACAGACCTCGTTAAGAATCAGACATGTCTATTTTCATCTCTTGGCAGCAGTAACCTCTGCAACAGAGATTTAGTACAAATGCACAAGGTTGAAAGGGACTCACCACTGACAATCATCATCATTACATGTGCCTGTTAAATCAAAACGGCAGAAACACTGTTTTGGCTCAATCATATTGCTGTAGGATACTGAACTGAGGTAAAGTTTTTCCTTGGTTCGAAAATAGGGGCTAAACCTAAAGGGGGGGAAAAAAAAAATTATGCGAATCCCTGGTAGACAAACAGGAAAGTGGTTTTAAATATAAATTTAAAAAAAGGAATTGTATTTTGCTTCCGGAAGTATCTTGCATTTCTGAAAGGCTGACTAGAGTAGAAATACAGCTGACCTACTAAAGGCAACACAGAAGCACAGTTCTCTCAGTCCGCATAGATTTCTACTCCAATATCCTGCTCTCCCTTCATTCACCGAACCTCATTACATGCACATGGGGAATTAATGCACACACTGTAGGGAGAGTTACATATTAGAGTTAAGATCTAATGCAAACCTGGGAGACCTGTGCTCTTGCACTTACTTAATTGGCATCAAGCAGAGCTGTAAAGCAGATTGCTGAGGATTAAATAACCTCAGAAGCCATAGTACTAAAAGCTCAATATCAGAGAGCCTCCAGAACAGGTGCACAGAAACTCAGTATGAGCGGAGTCTTAATAGCCAGATGTTTTTGGTGGTTTTCCCTTTAATATAAAATTTAATGCTCAACTATGACAGCATTTTAAGTTTGTCAATTTCTAGTATGGTAAGAGAATCACAATAGTCTGTACTATATTGAAGCATAGCAAAGCTGTTCTTGTAAGAATGTTATCCTTCAGCTTCTGCCTTCCCATTGTATTACAATGCTGTAATACAAAAATCTACAGCACATTGTAAATTTAGGGGTAGCGTAATATAAGAGCCAATATAAAACAAATACAAGGAGTACTGCAGTGATGGTGTTAATTTTTGTATTTAATTCAATGTAATCCTCCATTTTTAGAATTTGCTTAAATCTAGCACAGAATTCACTTTATGGAACTGAAGTGCCATAGACTTTTAGGTCCATCTTGCTGCACCAAAATGGGGCCCTATAAGTAATGAATGAAGGAATAATGAAGTCTCTAGAGATAAGTTTCCTGATTCTTTGAATCAGAAAAATAATTTAAAGATGACTTTTGGTTAAAGAAAGTTAGGTTTTACGTGTCATGCTTAAAAGTTTATCATCACACACAGAACTTTAAAATATCAAATCTTCCAAAGAATGGAATCAATCCCACGCTAAGGTTACAAAAGCTGTTCTTAAGCCAAATTTACCTTTGATGTTATACAACTTGTAAGAAGAAATACAGACAGCACTGAAAGCAATTAAAATATTTCATAAACAAAGCAGCCCCACACAGAGATAATATAGTCGTCATACCTGTAGGATTTAAAAACTAGAAGGGGACTATGATATGGCCCAAATGGAAATGGTCTCACTTCAGCTTGTTTACTTTGTGCTGTAACAATATCCATATCCACCAAAATTTCCTAGGAAACAAATATTTAAAAAACTATAATACAGCAAAAACCTAGTCTTCATAAAAAAAAGAAAAAGAAAAAAAAACAATGTAATTACAAGTTAAGTATTTAAAAGGAGTTGAGGCACAAGTTTACCTGACCACATAAAAACTCTTCCTTAGAAGTCATAACGGCAGTACTTTTTATAAGCAGCTCTTTCAAGCTGTCAGCTTTAGCATAAAGTTTTTTCAGTTCATCAATATTCAACCCGAGAAAAAGTTCAGGTTCCTCCACTGCTTTTTTAGAAAGTTTGTTTATTTCTTGTTTGGGGGTGTCCAAGTGCTTAAGATTAGGTTTAGTAAAAGAACTGGATTCTCTGAAAGATCTCCTTCGTTCTCTGTTTGAGTTAGACAAAATTTCATCATCAAAATAGTTTTCTTCACTGTCTAGGGTCAGTTTGTCTTGTGTAAGGTCATGAAGTGATGGCTGAGGTAATACAAATTCAGATTCCTCTTCTGCATTTGGAGTAATATTTGGTTGTTCCCTGATTTGAAGTGCACGGGCCTCTTTAAGTTTCTGAATCTTTAGGGCATACTCATACTCCAGTTGCTGTAGTCGTTTCTTCTCCAATGCAATCAATTCTGCTGAATGTTTTTTTGGACTTGATGCAGGGGAATGATCCAATTTCAACATTTTGTTTGGCTACAAAGAAAAAAAAAAAAACCCTTAATATCTCTTTGCATTTACTGAAATATTGACAGGAGGGTAATGAAACCGGGTAAAACATTTGACTCAGCTTAGAAGTACATATTTTAAACTCTTGCCTGAAAATTTAAACAAAAACAGCAGGAAAACCACAACATAATTTGCCACAATTCCACTGGAATGTTTGCTGGTTTTTCTATTAAATTAGTCTACACCACTCTATAAATCTTTAGCACACAAATTTGGGTTACCAAAGTTTAAATGTAAAATGCAAAGCACACACATATAAAAAAGAGAAAACAAAGAAAAAAATATAACTTACAAAAAAACCTGTCTCAAATTGCCTTCTTCAGCTTGTTTTTCAGATTAGTAATATCAGATCCTCACTTACTTGTCTCAGCTGGACAGCTTGGGCAAAATCTGTGAAGGAGCTGAATAGTGATGTCACCAACATGTAGGAATCCTTCCCCACATAGCTAGGCCAGAGTCTTATTACAGCACTATTCGTCTTCTCCAGCAAAGAGATGGAAGTAAAACCCTAACACTTCTAACGTAAAAATCCAACAGAAAAGACTTCTGGAACAAACTTTCAGACTGCTTATATATTACAACATAGGAGAGGTGTATGGAAAGACTTGATTTTTCTTCACAGTTCACCTTTTAAAATACTTTTCCACTTCAACTTCTATTTGAAGATTCTGGACTGAAGTTAGCTGAACAAAGTTATTATTACTTTTTGACTAAAGAAAGGTGCAAGTTTATGTGACTGACTTACTCCGAGGTGATCTTGTTCCAGTTTTCTTTTTCCAATTTCTTTACTTGCCACTGCTTTTGCTCGAGCAAGCTCTTCTCCATATTTTAACGCCAGAGCTTTCTTCACTGTAACTCGTTGTTGAACTTTGTGAATCTGAAGAGAAAAAAAATATTTTAGCACTTCAAGAAAACATGCACTTTCTACCAATAAAAAGTTTGATTTGACAAAATTTAGACACAGCTAAGTAAATTAATATGTTGCACAGTACAAATAAAGCCACATACTTCCAAGAACTGAATTTACACAACTCCAAAAATATGAAAGTTCATATAGTGATAGAAAATAAATTGAACAATTTTTTTTTCCTGACAGTTCAAACCTACTTGTTCCTGAAGCTTCTTCAAAAACACCCTATTAACATCCAGAAACTTTTCAGTTGCTTGCAGTTGCTCAGCAAGTTTAGCAATCTTATTTTCAGCAATTCGAACAGATTCTCTCTTCTTTGCTTCTTGCTGCAGGAGATGTTTCAAAACAGATTCATCCTTCATTAACAGAAGTCTAAAAATTAAAAAGTTGGTTTAATAAATCACATTTTTCCAAAGATCAAGATGGCACAGAATTACAGACTACTACTTTGAACCCCAAACTTCTTAACCTGTTGCAACAGCCAACCAATCACTTTCATAGCACCTTTCATTAAATTAATTGAAACCATTCTGCAAATATTACGTATATAACATCCCATGAAACAGGCAAGCACGTGCATTACAGCTGGGTAATCTAGGACTAGGACAGATATACTGAATGGGCAGATTTAGTCAGTCAATGCATCACTTTAAATATGGTACTCGGATGAGAAAATGGCAAATCTTAAAAAATATTTTGTTGGTAGTTTTAGATGTTTAAGGGCGCCAAAAATTCTGCCCCAGTTTCCGCAGCCTAGCCCTCTTCTCAGGCAGGCGTATACTTTAGCGGAGGGCAAGAAGATACAGACTTGGGCAACAGAGGTTGCCTAAAGACAAGAAGCTGCTGCTTCAAAAAGAGCAGCACTTAGACCTGGCAGGAAAGGCAGGGGAAGAGAAAAATAGTACTTGTACTACAACTTGACTCTAAATCCAGAACAATTCAGTTGGGGGCCTACAACTGAAGTTTCAAACGACAAAGATGGGAGAGCAGGAAAGAGGGCAGTAGAGTACTGTGATGGTGACATTACAACATTACACTCATTTTGTAAAGCAGTAAGTGACAACATAAGGTGCCAAGCAGTGGATAATCCAGCCCTATTGTATTGAAGTTACACATTCATGAACATTTTAACCTTTCATTCCCCCTAAACAAGCTCAGTGTGGTATACATCATACTGAAGAACTTACTTGTGCTTCTTAAGTTTTGCTTCTGCTTCTGTAACTTGTTTTGTAACTATTGCTATTCTACCAACCCCATCGACTTCACCATCAGAGTTTGCAGGAGATGAATTGTTCTTCAATGGATCAGATTTAATTAAGCGCTGCTTCTCTCGACTAAAACAGACATATTAAAAAGAAAACATATGGAATATCCAGCAATTGCCACTAGCTACACATTATGTCTTCTGACTGCATATACTCCCAGAACACAAATTAGTAGCAGCACTTTACTGAAAGTAATATGGCTATATTTCAAGTAAGAGGGAGATTTTTGTAGTTGGAATGGTTTCCAAGCAGTTCACATACTGAATAATCTTACTAAAAATAATCTAAAAAAAGCCAATTTATTTTTACAATCTAAGGAAACACTTCACATTAATTCTACTGATCTTTAATCTAACATCTTTTTGTCAAAATTAAAAGGACGGGTTACTGGTATGGGTTAAAAGCAAAATATAGGTTCTTCAAAGCTGTGTTGTTGCCCTGAAACTCCAACGCACCTGGCAATCTCTTCTTTTAAGAGTCGATATTCAATCTTCTTATCTTCTGGTAAGGCCTCTGGGGTTCTCATAGGATCATTTTCTTTTTCTGATTTTGGAGGTGCTTTGGGTTTTGAAGCCTGTTATAAAAAAAAAAGAGAGCTTAATCAAAATATGCCAATATTACACCTCCCCACACACCAAATTAAATGCAAATGTTTGCAGAAGCCATATAATATTTAAGGGGCAATTACATTTTTTCTTTAAGTTTAAAGCTTTAAGATGTGGTCATTAACAGATTACACAGTGAGTAAAAGGTTTTTAAAGCCAAATATCGTCAATTAGCAGCCCCTTTTCTTACTTGCCACAACCTAGAGTTCTGTGTTTGGGTTTTATTTTTCAATTAAGCATTTTAGTGCCCCCTTCAAGTTTTATCCTGAGGTTATTTTTAACTAGAACAAACGGGAGTTTGTTCATTGTGTTGCAAGAATGATGTAATTACTAGCCCAGGCACAGTACCATAAAAACGCACTCAATATTCTTCTGTTTTTGACACACGCCTGTATCTCTAGACCCTGGCTTGAAGGTTTGCTGTGAATTCTGAGGTTAAAAAAGTGCTAAAATTAAGCTTTATAGATAGATACATCATTTACCTCTGCAGTTCTTCTTGCTTCTTTGATCATGGATTCTAGTCCTCCAAATACACTGTTAGTCGAGTTAGATGGCTCTCCATCAGATTCGCTATCATCTGAATCATTCAGTGTCACCACTACTGACTTATGCTTCGGAAGCTGCAGAGACAAAGTATTTATTTTTATACCTACTAGCAAAAAAAGTAAAACCAGATGCATTATAGTGTAGGCTTTATATGAACACTTTTAGCCCTGCTCCAGTTATATTCTGGATTAGTTCTAGTATGTATGTAAAATTAAGATACTTTCCACTTCACATAACTGCTGTGAGAATAAATCCTTTAAATACTGAGGCACTTGGAAGTTCTGGTAATGGGAGCCCTATCTAGTGGGAGCCCCTTCCAAGTGCCTGAGTTTTTAAAGGATTTATTCTCAACAGTTATGTGAAGTGGAAAGTATCTTGATTTTACAGATAGAGAATGGAGGCAAAGAAAACAGCAAGCCTGTGCTAGCACTATGCAGTGATCTCTCTAGTCCCAGTCCCACATACTCAGACGAGGTACTCAAGACTGACTGACTGGATCAAATAATTATAGACTTTCGCATGTACAGTTATAGGCAACTTCACCCTCCACTCTCCAGTTGATTCTCTCCCTTCCTCCTAACACAGGAATGATTAAATGTCAGTCAAGACTAGACAGCTACCTCAGGGCAGTGTCCCTTCAATATTTTACAAATCCCTAATAAGAAGCCTGTATTACTTCACTTTCCCACATATACCACTTCTGCAATAACACAAACTTGAGCAGCTGAGCAAAAGATGGTAACTTTGTCACTTTCACTCTACTATTCTTCTCAATGCAAGTGGAAACATGCATAGGGAGGAGTGTGATCTTATGTAGTTTTCCAGGGCTGCAGGAGGGTGGAACAAATTAGCTGTTTGCCTTCTCCCTTCACCACCACTCCCAGCAGTAATGTTAGGATCATGTACACATTGTTCCAGCACATGGTGCAGCATTGCCAACTGCAAGCATTCAAAAACCATGAGTCAGGCACACAAAAAAATTATGATTTAGATTATTATTTTAAAATCAAATGTTTAGTTCCTTGTAAAAGTGTTCTGTGTTTTGAGCCTTCAGGGAACACACTGTACACATTTTCAAACTTTTCTCTGCAACCATGAGGGCTAGAAGCTTTGTTTTCTTTTTAAAAAAAAGTGTCTCATGATTTCAGGAACTCAAAGAATAAAAAAAATCCTGAATACCACAAGCCGAACAATTAAAACACACACACACACACACACACACACACACACAAAAACCACACAAATTGGCCCTAACAGAGTGATGAGAATTGACAGTTATTGTGGGTAGAGGGGAAAGAAGAAGCTATGCAAGTGATCTGCTGCAGGTACCTACAGCCGTGTCTACACTATAGAGCATCCATCCCATATACAGTACATCTATACACTACTGGGAGATGCCATGCAGGCATAGCCTCCTATTGTAGCCATAGCGTACGCCAACAGAAGGAGTTTTTCTGCTGATTTAGGACCACCACCTCCCTGAATGACATTAGCTATTCTTTGTCAGCATAGCTCCAGCCTCACTGGGGGTTTTGTCAGCATAGTTATGTTGCCAGGGTATGTATTTTTTTCCATACTCTGACTGACATAGCTATGCCAGTGTAACTTAAGAGTAGATGAGGCCTTAGTCTGGCTACACCTCCTTTAATACACACAGAAAAATATTTCTGTTCTAGACATTAAGCTACCACATTCACAATAAGTAATGGCTTTTAACAAGCCTGAAAATTGAGTGATTTTTCTAGCACTATGCTGATTCAAAACACTTGGATTAGAATAGCTATGCAAAATGAGAAGTTGTTAAAAATGAGCAAGGCTAATCATGTACAAACATATCATCCATCATTTTTTAGTTAATGTAAAAAATAACTAAGCTGCTAATCATTAACTAGAGTATACAGAAAAACTTACCAGGACTTGCTCAACCCTTTAAAAACTGCCCATCATCACAGCTGATAAAAGCTATCTTGCAATTAAAAAGGCTAAATACTGCAATTCATCTCCGATTAACTAGTACAATTTTTCTTTGTGTTTCTGTAACATAACAGTTGAATTAAATCTGACCCAGGAGAAACTCAAGACAATAGGACAAAGAACTCTTTCAAAATCCTCTAATAGTTGACAAAGTGATTCAGACGAGATTTAAATAAAAAATTACCAAAAGAACAGTTTACAGAACACATGCAACTGCCAACTGATTAACACAAGTATAATGTGCCACAAAGGCCAGGGGCCCTTTGTATCTCAAATTACTCTTGTATTGTTTGAAATTAGGTTAGATGTAGGCAGCGGACACCGAGGGTTAAGGAGATGGAAAAGAACGTTTGCCAGAGATGGGGGGAAATATGACCTTGAAAGAGTGGGATATCATAAGATTTTTTTAAAGTAAATACAGCTAACAAAGAGTGATGCACACAAGAGGTTACATCAGAAGACTGAGAAGCTCCCATAAATTCTGACCAAAATGACATCAGTGTAGTCAGCCCTCTTCTATCTTTCGACCGTACGGTCCTCCCTTCTCCTTACAAAACAATATGAAGACAGTGAAACACTTCAATGGTGCTTCAGAGAGATCATGGACACCACAAAATCAGATGCTGACTTGATGTGAACCCACTTCTCAGAGCCATTAAAATAGGATTAAAAAATATAATATATATATATATATATATACACACACACACACACACACACACACACACACACACCTACCATATATACCATATATCTAGCGTGGACTCTCATAATCAAATACCAGATAAGTCAACTGTCAGAATAGAACTACCTCAACCATTTAGTGCTAATCATCTTATACCTCATTGATTCCCCTTCATCTTGATGCTGGTTTCACTGTTTTGTTTTATAAATTTTCTACCTCCAAGCATCTTCTGCCTGTAAAAATCTCCCCTCATCTTAAACTTTGTGTAAGATAATACCAAACCAAATAACTGGACTGTATTTAAAACAGTCTGTCTGACAGACTCAGTGAATTTTGACCATGCCTCAAATGCTCATACAGTGCTTTGAATCTATAAGATGCTGAATGCTAAAAGCGGGAAAGGGTAATAATCTTCAGTGTCTGAAATTCCTAGTGAAAGGTAACCTAAGGCAATTTAAACAATGTTTAAGTGACAGCTAAATCATTTTGCACTCGACTGCTAAAAATATATGAAATTACATTTGCTTGCTTCATGCATCTAATCTTTTCAAGATTCTCTTCCCCCACCCCAACCTAAAATTGGAAAAACTTTAACTCATTTAAAAGGTTATTTAAGAAGGGCCACTGCATCTTCTCCCAGCTCAGAGAAGCCATAAATTCTTAGACGTACAAGAGAATTAAATATTTCATTGCAAGGAAGGGAAAGAGAATGGTCCAACATGCCACAGGTTCCTAATCACTGATCTAACACAAAGTTATTTTCAAGGGAAATAACATGCTTTTATGCAGAAGAAGATCCTTTACTTCTAACTTACCATATGAGTTAAGACTAGTTCATAATATGGTCTTATTAAAAGAAAACTGAAGTTATTTCCTTACTGTGATTACTGCTCGTGGCGGTCGCGGTACTCTAACAAACTTTGTGTTCTGTACCCGAGGCTGGGATACAGTATTAATACTGACTGCTGATAGATTGCTTCTTGGCACAGGCTGGGAATTATTTGGAACTGGAGGTGAAGGCGGACCACTATTACTTGATGTTTCCTACATAAGGAAATAAAAAGTCCAATCAGGAGGGGAGGGAGGAAGAAATAGTATATTATATCAAAAAAGTGTTTCAAAAGGTGTACAGCTGTATATGAAAAACAAATGAAAAATATTAGCATCTATGCTCTCTCTCTAAACTTTTATAACAGAGACACTGTATCACCAGAACATATTTCAATTTTCTGATCGAAGGTCTATAACTATCGCCACTTGTGTAGTTACATAGTGATGCTAAAAAGTATATTAGGCAAGAATGGTCCTGCTCTTGTTTACAGGTGATCTGCAAAGGAAATATGTTTGTGGCCTCTTTTATGATGTCATATAGGCAGTTTAATTTAATTTTCATTACAAACACGGGGAGGGGTGGGGATAAGTTCTGTTTGTTTTTTACCTCAGAAATACTAGAAATGTAAAGTCCTGTCCATCTCATATTTGCTGGAAGACTGAAGTGAAACAAGAGCTCTCTCAGCCTTCAAATGACAGGAAGGTAGTGTTTGAATCTTTAACAAAAAGAACTTCCTTCCAATAGTTTGTTAAATAGGTATTAAGCAAATAAACAGTTTAACAGTGAATAAAATCCCTTTCAACTGTTCAAATTTTAGTCCCTTGAAATGTTATAATCCCACCAGTCCTCCAGCAAAAACAGGTTGGACAAGACCTGTAATTTGTAATGTAAACCAAGCAGATTTGATTTAAAACTCATTCAGGATTGTTTTATACAGCCATAAAGCAGGAAAAAAAATAAAAAAAAGGTCCTATATTTTTCCACCCTTTGCAGGTCACCTTTAAAGTTAGCTCAAGAGTGCCATCTAGAGGCTATATTCACAAACTACAGGACTACCTCTGATTTGAAAGCTCGTTTGTTAGCTAGAGACTTGAGTAGCTCTTCTCGTAGTAGCATTTCTTCTTCTTCTTCTTCATCTGCAAATGGAGGTTTGGGTGGCTGTTCGGGTTCCTCAGGTGGAAGGGGTGGGAGAGGTGGAGGAGGCTCAAGAGAAACACAAGAAATGTCCTCCACATAAAGTTGGCTCAACGGCTGCACGGTCTGAGATGCATTACAAAAAGAAAAACAGAATTTGAAAACCAAATAGAATTAACTAAACTTTTCATTACTAAATTATTCCAAAGACACAAAGGATATGAATTAAACTGATTAAGTCACGATTTGATATTACATTCAAATAGCAGTGATTTAGACAGTGACATCAAAGGCTGGAGTTAAATTGCTCCGATTTACAAAAAAGGAGGTAGGTTTAAGGGTTTGTCCCTTCAGTTCTATTACAATTCCCTTTAAGGCTAGGAATTCAGAGTTTTTAGTCCAAAGAAGGAGCACCAACTAGGCACAAAGAAGGATATGTGTTTAGTGGGAAGGGAGAGACAGAGAATAGCAGGCTGCTGGCAAATTCCTGGGTGAGAAGGCAACCAGAGAGTCTAATTGAGACTGGTACTGGGTGGATAAGGGACCTACAACACAGCCAGAATAGGTGTTAGTCCCCGGGTGGGGAGTACTGAGGCTAGAGAGGACAGACATTTTGTATATAGGGCCGGGGGACCGGAGCCCAAGTGGGAAGTGGGGACTGGGTTGCCCTATCCTTCAGCTACACACAACTGGAAGTGGTGATGCAAGAGGAGAAGGAACTGTCTAGAACTCCAGTAGCAAAGAAGGTGGAAAGACAGCTGAGCCCAGAAAAGATTGAAAGAATGGTCTGGTTTTGTTGATCTCTGGAAAGGGAGGTTTTCTTTATAGTCACCCCAACACGAGAGGGGGAACAATAGATCAGCATAAAGATACAGAGGCACAATGGTACCACAGAAGGGCCTGGGAAGAACTACTTGATGCAGACTTGTTAGAAGTTATTAGGAAATTCTCACATATTTTAATGCAACATAAAATGTAGGGTCCAAGACAGTATTTCTTTAAGACACAGAACTAAAATATATATTAAAACTGAAAAATTTAAAAGACAAATGAATTAAAATTATTTACTGTAACCTGGGGTGTCAGGGGCAAGGAAATTGGTGGTGCTGGAGGAGGAAAATATTCCACCGGACACTCAAAGAAAGGAGGCTGCACTGGAGAAGAAGCTGCAACAAAGAGAGAGACATTTAAATCAAGAAATAAGAATGGTAAGTTACCAAACACGACTAAATCATGTTATGCTTTAATTAACCAACTAAAAATATTGAATCGCATTTCAACTCATGGCCATAAAGTTAAGTGAGAAAACAGGCAAGATGCTAATTTATATCTCAACTTTGGTAGGTGAGACCAGAATAAAAGAGGAGTATATACCTGAACAAAAGACACACGGAACTACTTAATGCCCTGTTCCTACCTTTTTTTTTTTTTTTTTAAATTAACTTTATAATTTGTATTCAAATATTCAAAGACAACATTACTCTAAGTGAAACCCATCTTTGCTGTTCAGTTTGATTTAACTCACAAATGCATGCTTTCTGAAACTACAAGCCCGAGCACAGAGATTCCAACTGATCTGGCAACCAGCAGGAAGGAGATGCAACATGCATGAAGGCTTCAGCACCAGATAGGTAAGAAACTCAAGGAATATTGGGACATGTAGATCCAGAGCCTCAGAGGCCCCACCCTTCCATATGAAGGAGTCACATAATTTGCATGCCTGGAAACAGTATGTTGTGTGGTCCTTCTGAAAACCAGGCAGCAGAAAAATTAAGAGAGGCAGCTAAGGAGAAAGTTTGGGAACAGAGGCCAGAGGGCAAGGAAGTTTGCTGAGAAGGAAAAAACAAATATGGAAAATAAAAGAGAATAAAATCAGAAGATGAAGAACAATGGAATAAAAGGAATAAACACAGCTAGGAAAGAATAAAGGTTATTGAAATATTGGTAATGTTTCTAAATTTGACTGTATTTTCTGAAATAGTTTCATTTAAGTTAGTGAGAAAATTAGGTGTAGGACAGGTTTCTAGGAAGTAGTCAAGAGTTTTTCACACATCTTGCTTTGGGGACCCCCATTTCTACATGATTTCATATGAATTTATAAACAAGTTTGATGTTTCTAATCATATTTGGCTAAGTGTAAAAGCCTGAAGCTCTTTAGCGGATCCCTAGGGAATACAAAGCTATATAAAAAAAGAATCAGATTTAAAACAGGACAGAATTAGTTCCTCTTAAATGACATAGTTCTCAAACCCACAGGGCATTATTACAAAGGCTGTGATTTACTCAGGGAATCCGTGACCTCCAAAGACCTCAATGACTTCAGCCAGCGCCGGCTGGGAGCTGCAGGGTCGCCAGCCGCCTGTGGAGGCAGGGAGCTGCAGCATACCCCGGCTGCCCCAGGAGGCAGGAGCCCCCGACAGCTTCCAGCTCCCATGACTGGCACTTGGACCCCACCCCGCAGCTCCTGACCGCCCCGGGTGGTGGTGGGGAAATCCTGGCCGCTCCGGGCAGTGGGGGGGACCCCCGCAGCTATGAGCCACCAGAGGAGCGGGACCCTGGAGTTCCAAGCCCCCACGGGTGGTGGAGGCCCCTGAGGCTCCCAGCCCACCAGCAGATGCCCAGGCTCCCCATTTTGTTATGGATATTTTTAGTAAAAGTCAGGGACAGGTCATAGATTTCCATTTATTTTTCATTATTGCCTGTGACCTGTCTGTGACTTTTACTAAAAATATCTGTGACAAAAAAATCTTAGCCGTAATTATTACCCATTCAACTTCAGTCCACAAAACGAACACAGCCCTTCTGAAAAGACGGAGATTGTCCGTTTCATATTTCTTATATCACTAAAGTAATATTTCAACCATTTTTCATCATTATACTTTTCAACCATGCCAGAAATTGAAAGTTAATCTTACCTGGTGAGTTAGTTTCACTGTCTGTATCCATGGCAACTTCATCATAGTTGTCATATTGATAAATCCCTCCTCCGCTATCAGTAGATTGCTTATCTAAAGACCGTCTCAAGTCTGTATCTGAAGACTAAGCATACAAAAAAAAAAAAAAAAAAAAGTGCTTAAATTTAGCATGTCTTACAGCATTTGCATTTTTTAAAAGTTGTTCTAATACTGCCACCACCTGTCCCCTCACTTATTTTTCAATCAAGTTCTACCCAGCAGAGAAAGGAGGCAAGAAGGGGGTCAACCGTGGCTTAAGAAGTCAAACTACAGCTTTCTTCTCTATGTAGAGACGAGACTGAGGAGATCAGCTGCAGGTTTTGAATGCCGTTTTCGCTGAATACAACAGCAGTTTCTACAAGAGATTACACAAGCAAACACATCCAATTATCAAACCCAAAATAAAAACTTATAAACAGACACTCAAGCTCCTGACAATTAGCCAGCGTTAAAAGGTTGGGCACTCTTGAATAAAGTGTTTCTGAAAGAAATGGTGTTATAATTAGCTTCTATTTCAGAACTCTATTGCTCCTGCCAATACATCACAGTAATTACTAATGTTTCTGCTGAAAAGCAAATCTTTTTTTTCCAAAAGAGCCAAGTAATGACTAAACAGGAAAACTAAATACATAGTTACTATGGAACAGCACTGAGCAACTTTATTGTAAAGGTTGAACAAAGCTTTCAACCCTCACAGAGCTCTAAAAAACAATCCACATGCACACTGAATGTGTCTTAAATATTGCTAAGCCCCAGAGCCAAAGTTAGTTTTGTAAATTCTGGGTCATTCAGCCGAAGGGTTCCAGAGACAGAACTCCCACAAAAACAGTGACAGGCACATGAGAGAAAGTGATTTGCATATGCACCATGAGACTGGTACACTTGATGCCTCATTCGACCAACTATGCAAAGGAGCTCAGCCTACATCAATCACTTGCTCGCTTACAGGAACAGACTATCTTGAACCTGAGCACACTCCCCCGTTTTTCTCCCCACAAAAACTGAGTTCAAGTGCTGCTTTTGGTAGACTTCTGCGACAAATTTCAGCCTACTTTCTGCTTGCGCCCAAGGGCTTGTTTTTGGAAGTTCTGCTTCAGGTGCCAGCAGCATTAAGGAGGAACAGCAGTGACTTCATAGGTCTGGTCAAATAGAGCTCTGTGTTTAAAAGCATACTTTTCAAAGTACTCTAAATCCCATGTACATAAAGAAGGTTGTCATAAACAGTGCTATACGACAACATGGGGTACTTTGTGGTGCCAATTTGGACTCATTTGCTCAAGAGGTGTCTCAGATACAGACCTACTAGTGTCACGAAGGAGCAAGGAGGAAAGCAAAGCTAATAGCTGAGCAGCAGTGAGATGTATTTAGGAAATCCATCCATGGCCCCCATCACAGGTGCCCCTCAGTCATGCCCCCTCTTTACCATCATTTTCTCAAACAAGGGAAATTCAATGCCGAAATCTTTATTAACTAAAGTTGGCTAGCACTGCCTTGTGCCTCACAGAACATGGAGGGAAGGGCTAAATTTGAATTTCTGAAAACAAGGAAATGCAGAGTGGGTCATTTCCCATCCCCCTCCCTCCAAATCTTACCTCTGCCCCCATGAGCAATACTCTAACCTGTCCCAGTTAAAGATCATATAACTATACCCTTCCTGAGTACCTGGAGGACAGCAGGGGAGAAGTGAACAAGGATAGCATATGGGGAACTCCCAAGCCTTAACTTGACTAGAACAACGGCTAAGGTTAGGATGGGCTTAGCCAAACACTAACTATCTAAGCCTGACTTACTATTCTTGACCACTTTGCCTATTCCAGGCAAGCCCCTAAAGACTTGACAGATGTTGATACCCGTTTATCCTTGCCTTAAGAATTCCCTGTGGGACATCACCTTTGGTTACTCCAAAATGAGCCACGTAGTGCAGTCTGTTGGCACACCTCAGTCCCAGAGCAACAGTGCAGGACAGAAGGCAGAAAGGATGCATGATGTGTGAATGCCAATGCAGATATAGAGTGCTGGTGAGCACTAAGAATATGCAAAAGTGTGTTAAAATTGGGGTGAAATACTACTATCCCCCTATATTCTTGACTGGCTACTGCTGTCCGACAGTCCACTAAGTCTTTCTAGTGGCCCACAAACTCTAAAGTTCTTTCTAGAACTCTTTCAAACATTGTTACGTTATAAAACCAGAAATGGCCATTGTGACTATCTAAAGGGACCTTCTGTATAACAAGACCAAAACACAGAGATCCCTGATTCCTTTAGCTGCAGCTGCACCTCTCCTGATAGAGAGAAAACTGGCAGCTTGCTGCAACTATTACTTGGGGCAGTGAAGCTACACCTAAATGAGAGGAATGAGGCTAAAGAATTGGTTTGGGGACACGGCCGCACAAATTTTGTTAGTGACAGGGTCAAGTTTCATTTGGTGCCAGTGCCTATTGCCAGCTCCAGAATTAAGGTTGGGTGCAAAATATAACTATTTCCTGATTTTCAAATTTAAGTTTAGTGATACTCCACATTCTGGAAAAGCAGAACTAAGCAATCCTAACTCTAAATTAATGACACTTTTTGCCAGTAAATAGACTTTGTTTCTTGATAGGCAATATATATTGTTGGTTCACTTCTGCAGTATAACATGATTAGTCTTAAAATGAGCACTTTGGGGGAGTGCTACCCCACTGAATTTAATTTCCAGAACCACTGCAAAACCTAGTAAAAGCAGTATTCTGGCTTTACAACTCCTAGAACAGGACTGACTACTAATTGGTTTATACTTATTTACAGAGTTTTTAACATCTTTCATGCATCTTATGCTCACAACACTCTGATGAGAATAACAATTACCGATCACTAATTTTCAGGTGGATAAATCTATGTAGCGAGATTGAGACATGACCAAAAACAGCCAGAAGAAGAATAAAAACAGTCAGATCTGGGATTAAAACACAAACTTCTGGCTCCAAATTCTATGTTGTAACCACTAAACTATTCTGTTTCTCTGAGAATTTGAAAAAAAGTATGTATCAATCAAGGATCTCAAATATAACACCTGAATACAAATGACTACCTTGCTTCTTGATCTCCTCTTTCCCCCAACAAGCTTCATGAACCGGTTATACTGCTCTTCTTGATTTGAAAGGTCACGGATTTTTCGGATTTCCTCTTCTCTTTTTCTTCTCTCCTCCTCCTCTTCCTGTTTCCTCTGCTCCTCTTCTTTTTGACGTCTTTCTTGTTCCTTTTGCTGCTGCATTTTTTTCCATGCCTTTGTTTGCTGTTTCCTCAAAGCTTGCTTAGCTTTAAATAAAAATATATACAGGTAATTGCGCCTCAGTTCTTTAAAAACCTCCACACATATCCAACAAGTCCCCAAAGGTTACATTTTGCAGAAACCCTAAAAGTGTTGAGAATGAAAGGTATTAGTGAGTGCAATATGGTGGTGAAGATTTGTATTAGTATAAGCCTTACATAGCAGATTACATGTTAGATTTCAGATGGATGACTACTGCTAACCATTTTAATTTTGTTAAGCATATTACCTGCAGTGCTGGTTTTTTTGGCTGAATGTGGTTTTGTACTGGCTTTGACTTTTTGCTGAACAGTTTTAGTCTTTGTTAGTTTTTCCTTGCTTTCCTTCATCACCTGCTGTTCTTTCTGCTGCCATTTCTTACTGGCAGACTGAAGTGCAAGAAGTCTAAGCTGCAATTCAGACATCTCTTCCTCCTCATCCAGTAGCTTCTTTGAGGAAGGGAGGGAGAAAAAAGAGGGGAGAGCATAATTGAAAAGTCATGAAATTTGTCATTAGTTAAGTTCTCAAAAGTCATTTTTCACACACAAAAATTAGATTTCTATAAAGAGGCAAGCTTAAAATCCCACTCCAGATTTCATCATGGTCTTTGAGGATTTATGCTACCTATTCCTAAAGTGTGGCTTGACTTAACAACATAGAAAAAAAGAATCAGAAGATCATGCCACAAAATGTAAGATGATTTCAGCCAGAACACTCTTACCTTTTCAGATGTAGCATCTGAAGTGCTAAGCTTTCGTACTAATGTTTGTTCTTTGTCTTCTACTCCTTTAAAACAAGATAGCAAATTTTTATAAACATGACAAAGCTTCAGTTCACTTACCAGAACTACACTAAAACAATGTGCAGAACTGAACCCAAGATAGTTATATCATTGAGGTGTTAATACATTAGAATAGTATATTAAAAATAAAATTGCTGCAGATGTGTACTTTGAAAATGTGCTATTATAACTAGCATGACTGATCTTGCTTTGAGAAGTAACACCTTGACAGTACAGACTGGATCTTTGATCTTTTAATAGGGGAAAAATACCTTAGATGGAAAACTTATGTTTTTCTTTCTGCTTCTATGGAACAGAGTCTTCCTATTTATCCCATAAAAAGGATGAAAGCGGTGTCTGCCAAAAGACAGGCTATGTCTACACTATCGCAGTAAGTCGACCTATGCTATGCAATTCCGTCAACGTACCATAGATCGAGTTACTGCAGGTTCTACACCGCGGGGGTCGATGGGAGAAAATCTCCCGTCGACTTATCTTACTCTTCTCATCGGGGGTAGAGTACAGAGGTCAACTGGAGAGCAATCTGCAGTTGATCTGGCGGATCTTTACTAGACCCAATAAATCGACCGCTGGTGGATCAATCTCAGAGCGTCAATCTCTGCCATAGTGTAGACCTGCCCACCGGCTGCTTTTGCTGAAGCAAGAGTAAGTGCTGTATAAAGTACAGCACTGAGCACTTTCAGCTCCACTGGAATTTAAGAATCTCGGCACATCCCAGTAGCTGCTCAGGACCTTGTAGGATTAAGTTGAAAACTCAAAACTGGAGAAGAACACTGGTGCACCTCCTCCACCTCCAACAAAACCAGTTTTAGGGTTATCACTGGCCCGGTATGTAGTAAAACTCACCAGCTGAACTCTACCCTGCGGATATGCTTGACTACCCACCAGTCACATTGCCATCAAATGGGAGGGGAAAAACAACAGCAGAGGAATCATTCTCCAAGTTCAGTGGGTCTCAAACTTTTTTACTGGTGATCCCTTTAACATCGCAACCCTCTGAGTGCAACTAAATATATTTAACACCATTATAAATGCTGGTGGCAAGCAGGGTTTGGGGTGGAGGTTGACAGCTCAGGACCCCGTATGTAATGACCTGGCAACCCCCGAGGGGTCCCGACCCCCAGTTTGAGGATCCCTGTCCAAGATGCTTTCGCTCCATATAAAAAACCCTCTTAGACTGTGTCCCTACCCACATGCCAAACTAGGAAAAGAGAAACTGACAACCCACTTTTCTCCCTGCTCCCAAAGTCCTAGCAGAAGACTCTTCCTAAATATCAAGAAGAGTAGATACAAGACAAATGCAATCTCAAAACATAAAATAGAAATTTTAAAAGATACAAATGGTATATAGCTCACCCTGGAGATCTTCCTGCTTGCCGTGTGCTAAAAAAAAAACACCAAACACACACACATGAGAACAAGGGGAAATGGGAGGATGCCAGCAATGCTTTACCTTCATTTTCTTCTTAAATATTTCAAAAGCTTGTTACACAAGCCAGACCAACAGACCATAAAAGTGTTAAATAAAAGCACATGGAAGACATTGTAAAAGCATCTGAAACCACTTTAAAGATTTAAAAAATTAACTGAACAAGCTTCTTTTGTCGTGGGACCACAAAAGGATTGCAGTACAGATTCTTGGGTTAAAACTTTACGCTAAGTGAAGCTTGGTATGCAAAGAAAGCTAATAGCATAGCTGAGTTATAAACTTTTACATTAAAACGCTAATAAGCCCTGAAGCATAAAGGCAACAGTGGACACCACTAAAATATAGCTGATGCAGATTGAGAACATTATTGGATTTATTAATCGCACTTCCATCCTTTTCACTTCCAAACTATAGCCTAGTTAGCCACAGAACATTTACAAGTATTTTTCCTAATACCACATGCCTCAACACTTAGAGTTTCTCTCCATGCCCCTTCAATCCATGGATTCAAGGTGGGAAAAGGTACAATTAGTGCTAATTGTGGTGATATTAGTTTCTACAATGTCTACACTACCGCGGTAAGTCAACCTATGCTACACAACTCCAGCTATGTGAATAACATAGCTGGAGTCGACATACCTTAGGTCGAGTTACCGCAGGGTCTACGGGAAAAATCTCCCATCAACTAACCTTACTCTTCTTGTCGGGGGTAGAGTATAGGGGTCAACCAGAGAGCAATCTGCAGTCGATTTGGCAAGTCTTTACTAGACCCACTAAATCGACCGCCGGTGGATCGATCTCAGAGCGTCAATCCCCGCTATAGTGTAGACCTGCTTTCCCCCGAGATGGACCAAGACTAATGCATATCGCACAGCCAATAGTCATATGGTAAAAATATATGATGAACAGAATAGGGTTACAAACAGCACCTTGGGGTATTCCACAGAGAGGAAGATATAGAGCCTCCACCTAAGTCAAAGGAGGACAGTTAAAATTAGCATTAAAACTTTGTTTTAGAATTAAGGCCTGATTTACACAAGGAAATTAGGTCAGTATAACTACATTACTCGGAGTGTGAAAAATCCACAAGGCAGTTAAACCAACCCAACCCCCTTGTGTTGACAGAGAATTCTCTAGTCAACCTAATTACCACCTCTTGGTGATATAGATTATCTACACTGACAGAAGCCCTCCCATCGGCACAGGTCTTGTCTACACTGAAAGCTGCAGCTGTGCCCCAATGGTGTTTTAACAAACAAGCCCTCAAATAGCTCTTCAGCTATATGCACCCATAAGGGCCTTGGAATAGCATTTGATATAAATACCCTGTGATACAGGACATTTTCTTATAATCTCCTATGCACTGTATGCAGCCCTGAATAGTATACACTCATTCATCTTAGAAATACCTACTTCACTTGAGATCAATTTACAGTTGTTGAAATCACTTGGGATGCTCTTGCTATCAGATCTTGGGATAAAACTAAGATTAGTGACAGGGCTCTTAGCTGAACGCTCTGCTTTTACAATGTGTTCCCTTGAGTGTCCACCAGAATCCAAGTTCTGATAAGTCTCAGGGTGTGGTGCAAAGCCCATTTATTCTGTTTTGTTTCTGGTTAATTACTATGCATTGTGATTATTAATTTGGGTTGTATATCATCATTTGACCTTCTAAGGCATACTGGAGATACTCGTGGTACTGGTCATGCAAGTATAATTTAACAGTGGCTTACGTAAACTGTCTGCTTTTAACATTTTTTATGTAATGGGGTTAGCGCCTACCATGTTAGATACTATATATGAATTAAAAATAAATTGTGCATCCAAGGATTACAGCATTCATTTTACCACTAGCATACATCCAATAGCAAAAAAAAGGCTGAGAGGGGATATGATTGCTCCCCATAAATACAACAGAGGGGTAAACATGAGGGAGGAAGAAGAGCTATTTAAGCTCAAGGGCAAGTTGGCACAAGAACAAATGGGTATAAACTGGCCAGGAATAAATTTAGGCTGGAAGTTAGAACACTTCTAACCATCAGAAGAGTGAGATTCTGGAACAACCTTACAATAGGAATAGTGGGGACAAACAACCTACTTAGGGTACATCTGCACTACAGGGGGGAGTCGATTTAAGATACGCAAATTCAGCTACGTGAATAGCATAGCTGAATTCGACGTATCACAGCCGACTTACCCCGCTGTGAGGACGGCGGCAAAATCGACCTCCACGGCTTCCTGTCGACGGCGCTTACTCCCACCTCCGCTGGTGGAGTAAGAGCGTCGATTCAGGGATCGATTGTCGCGTCCCGTTGGGACGCGATAAATCGATCCCCGAGAGGTCGATTTCTACCCGCCGATTCAGGCGGGTAGTGTAGACCTAGCCTTAGTTTTAAGCTGGAGTTTGGTAAATTTATGAACGAATGATATATGGAGTGGTCTGTAACCACAGAGGACTGGATTCAAAGCAGGAGATCCCTTCCAGCCCTCTGACCTGCAATACAGAGTTAATTCATCTTGTGTTTACGTTCTTATTTTTATGAATTTGGGGGTTGGGAGGGGGTGTTTGTTTTTAAATAGCTCCTTTTATTTCCCAGACTCACAGGTGTGTCAGTTTTACTCCTTTCTCTACATATTTACTCGTCCTATATTATATTCGTTCTTGCTCAATCACAAAGATATGACTGCTTCTCTAAGCCTGGTATTAAAGCCACATCCACACCTTTATCGTTTTACCTTGATTACTGTAATAATCTTTTGGGTCTCCGTACCTTTCACCTTCCCCTGTCCAGTTTATCTAGAGTACTATAGGTAAAACCATTTCCCTTAACCACTTATTCTCTCATTCTCTTCCTTTACTCGTTTCTTATCCCCTGTTGTATCATGCTCAAGTTAATCATCTTAACTCTCAATGCCTTAGTCTTACAGGTCTGATGCTTTGTATCTTCTCAGATTCATGCTTTCTTCTGTGCTGTGTCTACAGTTTACAACATCCTCCCACTTCTGTTCATCATGCTTCTATCTGGCCCTCTTTCAAACCCACTTCTTACACAAATCTTCCCTACCTCTTTCCCCCAATGATTTCTCCACTTCTTTTCCTTACCTGAACTCTTACCATGTGTTTTGTTTTATATTACAACTTAAGTTCTTCTGGGCAGGAACAAATAACATTTATTACACTACAAGAAACACTTACGAGATAAAAACTCTCACTCTAGAGTATATGATTGTCACTAAATTTCAATCCTCTCCTTTCAGCTTGACAGAGACACTTTTGCCATTGCACATTCTAGTCTCACAAGAAGGAAGTCAGTAAGGAAAAGAGAAAGAAAACATAAGAGATGATTAAATGAAATTCCAAGATTCCAGTTATGAGCATGATGCCTCAGGTTGTCAATTTAGCTTTTAAAAAAAACACTCAAGAAAACGAACTACATTTCAAAAGCAGTACATCAGCTCTTAGCACTAGTTATTCCACCTATTCTTTTACACTGTTAACAGCAATGCTCCCAGTGAAATGTAAGACTGCCACAGCTCTCGTTTTCAAGGGTTATTTAAAAAAAAACGAACAAAATAAAGACAACACATGTTATAACAGTAATCAATTTTGGGCTTGTAAAAATTAAATTACCATTTTTCAGTTAAAAAGACCAGCACTAAATAGCATAATATAATCACTCAGAGCCTTTTATTTAGGATGCCACAGTCAGGAGCCACCAAGTATGACATCCATGTTTGGCCTTCAGGTGATGTTACCATAGTAATAAAACTATATATTTTTTAAGAAGTGTTTCTTTAGGCTATTAAAACTGAAATTGTTTGGATTTTAATAACAATTTATTGTAATATGTGCTATATGTTTCCTTTCTATAGTTAGTTAATGTGGATAGGGAAAGAAGGCTGATTAGACAACTAGTGATTCATCAATTTCACTTTCTGAGTCTCAAGCACTAATATAGTGTTGAAAACTTAAATATAACAGAAGGGAAATATTCTAACGTTGTTCTCCTGCCCTACTCTCTCTACAAACAAGTTATTTATATTCAAGTTAGAAAATTGTGTGAAAATATTTATAATTTATTTTATATTTCAGATCAAGCTTTAATTAAATGTTGAAGATGTTATATTTCAAGACAAGTTCCAAATTTAAAATAAGTTATTTGATATAAAACCACTTTCTTTTAACATACCAAGTTTCAATGAGGCACAACTTTCCCAAATATCTAGTAGTATCACAAAGATTCTTGCTGTAACAGGTTAATGCAGACAGGAATGTTCGATAATTACCTTGACTGGATTCTGTGAGTTCAGATTTTTGTGACAGCTGTTTTGTTCCATCTTTAGTTTTTTTCAATCTGTTCCTCTCAGCCGGTGTAGACAGTTTTTGCCTGAGAGGTTTCAGTTCAAATGCCTGAAAGGCTATAACCTGATTTTTCTCCTCAGGAGACACTTCTTTTATAGCTTCTTTTGTAATACTGACATTTTCTACAGCTATTTGGTCCTCAGCGTTTGCTGTTTTAGCATCATCTTGGTGCACAGTTTCTTCTCTGTTATTCAGAGCCAGTTTTTCATCTTTATTAATATATTCAAGTTCAAGCTGAATCTGCTTGTATTTCAGAAGAAGATCCTCAAAGCTTTCTTCCACACAGTTTTCATTTTTAGATGAGTAGTTCTGTTTTCTAGATGGTGATCTTCCAAAAGTTTTGGCTAAATTATTTGTTAAGAAAACTAAATTGAATCCATTTCTGCCCTTAATATCATAGAGATTAAGATACAATCAATGAAGATTAAGCAACAATAGGTAACAAATTAAAATGTATTCTCCCACTGGAATAATTTTGTATTCTAACTTCATATTGAACTCTCCTCCCCATTTTCAGAAACAGAACTTAATTTGTCAAACACGTAACAATATGCATATTTTACACATTAGTCTTAAGAATGGAATATAAAGTTTACATACTCAGCACACTTACCCACTGTCAAGTAGCATCTTCCTGTTCAATTTCATTAATTCATATTTCTTTTATAGGCTACTTTACAACTGTTCTCAAATGTACAAAAATCCCACATTTTGTGTCTAATTTTTTAAGACTTCTGTTTACTCTTACAGCTCAAGGAATTGCTCAGCAAGTCTCCTCTGTCTCCAAACACAACCTCCAACTCACTGGAACTGCAATGGTGGAGGCTGATAGGGAGGAGCTCACCTGCTGGTTAGACTTGCTCAAAGCAAATTAGTGAGCGTCAGATTTCTCTGACAGAAGTATGACTCAGCCACTGACTCTCTCTATGTGGTCTTGAATAAGTTACTTAACTTCATTCTGACACAGTTTAACCATCCATAAAATGCTGAGACCAAGCCACAGCAGTTAAAATCTGTAGCAACCATGTCCCAACATCTGAGCTAAAGCCACAGATAAGTACCACCAACAATTAAGAAAAGTACACCACAAGGAGCCAAGGACTCCAGGACCTATCATCAGAACAGTCAGGAATACAGTAGTTTGCTTTGGAGCCACTGCTCAGGACCAAACCTTTTGGTTCACAAGGGGTTGTGCATGCATTCCCAATGGACACCACTTTTCTATAGGGTTCTGGCTTTGCAACAGGGGCCTGACCCACAGCCCAGAGCAGATAATGGAAAGACTCCTGATGACTTTCATGGATCAGGCCTTAAGTGCACATACACAATTCCACAAGGAGAATGCAGAATTCTCTTATTAAAGACTGTATTTCCTGCCATAGTGACACATGGAAGATTTTTATAGTAATGATTATTAACATTAAGATCGTATATACTAAAAGTGCCTATTATGATTTGAAGAAGTCATGTAAATATATTTATTAAGAAATCAAAGTACTTGCCTCCTTTGAAAAGGTATTTGAAATCTGACATAGAGAACCAGATTATATTATTACTGCTATTAATACTAATGATCTAAACAGCCTTCTAATCCAGTGGGAGCCGTGATCAGCCAGACCCACGGACAGGGCAGGTAAACAAACCGGCCCGGCCCACCAGGGGCTTTCCCTACACAAGCGGCAACCCAGTTTGAGAAACACTGTTCGAATACATTGTTAGACCAACGTGTATTACACACTATTGGTGCATTTACAGACTGCTGAAGACACCTAAGATATTCCTTGTGCTTTATTTTTTACATGAAACCAGGACCCAAAGATTACATCTATTTGGACAGGTTATAGCTAAATTAAGCGCCTATCATAGTTTCTTATCCAAATAAACATGAGTTCTTGTAAATTTAAACCAACCTATTTGGCACAGTTCAGTGTGAACCAAAAACAGCAGAAGACCCTCTGTCACTTTGAGTTTACTAAAACATCTACATCAGAATTTCTTTTACCCTAGTCTAAACTTTAGAATGCTAGCATAGCTATTTAATAACTCTTCTGTTGGACTCTGCATTAATTAGACTGAACGCCTTAATTCTCCAAAAGTTTTATCTATACTGCAAAAAAATTGTTTTAACCTGATAATGAGTCAGCCTTGCTCTTTGTGCAACAGGTGAACGTTATGATAATTTAAGATACTTTTCCACTAGCGCTGATGTGTACTAACAGAGCTAAAATTAAAGAACAATGACATTTCTGTAATCTGTGAATTTAAACATGCTGTGTACTCAGATACAGAACCATAATTATCTGCACTGCATTTCAAACCGAAGCCACCCTCATGACCATGGGGGCACAAGTGGCCTGAACATATCAATATGTTCATCTCTGAGAGAGGTTTGAGTATCTTTGAAAAACATCCTCCAAAAACTGCTTAGGTTATTCTAGCAAAACATTTACTATTGCCATAACATGTCAAGCCTCAGCATAATGATCAACCAGGTTAAACAGTGTACAAAACAAAACCAAAAAACTAAGATAGTATATACAAAAGTGCCTATTATGATTTGAAGAAGCCCTGTAAATATATATTAATAAGAAATCAAACTAATTCAGAATTCTGTAATGGGTAATTCCAAACCACCATAAGAGGGATATTTGCAAATTGATAAACATTGCAAAGGTAAAAAGTAAATATAACCCTTACACTGGTAATTGGAGGGGCATTAGCAGACAAACCTAAAGTTTGGGGGTTTTTTTAAGTATTTTTATGTATTTTTTTTTTTTAAGTCTGCTTAATGTAAGCTATTTAGAACTATTCTGTATTTATTTCTCTTCTCTCCTGTGGGATGGCCTAAAGGTGAGGAACACTAAGAGGATTAGAGAAGCATGGTTGTTTTGTTTTGGTTTTTTTTAAAAGAATAGGTAAAAAATAGTAGGGGAAATGCCCTAATGTGTCTCAAGAGTGGAAGTGGTGAGGAATTCTTAAAAAGACAATTTAAAACGTTTACACAAATATTATCTAGGACTAGGTTAAGGACAGGCAACACAGATACAAATACATGGAGATTAAAAAAGACAGGCTACAGCTGTTATCCTTCAAAACATTCTGCAAAATCTTCAATCTAAGCAGAAGAGCCAGGCAGGTTAAAGAAACCCTCAACTCAGCAACTAAAGACTGATGAAAAACAAACAACAGAAACTGTTTGGAACTTACCTCCCCATTTAATCTACAAATTTTAAATTTCAGCCAAAAAAAAAAAAAAAATGTACAAAATGTAAGAACAATCATACTGGGTAGGACCAATGGTCCATCTAGCCTAATATCCTGTCTTCTGAGAGTGACCAGAACCAGATGCTTCAGAAGGAATGAACAGAACAGGGCAATCTCGACTGATACACTCCATCGTCCAGTCCCAGCTTCTAGCAGTTGGAGATTTAGGGACACCAAGAGCATGGGATTCTGACCCTGACCAATACCCACTAATGGGCCTATCCTCCATGAACTTATCTGATTTTTGAACCCAGTTATACTTTTGGCCTTCACATCATCACATGGCAGTGAGTTCCATAGGTTGACAGTAGGCTGTTACTTTACTTTGTTTTAGACCTGCTGCCTATTCATTTTATTGGGTGACCCTAAGTCCATGTGTTATGTGAAGGGGTAAATAACACTTCTCTATACCATTCATGATTTTTTAGCTGTCTACCATATTCCCCCTTAAGTAGTCTCTTTTCTAAAATGAAGTCCCAGTCTTTTTAATCTCTTGTTTGGTAGTTGTTCCATACTCCTAATCATTTTTGTTGCCCTTCTCTGCATCAGTTCCAATTTAACATATCTTTGTTGAGATGGGGTGACAGAACTGCACACAGTATTTAAGGTGTGGGTGTAGCATGGATTTATAAAGTGACATTATATTTTCGAACCCTTTCCTAACAGTTCCTAATATTGTTAGCTTAAATTACCGCTGCAAATTGAGTGGATGGTTTCAGAGAACTATCCACAGTGACTCCAACATCTCTTTCTTGAGTGGTAACAGCTAATTTAGACCCCATTATTTTGTATGTGCAGTTGGGATTATTTTTTCCAATGTGCTTAATTTGCACTTATCAACATTGAATGTTATCTGCCATTTTGTTGCCCAGTCACTCACTTTAGTAAGATCCCTCTGTAGCTCTGCTTTGGACTTAAATATCTTGAGTAATTTTGCAAACTTTGCCATCCCATTGTGTTTCTCCTTTTCCAGATCATTTATGAATATGTTCAAAAGCACTGGTTCCAGCAGATTTTTGGGGTACCCCACTGTTCACCTCTCTCTATGGTGAAGACTGGCCATTTATTCCTACCCTTTGTTTCTTTTCTTTTAAGCAATTACTGATCCATGAGAGGACCTTCCTCTTATCCCATGACTGCTTATTGTGCTTAAGAGCTTTTGGTGTGGGACCTTGCCAAAGGCTTTCTGAAAGTCCAAATACACTATATCCACATGCTTGCTGACATCCTCCAAGAATTTGAATAGATTTGGGGAGGCATGATTTCTCTTTACAAAAGCTGTGTTGACTCTTCCCCCAACATATTGTGTTTATCTATGCACCCGACAATTCTGTTCTTTACCATAGCTTCAACCAAATTTGCCTGGTATTAAAGTTAGGCTTATCAGCCTGTAATTATCAAGATCACCTCTGAAGCCTTTTTTTTAAAATCAGCATTACATTAGCTATTCTCCAGCTATGTGTGTGCGTGTAGACACAAAGGCTGATTTACATGATAGTTTACATACCAGTTAGTACTTGTGCAATTTCAAATTTGAGTTTCCTTCAGCACTCTTGGGTGAATACCATTTGAGTCCTGGTGACTTATTATTCTCTATGAGTTTGTTCCAAAACCTCCTCTACTGATGCCTCAATCTGAGATAATTCCTCAGATTTGTCATCTAAAAAGAATGTCTCAGGTGTGGGGATGTTCCCCACATTCTCTACAGTCAAGACTGATGCAAAGACTTCATTCAGCTTCTCCGCAACTGTTTGTCTTTGAGTGCTCCTCTAGCACCGGATTGGCCAGCAGTCCCAGCGACAGGTTGGCATGCTTCCTGCTTGAGGTACTTAAAAAAAATTTTGCTATTAGTTTTTGTGTCATTAAACTAGTTGCTCTTATAATTCTTTCTTGGCCTAACCTTATTATACCTTTGCACTTGACAGAGTTGATGCTCCTTTCTATTTTCCTCGCTAGGATCTGACTCCCATCTTTTAAAGAATTCCTTTTTGACTCTAATCACCTCTTTTACTTTGCTGTTTAGCTATGGAGGCATTTTTTTTTTTTGGATTCTCTTACTTTTCTTTATTGGAGGTATATATTTAGTTTGAGCCTCTATCACAGTGATTTTTAAAGTCTCCATGCAGTCTACAGGCATTTCACCATTGAGACTATTCATTTTAAATTTTCGTTTAGCTAGTTTCCCTTTTGAAGTTAAATGCTACTGTGGTGGGTTTCTTTGGCATTTTTACCCTTAAAAGGATGTTCAATTTAATTACATTAATCTAATATATGGAGATATACCTATCTAGGACTGGAAAGGACCCTGAAAGGTCATTGAGTCCAGCCCCCTACCTTCACTAGTAGGACCAAGTACTGATTTTGCCCCAGATCCCTAAGTGGCCCCTTCAAGAACTGAACTCACAACCCTGGGTTTAATAGGCCAATGCTCAAACCACTGAGCTATACCTCCCCCCTACATTATGGTTATGATTACTGAGTGGTCTGGCTATATTCACCTCTTGAACCAGAGCCTGTGCTCCCCTTAGAACTAAACCAAGAATTGGTTAAAGATGTAAGGAATTGATAAGTATACTGTGAATGAACATCAGTTGCAAAGTTTACCCACTGAACTAAAAGTTAAAGCCAAAGAAAAATGGGAGGAATTTAACAGGAATTTAGACTCCCACATGTATTCCCTTCTAAAGGTTAGCTGAACCTCAGATGGGGATTTCTTCCACACCCAACAATTAATCTCCATACTCTACAAAAGAGTTCACAATCCAGACTACTGACATCACTGAGGCTCCTGAGACATTAAGAAATATTTCCTGGTGCTGTTCAAAAAGGAGGGGCTGCTGGAGCCACGTATGCACAAAGTCCTGGTTCCATAAGTGGGGGATACCACTTCTCCCTGTCAGAGATCACACATACTAAAGACTTCTCAAAGGGCTACTTGCCACTGGAAATTCCAAAGAGGGCTCCAGAGCCCATATGTGTATATCTACCCTGAAACTTGGAGCAAACCTCCCAGACAGGTAGGCAGACTCACACTAGCATACTAAAAATAGCTGTGTGGACATTGTGGCACAGGCAGAGGCTCAGGCCTGGGTCTGAGCTCAGGTGGCTGGCCCAAGCCTTTTCCAAGGCTGCAACATCCACACAACTATTTTTTGCATCTGTCCACTTGCAGTGTAGACTATCACATCATTCTCTTAGCAGGGAAGTGAAGGGTGCTGCTGAAAGTATGTGTCCAGAAGTCCTCACTCCACTAATACCAACAGTAGTACAGGTAGCTGCACTATTTTAGAATGTTGTAATATCAACTGTGGCAGGTGACAAAGGTTAGGGTAAGGACAAAAAATGATTAAGCATTTCATTTTGAAATCATATTTCTACTTTAGAGCCTATAAATGATATTTCAAAATCTCAGTTCATTAAGCAGCAGTGACATTAGCTCCTCCTGTGTAATGTTTATCAATAAATTATGTCTAAAACCCAGTAAAGCAGGGCTAGAATCTTCTCAATTGTTATTTCTTTTAAAAAATAAAATATCATTAGTTTCATCATCATAAAGGGTGTAAAAGTTTCTGAAAGCACACCAGTTCAGTGCACCCATTCCTGACCCTCCACCAATGCATGGTTTTCCCACTGTAGACCAGGACAAAGACCTAAACAAGTTAAAGTGAGAGAAGCTTCCTCACTGGTTTTGCCATTTCACCTGCCATAGGAAGAACCATTAAGGCTTTGTCCAGACTGTCTGACCAACACTATTTAACATCTGATCATGCAACTGGGTACAACAGTCACAGCTTGTATGGCTTTGTATTCTAAAGCAAACAGGACTCTGCTTCAAATGGCCATATCAGACAACACTGGGATTGATATATGTGCTATGCATACATCTCCCAATTAAAGTAGAAT
Source organism: Trachemys scripta elegans (assembly GCF_013100865.1). Lineage (NCBI taxonomy): Eukaryota > Metazoa > Chordata > Testudines > Emydidae > Trachemys > Trachemys scripta. Next base: position 65,096,831 of record NC_048298.1, read on the forward strand.
TAAAGCAAAGCACAGCAACAACCAAGATTCGAAGAAGTCGCAACTCTGCACTACAATTGACAATGCTGAAAGCAGACTGGGAGATGTACTGAACTCATCACTGCCCAAGAGGCGAAATTAGCAACTTTAGAATTTTACTGCTCAGATAATTAGTCAAAGTACTTAGGTTAAGGCTCCCTTCCCTGGGGCTTTGAAGGTCTCCTGTCAGGCTGGGGAGGACAAGGCCACATGGAACCTAGCCCACTGAGTTTTGCATCAGCCTCCAGGCTTTGCTCCTAACAAAGCCCATCAGGATCAGTGACCCAGCTTCACACCAACCCCTCTTCACGCAGCCTGGGGAATGCGACCCTCAGGCGCAGCCCTTAGATATGGATGGGAGCGTGCTCAGGGTATTATGCTGTTCAAGACGCTTATGAGAGGCCTTGTAGATAGGGCCTGAGTGATGAGCCATTCCCCTTCCCCACAGCCGGGTCCCAGCCACACATCGCTGTCGGGGAAAAAGGGACACAGCCAGGCCCGTCCCGAGCAGTGGGAAGAGGCCACTTCTCCCCCCTTGCTGTCCCGCACAAGGATACACTTCCGAGGGGAGGGCTCCCTCCAGCCCTGGCTGGAGCTGAATCCGGGTCCTCCCCCGCTCCCCGGCGGCCTTCCGGGCGGGTTGCTTCCCCGATCTCCCCCACCCCGGCTCCTGCCCCAGCGGCCCCCGCCGCGGTAAGGCCGGCCTCGGAAGCGGAACCGATCCAGCGCGTTGTGGCTGCGCTCCCAGAACGAGAGCCTGGGGCCAGAGTCGGAGTGGGAGTGGGAGCCCGGAGGCATCCGCGACGAAGGCAGCGGCGGCGGGTGAGAGCGGAACGACTCCTTGGGCCGGTAGCCGCCGTGGCCGTGCAGGTGGCCGAGCTCCGGGGGCGGTTGGTGCCGCGAGCGGGGGAAGCGGCGCGAGGAGGAGAGGGAGGCGCCGCCGCGGAGCCCGGGAGGCGGCCTGCGCCTCGAGTAGGGCCTGGTGCTGATGAGGCCGCTGGCGGGCTCGGAGCCGTTATTGTCATCGTCGCTGATCTCGCCGTCCTCCAGCTCCCCCTCCTCCTTCGGGGACAGACCGCTAGGCTCCAGCGGCGCCGCCTCGGCAGGGGCTGTGGCCGCCGCCATGGATCCAGTCCAGGCGCTCCGGAGAAGCAGGGAGCGGCTCGTAGCGGTACAAGCGCTTTCGATTCCAGAGTAGCCCAGCCCCAAAACTTCCCCACCACGTCTGTCTTCAGGATCCCCCCGCCTTACCCCTCCCCCCGCCAGCTGTAGTCTCGCGAGAACGAATGACTCCCCTCTCTCACTCCCCCTCTGGAGGGGAGGGAAGCCATAGTAGATTGCGTCATAGAGAGGGGCCGCGCGCTGTATCATGGGAGCTGTAGTTCTGACTAGGAGACGGGGCGCGTCCGTTGTAGAGGGGAGAGCCGGCAACGAGTCGAGCCCGGCCGTCCTGCAATGGGGCGGGGGTGGATAACGGTCTCCAAGGGCAGCGGCATCTCCCGCCATGTTGGTGAAGGAGCTGGATGGAGCCGCCGGGACGCCGCCATCTTATTAAAGGGAAAGAGCGAGTCTCCCCAGACCACCCCGTGTGCCGCCTGCGAGAGAAGATGCCGACCAGCTGCGCGGCGGCGGGGTGCGCCGCCGTCTACAACAAGAGCGTCAACGTCAGCTTCCACCGGTACCGCCTGGGGTGGGGGAGGGTTAGGCCTGGCTCTCCGGGCGGCTCTCTGCTCCTGGAGAAGCCGGCTTTGTGTTCGCGCCTTCGGCTTTCTAACCAGCGGTCCTTCCGCCGCCCCGAGAGCGGGCTGTAACGCGCCGCCGCCGCGCGGAGCGGCTCCCCTGTCTGCGCGGGCCGAAGGGCTGTGTGCTTCGGTCGAAGAACTCCCCACACCAGTCACCCGTGTAGACACGGTTCAGCCCCCTCCGGGCCGCCGGTGTGTGGTGCTGGTGTAGTTTAGCCAGCGCTATGGAGAGCTCACGGAGTTCTGAGCCAGTCAAATGATTTTTTAAAGAAGCGAATTCCGGGTAACTATTGTTATAGTTGCCTAGCCTGGAACCAAGATCTCAAAGGCTTGGCCAGGTTTTTTTCCCCTTGACATTCAGATCTGCCGTATAACAAGAATGAAAGTTGAGCATTGAGAAAGGAAGAAATTGTTAGTCAGTCCTGTCTAAAGCTGCCATTTGTTTGTTTTGACATCTTCTAAACTCTAATGTCCAATTAACAGCTGGGAGAAAGAATGTCTTTGTTAAAGAACCAACAACCTCACCTCTTCAGACAAGGGGTGAACTCTCAGTATGCCCCTCTGAGACGCTCAAGCAGCCCTTTAGTCACACTATGGAAGGTCAGATATTATTCCTGGTATTTTTGTGCTGAAACACAAATTTTAACATTTGACAGTTGAACCTCTTAGACTTTATTTATACATTGAAGGGGAAAAAAAGGGCACAAATCCCATTTTAAAAACTCCCTTATCAGTCATATTTAAATCTTAGTTCAGTCACTTGTGTTTTTTGGACTTAGTATTTGGAAACTAACTTCTATGAACAGACCTGTCAAGTCACACTAAAACTTGAGGGAAACATTGTCATTTTATATTCCTTGTAAAGATGAATTTCAATGGGTTTCTTTGAACAAAACACAAATTTAATTTACTTTATTATTTTATAGCACTCAGAATCCCCAAAGTGGATTTGGTTTGTTTTTCCCCAAAGTCTCCCCTCCCCCCCCCCCTTATTATTATTTATCTGCAATCAAAGTAAAAAAAAAAAGACTGGATAGATTTCAAGACCAGAAGGGACTGATGGTGAGGTAATGAGCCATCCCTGAACTAGAGCCTCATTAAGCCATATGCAGTGGTGAGTCATTCCTGTGCTCAGCGCAGCCATTCCACAAGCCAGGAGCTGGTCTGGTGACTCTCCGGACATATACCAGCCTCACAGGAGACACGGCAGCTTGGTCAGCCCAACATGATTTTATGGCTTGGAACACCACTACCTGATAGTGGTGACAGACTTTACAGGCTTCAGTCTGCTCCAGCCCTGCCCTTGTTCCACCTTAGCTCCCAGCCCTACTCTTGGCTTGTTCCAACCCCTCTCTTGACTCCAGCTCTGGTTCCTGGCCCAGCTGTCGCTGCACCAACTTACTTCCACTGCATCAACTGGGCCACACCCTCTACGTCTTGTTTTCTGACTTCTTGTATAACATAGGCCATAGAACTTCCCCCAAATAATTGTTGTATAAATAATACTAGTGATATCTTATCTAATTATTTCTATTGTCTTTTCTCTTAGATTTCCCTTGGATCCCAAGAGAAGAAAGGAATGGATACGTCTTGTAAAACGCAATAATTTTGTGCCGGGCAAACACACTTTTCTTTGCTCAAAGCATTTTGAATCCTCCTGTTTTGACCTAACTGGACAAACTAGACGACTTAGAGTGGATGCTGTTCCTACAATTTTTGATTTCCCTGCTCATCTAAAACTCAGGGTAGGTTATTGGAATGTATGTCACTCTCTGAAGTCTTCTGCATTTTTTCAGTTTATATAAAAAAAAAAAAACCCACACACACACACGTGACCATCCCATACAAAATTTAAAGAAAATAAACTCAAACAAAAGGTTACTTAAACAGTTTGTCCTTATTTTACAGTCATAACACTATAGCATGTCTTCCACACCCATCAAATATTTTTAAATGGAAAAATGTGATTATAAAATCACCAGTGTTGGTAGGGAAACAAGAGTATGAATAGTATCTGAAATTACTTTTTTAAACTTTTGTTGTTGTTGTTTGTTGTTTGTTGTTTTTTTAATGGAGATTGTGTCCATTTATAAACACACACAACTATAAATATATTGCTGCCCAAAACTCATCCCAGAGATGCCCTCAATTTAGTCATTTAACATTGCTATGTGGTAATTACTAGAATAGAAATATTTAAACTTTTGAAGAAATGTGATTCCAGAGAAGTTTCTTCCATTGGCAATTCAGCATGTTGGCTAGTATGCCCCAGTCTTTTTCTTCCTTCGTCATCACTTGCTTTACTATTGTTACCAGGCAGGCAGTTTTGTAACTGTCTCACTTGCAACTTATACTAGCACAGATCATAGTGGATTGATTTAAATCATCTGTACTAATCAAGATTTAAATCAGCAAGCAGAAAACCTTGATTTAAATAAGCAATTTTAATCTATTATGTGTTTGTGCTTTCTAGTTATTTTTCTAAAGGAAGATTGATTCTCATTGGTTGGGGACCATTAGAACATTGATTTGCAACTAAATATAGCCTTCATATTAAACTTGGTGGTATTTTTTTGCTAACCAGGTGGATACACTATACGTATACACATTGTTTGCGATAGTTTAACTTACATTTATTTGGATTCTGAAGTTTTACTTTTTTATTATGTTATAAAATTGTGAATGATGCATTTCTTATTTACTAGATGATGAATTGTTTTACTTGTGATTTGTCAAGTTGTATTTGGATAGAAATTCAAATCTAATTAAAAGTGCAAAAACAGCATTATAAGGGCTTTTTTATTATTTAATAAAGCTACCTTAAAAGTGCTGGATACATAAGACAAAAAGCGTATCAAGAAGTTTATCAAAATATTTTGCATTTAAAATTGACTTACTAATCAACAGAAGTGTAATATGTAGATTGATTGTTTCTGTTTACTATGTCCTTCAAGATTTTAGAACTAACAGCTCTCTCTTTCTCTCCCAGTCAGAGTCAGTGACTTATTTTTCTCAGTGAGTGCTCCACTCCTGCCCCAGTTCTGCCCCTTTCCCAGAGGCCCTACCCTTGCTCCGCTGCTTCCCATTCCCGACACCCTCCCCCACGTGCCGAACAGCCGCTCGGCCAGCAGGTGGTGAGCATGCCCTATTTTTTTTTTTTTTTTTTTTTCCTGTGAGTGCTTGAGCCCTGGAGTGCCTATGGAGTCGGCACCTGTGCTCCTAGTATTTATTTATAGATAGGAAAACGAGCTGTCCTGCTTTTTTTTTTTTTTCCTTTCAACTCCCAGTCAGTGTCTCAACTTTGAGTGCACAAGACATTGAACTGAACTAGTTGAATAAACTGAATTGAAGAAAATATTCTCTCTGCGCCTGAAAAAGAGGCTGCTTCTGTAAGAAGTTGTTCTAAAACTTCAACAACCAGTAGTTCCAGGTGCTTAGCCAGTGGTTTCCACCATTTCAGTGGTGTGAATTTCTTTAAAACGTCAGCAGCAAACATGGATTGCTTAATATAATTTTTTTGTTTAAATTATTTTAATAGATTAAAGTACATGTAGGCTTTAAAATAGGTTGTCAATTTCAAATGAATTTTAAATAAATAAACCCCGTGTTTAATTTAAAACATTAATTCGTTTTATCCACCTTTGCACTGACATTCTACAACTATTTGTTTTTCCCCATGGTGTTTGAAAACCATGAACAACTGCTGTTTCTTAGCAGTTTAAAGATGGCACTAGATTAGAGTGATCAGATGTCCTGATTTTTATAGGGGCAGTCCTGATTTTGGGGTCTTTTTCTTATATAGGCTCCTATTACCTCCCACCCTCTGTCCCGATTTTTCACATTTGCTGTCTGGTTGCCCTACACTAGATGCTGTGGTCGCGGCTGAGGGATTGTAGAAGTAGAGATTGAAATGACAATAAATGGTTGGGATTACAGTTGATGCTGCACTCAGTATCTGAGCTGTTTGCACTAATGAAAACAGATGATGAGATGGTCTGTTCAAATTACTTATGGCTGCGTTATTCAGCAAAGAAGCAGTTTATTCATCAGTAATTGGGCTTTAGAATGAGCTGCTACTCTGAAAAGTAACTAACACTAGCATCAGTTTTGAAAACAAAATGTGATCTCATGCATTTGATGACAGAAAGGTGGTGAAGTACAGGAGGAATTGAAACATTTTTATTGTATTATACAGTATTTTATTTTGGTGGTGGTATTTTTTTTCTCCTCTGAGAGAAACTGATTGAGAAATTCATACATAAAAAGGGGAAATTAACAGATAAAGAATGTCTCTAATCTCTGTTTCATAGTAGCTATTATAGCTCATCTTAGTGACTTAAATTTGAAGCTGCAGGGTAAGAGAGCTTCTCTGAGCTGCATTTGGCTGTGTGCCTTAGCATAGATGAAATTGGACAGTTGTCTCAAAATTAATAACAATACTCTGTGTTTTAAATGTACCTAGTTACTGCAGCCTTAGTATAGTTCTGTTCTGAAAAATGAATTTGTAAGAAATGGCACCTGTTTGTCAATTACTGTTAATAAAAATGGGGAACATGGTGCAATTACAAAGGTTCACTGTCTTGTTTCTGTTGCCTGCTTCCTCCCTTTCACTTTGTTCCAATTGTTCATTTTCTGCATCTTGTCTGTCATTAGACTAAGCTCTTTTAAACAAAGATCATGTCACTTCTGTGATATTACAGTGCTAAAATATTATGCCCCAGTTTTGATTGGGGCACCAAAGCAGTGTAAATTCCCTACAAAATAACTACACCTCTACCCCGATATAACGCTGTCCTCGGGAGTAAAAAAAATCTTACCGCGTTATAGGTGAAACTGCGTTATATCAAACTTGCTTTGATCCGCCGGAGTGCAGTCACACCCCCTGGAGCACTGCTTTACTGCTTTATATCCGAATTCGTGTTATATCGGGTTGCGTTATATCGGGGTAGAGGTGTATTAAAAGAACTATTAAGGTTGAAAGGAGAGATGCTGAGAAAATAAATTTCAGAATTAAGGTTCCTGTGCAACTTGTGCATATACATTATAATATCTTTAATTAAGTGATAATATACTCCTCCATCCCCCTTCCCCGCCACCCACACACACACAGAGACAGGACCTTTTCCTCATTCAGTGCACAGGATAACTGTTTTGTGAATGAGGCAGCTGTTCGTTCTTCATTTGCATTGTGTGGCCCTATGCTTTGTTTACACCTTTCATATGGTGCACTGAAATAGGAATTTTTAATTTAATCTCCTATTTCACACTTCACTTATAGTGTTCTTGTGCCTCACAAATGGTCTTTCACAACACCAGGTGATGTAGGAAAGCATTGTTCTCCCTGTTTTACAGGTAAAGAGCTGAGGCAAAGAAATTAAGGGTCAAAACTTACAAAATATCCACTAATTATGAATGTTTCAGTGACTGAGTGCCCTACTTGAGACACTTGGGGGGCAGTTTTTCAGAGATGTTAAGCATCTCCAGTTTTCATGACTTCAGTTGGAATTATGCTTTCTGAAGAGTCAGACCCTAAGTGCTGTCCACACAGAGACTTAATGCATGGCAAGCCATGATATAAAACTACAGCATGCTAATCTTCTATCCACTAAGCTGTGGTCACAGCAGTGGGTCAAAGCACACTATGGGATTTTTAGTGCATGATAGTGGGGTCCACACAGTCATTCAGTGTGTGGCAATTAATGAACTGTAGATTTACATCCCAGCTTGCTACATACTAAGGGTATGTCTACACCAGTGGTTCTCAAACTAGGGCCGCCGCTTGTTCAGGGAAAGGCCCTGGCGGGCTGGGCTGGTTTGTTTATCTGCCACGTCTGCAGGTTCGGCTGATCGCGGCTCCCGCTGGCCACGGTTCACCGCTCCAGGCCAATGGGAGTAGCAGGAAGGGCGGCCAGCACGTCCCTCAGCCCACGCCACTTCCTGGAGCGGCGAACCGCGGCCAGTGGGAGCCGCGATCAGCCGAACCTGCAGACGTGGCAGGTAAACAAACCGTCCCGGCCCGCCAGGGGCTTTCCCTGAACAAGCGACAGCCCTAGTTTGAGAACCACTGGTCTACACTACCTGCCGGATCAGCAGGCAGCAATCGATCCAGCAGGGGTCGATTTATCGTGTCTAGTCTAGACACAATAAATCGATCCCCGAGTGCTCTCCCGTCGACTCCTGTACTCCACTGCTGCGAGAGGCGCAGGCGGAGTTGACAGTGAAGACACCATGGTAAGTCGATCTAAGTACCTCGACTTCAGCTACGTTATTCACGTAGCTGAAGTTGGGTAACTTAGCTCGATTCTCCCCCTTCCCCTTTCCTTCCCCCCAGTGTAGATCAGGCCTAAGTCTCCATGTGAACAAGACCTTAGTGTCTCATGTTGTGTACCCAGAAATAAGGAGCACACAACTTGTAGCATACTTTGAACTTTTGGTTTAAATAGCTTGTCTATCATTTCTATGCCTCAAATTATAAAACTGCCATCAGTTTTGTATACTTACATCTGAAAACATGATTATAATTTGTTTACTCCTTAAATGAAAACAACAATCTAGAATTAATTCTTACTGAAATATAACATTTCAGTTGTGAAGACTGGGCTTATGGTTTGTATTGCAAGTATAAAAACTGATGTGTGGTATTTGGTGTTTTAGCATCACCTAAATGGAAAGTAGTTTGTCTCTTTTTTTTTTTTTTTCTCTTGTTTGTTTATAAATCCTAATCATAGCTACTTGACATCAGCAGATAAAACTTAAAATCTGTCAATTGAGGCTTAATTTATTTTTCAGAAATCAAAACTTTATTATATGATTTATTTATGCATTACTAGTTACTCTTGCTTACTGCTTTTTCACAGCCAAATTTATTTAAAGGTTTATTTGCAATCAGTTGTTTATTCACACAGAAAAAAAGCTACAATAAACTATTTTGGAACTGAGAAAATTGTATAACTTTTATATTTTTTTTTCTTTTTCCATTTGCTCCATTTTCAAAAGAACTATTCTTCCTATTCTCATCTTGCACATTGTGGATCTATGTAAATGATCAGGATCTGTCTTTCCCTAATGTCATGCTTTATTAGATTAGAGGGAGTAGGAGTGGGATACCTTCTAACATTTATGGGAGGGGTTATTACAAATGCAATAATACATATTTACAAAAATGTACAGGCTCCTTGTATTTGAATTTCTAGAAATGTAGTAATTACATGTTAGATTAATTTGAAGTTTGGCATTTTATAAACTTGCATAATGCCATGATAAATTTAGGTTTTATTTTCTTTCCTGTCATTTTTATTTACAGAAACCTATGTCAAGAAATCTTCTGAAGAAGAAAGATGCTTATACCCCAGAAGGGGTATCTAACTTCAAAACAAATATTAGCTGTAGACAAGTACAACTTGAACACAGTTATGCTTTCAGAAGCCCCATGGAAGCCAAGAAAAGGATAATTAAGTTAGAAAAGGAGATAGCAAGCTTGAGAAGAAGAATGAAGAACTGCATTCAAAAAGAACATAAAGCCACACAAAGATGGATAGAAATGACTTGCCTCATCAAAAACTTGGAAACAAATAATATTTTGCCAGGAGTTACATTGGACCACATTTTACCAAATGCCTTAAGAAACCTTCCCTTGGAAGATTTCAAAAATATTTTACAGGAACAGCAAGATCATCTATAACAGCTTTTCCAATTTTAAAACTAGACTTCAAAATTTAAATTTATACTGAATATAATGCCAAAAAAATGTATCCAGCTTATTATGTTTTTCTAAGACATTCTTGTGGTGGTGAGGACAACACTGGTTCTTATAACTGCTTAATTAATTGCAAATACCCATCTATTACTAATGAAAACTTCACCACAAGTCTTTTAATTGTGATAGTAAGTTTTCAATCAGTTAATAAGAGTGCCTTATGCAAGAACTAGTTCTGTGAATTAACCATCTTTCATTTTTAAATAATTGAGGATTGTGTTTTGGTTGATGTTGATTGGTTGGTCTATTTTTGTAGAACATCTGAGTAATTGAATTGGACCAATTTTTGATGGAACACACACTCTATTCAGGTAAGTTTTACTTTAAGAATAATAACCACTTTGTATTACTAATGATCAAACATAAAAATTTCTTACTAGTGAACACTGTCCCACAGTCCCTCATACCTCTGAGATTCACAGTTAAGTACCTCCAGCACCATCATTCGAGACCCCACAGAGGCCTCTGTGTGTGTCCAGGGTCTATAGTAAGTCATGGGATAGAGGCTGACATGCTGGGGAGAAGTGGCCTGGTAAGCCCAGAAAGGAGGAGCATTTACTTTGTTCTGGTTCATTGGAGGTTCCTGAAGAAGATGAGACTTTTCCACTGAGTTCTGTCTTGTCCCAGGAGCTGCCATTGCAGCTGCCCAGGGTGATGCCGGAGACCACAGCCATTGTGGTGTTACAGGACCTTAGCTTGGGTATCCTGTGGATACCTGTGGTCTGCCATTTTGGCAGCAGGACAATGTAGAGAGCAAGTTCCTTGAGGGGTTGTTACAGAAATTTGCTGTATATATGTTGTATATGTGCACGTATACAAAAAGGCTAAGTTGTATGGAAACACAATTAAGCTAACAACACAAACTGTAAGAGAGGCTACTTGTGAACTGACAGCAAATGCCAAAGTGATGTTGAAAGTATGGAAGTTGCATTTTGACAAAGTGCTGAAGCAAGCATTTTAGACATGCTAGATGAACAGGGTGTCTTGAAAGGCAGAATGGATGTCAGCACTGAACCACCATCAGCAGAAGAATCAGAGCAGTGAAAAAGTTGAAAAATGGGAAAGCTTCAACAATAGATAGTGTAACAGCCAAGACACTAAAAATCAGTCGGACAAGTGCTATCAAAGCATTAGGAAAATATACAAGAAGGTATGGGAGCAGGAGGAGCAACTGGATGACTGGGTAAAGGCAATAGTATGTACCGGTCCTGAAGAAAGGTGATTCTGTCAATCTAAATAATCATAGAGGTTAGTCTCAGTATCATGGAAAATGAATGTAATTATCAACAGATTAAGACTGGTTTTCGAGGAAGTAGTAGGTAAGGAAGTGAGACTTCAGAACAGAAGTTGCATTGATCAGATATTTATGCTCCAACAGTTTATTTGGGCATGGGAGAATGGAAGGATGAGAAGGGGAATTAAAGATAGTTGCTGTTTTAATCAATTTCACGAAGGCATTCCAGTTACTTTCCATAATGCTTTCCTCCAAAACATTAAAATCATATGGAGTTTCGATAATTGCAATTATAAAAGTTATGTACAAGGACTCCTATAGTGTGCCCTAAGAGTTGGTGGAAAGCTAAGTTAAGCTGGTTGGGCAAAAAGTAGTACATATTGGTCTGGTTATTAATCTGGATAAAACTAAGTCCCTGACCACAACCTCCAGCTCCAACTAGCTCGGTATTAACCTTTCCAGGTGGAACATCAAGCAGGTGGCAACTATCAAATATTTGGGCAGTGTCCTAGACTGTGCTGGAGGATGCTTGAAATATGTAGACGTTTGTATATCAGCAGCTGCTGCCATGTTCTGGGCCCTTCAGTGGCCTCTGTGGGAAGGTTATGACATCAGGCTTGTGAGGAAGCTATGGATCTATAGAGCCACAGTTAAAGCAACTCTCTTATACAGAAATGAATCATGGGTGCTGAGGAAGCCTTAAGAACACCAGATTATGAGCATTGAAAAATGTCAGTCTTTGTCAGCTGCTCTATGTCAAGTGGCAGGACAAGACTCAAAATGAGGATATTTGAAGCCAAACCCAGCAGTCATCTCCAGCAGCACTGGTTTGGTTTCAGCAGCTTTCTTGATATGGAGGTATTATTAGAATGGAAGAGTAATGAATTTCTAAGTGTGTACACCACAGAATTCCACTACATGGCCGGTGAGCACATGGGTATCAAAAACTTAGATGGTGCAACAAGATTTCAGTTGATATCCATCACTGGCATATACAACTAGACTTCCTTAAATATCTTGCACAGAGATGGATCCAGTGGTGCTTGATTTGCAAGGAAGCCATGTCCCTTTGAAATTTGTCATGAAAACTAAATGTATAGTTTGTTATATTGGGATAGTCACGATTTTCTCCTAAAGTGATTTTTTTTTATCATTCATAAGTTATCTTTAGATGAGAGTACATGCAAATAAGTAATAAAGCTACAAAAGAAATATTTCCTTTAAAAATATACTTAATGAATTCTTGTACTTTTTTTTTCTTTTATGTTTAGGTATTGTCCATCTTGGAGATGTTTCATACAGGTATATACTACAGGCATTTTGCTGTACCTTTATTAAGGCAAGTGCTTTTTAAGTAAAGGATATAAAAAGTAGTACTTCAGAAGTGGCTAAGGAGTATACCCTACCTGTACTCTTCAGCTGTTTTCAAATTTTAAGCTAGTTCAATATATAAATAAATTTATATCTTGCCTTTTATGAAGGAGGAGCATGTTAGCTGGGGGCGGGAGGTTGTTTGTTTCTCTCCCCACCCCCTTTCCTTTTTTCACCAATTAAAAGATGGCAGTTGTCACATGAAGAAAAGGGAACTTAGTTATTCTCTTCAAAATATCCTATGCTAATAGTGCTTACCCTTTTTTTCTTTTTTGGCACATAACTGCTTGTATTGCTCAGAAGCAAAGTTTTGTTTTTAATTCTACTTGGTGAGTATCTCTCATTCTTTCCTTTGAACACTGAGTCACAAGAATAGTTGATTTTAAAAAGCTTGCCTCAACCTACTTTTTGAGGTAGATTAATACTCTAAAAATAGTGGTACAAACTTATTCAAATCACAGCTTCAAATGCTGATTATGTAAATCATGGCAAATTTAGTATTTTACAGATCTTAATAAGGACTCTGTTTATCAGTGGAGTGAACAATGGAATAACGTCTCAATCTTGATAATATTTGGGTGTCAAATTCCAATAAAGACAAGACTTGTTTGTCAAATTGGATAATTTAATAGTAGCAGATCTTCCATACATCAGAAAAGGAGATAAATGTAAAAATAACTAATGTATAAAGCAGATTATCATTAGATACATCTTAATTTGTGGTAATACCAAGGGCCCCAGTGATGGGGCAGGATTATGTTGTGCTTGGTATTTGTATAAACATACACGCATACTGTTCACACTCCAATGAGTCTAAATCTAACTATAAGACAAGAGGCCAAAGGTGGATACAGACAGACAGAGCTCAAGGAAACAGCGACTTAATATTGGTTGGCATGATAGGCCGTGGTCTTGGCATGCCAGCTACTTAATTGTAAAATTTTTTGCAGTATTCCCTGGAGGTCAGTCTCTTTGCATGAGCTTTTGAAGAAGGGACTTGATGACTGTTTATAGGGGACTGAAATTTTGGTGGGAAAAGTACCTTTTAATTTGGTTTCTTTGGGGGCAGAGTTTTCTGGAGAGTTGCAGCTGGCTTTAGTTGTATCTCTTTAAAGTCCAAGACTACTGTATTTTTATGTTCTAAATCTAAACATAGACTTACCTAAAGTTTCTTTTACGTCTAGATTTGTTTTGAGATACGCAAACACAGGACATAAAATGGTTGTATCACTTCTAACACATCCTTTATCCACTCTAAATATGTGTAGATAGTAACTTCCAATGGGAAACATAGCACAAGTACTATGGTGACTCACTCTAAACACCTAGAATAAAATGTACTTAACTTTTGAAAATGGAGAAACCTATGCAGGGCAAACCAGGACTTCTTTGACTCCTGACAGCTTCAGCTTGCAGCAGATTGTGGTGGCAAGCCTGCTTTACTGAGCAGAAAAGTGACAATCACCTCATCATGCTGGAGATTCATACAAAGTGGGAACTTGTGATCCAAGTTGGGCCCAGAGTTCATGGGACTTGAATAGTACTTCAGAATTAAATGCAATATATTGCAGGCTTTCCCATCCTATTAATCTGATACTGATTACCAGTTTGTTCCCATCTCTGTTCATTCTCTCCTTTATTACTTTATTTTCCATAAATGGGAATTGGGTTGAGGTTCTCAAGAAGTCCCCAGGAAACACTTTTTTTCTCCATTTTCTATTATTTTAATAGGGTTTGTTCCCCTATATTTCAGACTTGTTATGCAGTTACTAAAATCAAATTTAGACTATTACATCCTGTTAATGTTTGATAACTTTCTCTGAAGTCTGCTCTTAGATATAACTTTATTGGTATCTATAGGAGCATAATTTGGAGGATTCAGGGTTGGGCTGTGTGAAATGTTTGCACACAAATTCAAAACTTTTGCAACACCTTATTGGATATCAGTTTTCTTACAAAACTGAAACTCTAGGTTTGTCAAGGGTTTCAGTGAAGCGTGTGTGTTTAAGTAAAAGTTGTAGATGACTGAGTTCATTCAAAAGTTATGCTTGGAGGTGTGAATCTATGTCTAATGCAATGGTTTGCACAAACCCACACAAAGGAAAACCCCTGAGATTTGGAGAGCTTTAGATCCAGCTCTCTGGGAAAAGTAGCCCTACCTTTAAAGTTTGTTCTCTTCCCTTTGGCAGGATGGTTTTTAACTTTTTACTATAAATAAGCCCTGAAACTAAATATTACTCCAAGAAAAATATAAAAATAGGAAGCAGAGCTAGTTCACCTGATCTTTTTAGAGTTGTGACCCAGAGTCATGTGATTTTATTGGACTTGGGCTTTGTACTGAATTACTATTTGAGTGTTAATTTTTTTTTTTGTGATAATTGCAGAATGTATGCTTTGGACACACTACACTTTTGTTCATATTTCCTTTTTAATATTTAGCCCTTTACCTTTTATTATAGGTCTCTACCTTCTCCTTTTCCAGTCACTTCTACCAAAGAAGGTTTTTGTCTTCACCTCAATTTATTGATGGATTCTGGAGCAGGTTATGTCCTAACAAAAGCAATACTTGTTAGTCTGTTTTCCAAAAATGTCATGTAGACTTATAAACCAAATGCTTATTTTGTATTAGTTTTTGAACAGAGTATCGGTTTTATTTGAAATCCAGCTTATTGCATAATTAATCATTAAACACCATGCCATGTAACAGGTGACCTTAAATCTTGTATGATCATTTTGACTAAGTGCTTATGTTTTTCATAACTATTGTGCTAGTTTCAAATAAAAATGTCACTTTTCAACTGGTGTATGAAATTTTGTTCCGAGAAATGTAGTTACTACTTGTCTTACACATCCTCATGTTTGCTATATGAATATTTATATGTGCTAAACTGAATTATATACAGTCAATCTCCTGCTGGAATTTTATCAACTGAAGGAAAACTTGTACATCTATGCAACTGGCTACCCCTGAAATATTTTAATTTTATTTTTAATACTTTATGAACAAGGGGAACAAACATTCAAAAATAAACAAATTATAAAAATTGAAACCATGCTGAACTCATGAATTACATTAAAATCTTTACTTGTGAGAAGTGCCAGATTGATAGTCTTGGAGAACTAAATCCTGTGCCCTGAACAGATACAGCATCAGCAGGAACAAGTTGAGTGTGTGAGAGAGAGAGTGAGTTTGTTTTTTAACATCACTTTTTACAAATGTGCTTCAGTGTTGATCTGGAGGGACCGTTCTAGGGGTAAGGAAGTAGTTATTGAGCTGTAGTTCTGCAGTCTTAATATATTTTTGGCATTTATAAATGAATGTTGATGAGATAGCAGTTGATAACATCTTGACCCATATATGATATCACTTGGGTGCTTGATGTCTGGAGGTATTAGACTTCAGGTCCTCAAAATTTGTAGTCTCTCCACAAGTGATTAAGAGAAGGCCAACAACTCCTTGACGTAGCTCTGTATAGAGGGCTTGGGATTTTTCCTCTCCTGAATTTGTGCTGGAGTTGGAGACCATGATTCCAGGTATCAGTGTCCAATCACTCCTGGTCCTCTGTGCTGCTGCCATGAAGCTCACACTGCCAGCTTTGTGTGCCCTGAATTGGGGGATTCAGTATCTTTCACCACGGCTGGTGCACACGCTGGTTCCTGAACATCAGCCGTGGTGCAAAGAATCAGCATTCCTGCTGCAGGAATCTGTACGCCTAATAAGTGTGCCTGCCTGGGCTAAACATTCAAGCACAGCCATTGACTGTGCTTCCCACAGCACTTTCAGTGTTCTAGGGCTCCCTATTACCAAGAGACAATTAAAGTTGTTTATGTAGGTGCAGGCTGCTATTTGGTGTTTAAGCTGAAGGATTCCTCCAATGCCAAGTACATGTATCTGCTAGGGAGGTGTGCCAAGAGATGACTCCATAGGGAAAATCCTAACTCCCCCTGATTTTCACAGAAGCATTACAACACAACTGATCTCAGTTAAAACCTAATCCAAGAATCAAGTCAGTGACTGAGAGGTACTGATGCCAGGAACATAGGCTTACTTTTGCATCATATTTTGGGCCAACTGAAGGCCAGGAAGGCCTTTCTTCCTTAAAAATGACCCCAGATACAGCTCCCGTGCTCCCTATAAGAGTCTGGAGGAGCAGTAGTAGCTAGAGTAAGGGTAGGTAAACTTTTTGGCCCGAGGGCCACATCTGGGTATGGAAATTGTATGGCGGCCCATGAACGCTCACAAAATTGGGGTTGGGGTGCAGGAGGGGGTAGGAGCTCTGGCTGAGGGTGCAGGCTCAGGGGTGGGGCCAGAAATTAATTCAGGGTGTGGGAGGGGGCTCTAGGCTGGAATAGGGTGCAGGGGGAGATGAGATCTCCAGCTGAAGGTGCAGGCTCTGGGATGGGGATGAGGGGTTTGGGGTGCAAGAGGGTGCTCTGGGCTGGGACCGAGGGGTTTGGCGGACGGCAGGGGTTGGGGCATGGGAGGAGGTCAGGGGTGCAGGCTCCAGGCGGCGCTTACCTCAAGCAGTTCCCAGAAGCAGCAGCCTGTTCCCACACCGGCTTCTACAGGGAGGTGTGGCCAGGCAGCTCTGCCCCATCCACCGGCACTGCCCCTGCAGCTCCCATTAGCCACAGTTCCCAGTCAATGGGAGCTGTGGGGGCAGTGCTTGGGAAAAGGCAGTGGGCAGAGCCCCCTGGCTGCCCCTACACGTAGGAGCCAGATCGGGGACATGCCGCTGCTTCCAGGAGCGGGGTAAGCCCCAGACCCCACTCCCCAGCGGGAGCTCTAGGGCCAGATAATAATGTCTGATGGGTCGGACGCAGCCTATGGGCCATAGTTTGCTCACCCCTGAGCTAGAGGGAAGGAAAT
The DNA here is from genome assembly GCF_013100865.1 of Trachemys scripta elegans. Taxonomy (NCBI): domain Eukaryota; kingdom Metazoa; phylum Chordata; order Testudines; family Emydidae; genus Trachemys; species Trachemys scripta. Next base: position 65,113,822 of record NC_048298.1, read on the forward strand.
TGGCTGGCTGAATTTAGAGCCCTTCACCCAGAATCTTGAATAGTGAATCTGGAATTTATCTGTAGGAAAGGTTTGTCAGCTCATGGCTGGTAGTCCACATTGTGGACTAAAAAGCCTTCATGGCAAAAGGTCATGTAGAGCTATAGGAGGACCTCTACCCTGGTTGATTCTTTCCTCACAGATTGTTAGTAGCTTAAAAAAGCTAATCCATGGAGGCATGGACCTTCCCTGGCATGAGGTACAGGTGGCCTTTAATGCAAGTATAACTAATAAGGGCAGCTGCCTCAAAGGTGCATACATGCCTATAGGTGCTCTTGCTGCTTGTATCTAAGTTTCAAGGAAGTTTTAGAACCTGTCTTATATTAAGAATTTGTGGAGCCAGGCACAAGTTTCTTTGCAGAGGATAAAAGAAAGGCCACTCTGCATTCTCTTGAGCCTGTTTCTCACTTGAAGGAGGGACCTATAGACTTAAAGTCTCCACTTGAAAACAGACTTTCTTGTTAGTGATGATCATCTTCAAACAAGGTCAGGAAGCCCCTGACAGAATATGTCTTAGCAGCACCACAAGGCAAAGCATCCTAAGGTTCCTTCCAGCAAGCACCATAAAGCACCAATTACATAGACATAATTTTGGTATGCGTGCTGTGTGTTGGACTCCGCCCTGTTTGTTATCTCAATTTCCCCAGTCTTGTTTTGCTGCATAACACGAGTCACAGCAGCATTCTTTCCATGTGTCTGAAAGAATGTGAATAAAATTAATTTAGCATAGCAGAAAAACAGAAAAGAATTGAATGTTCAGTCTGGTCAGGATTTTTAGGCTGTTGACAGCAGAGGCAATGCAAAGAAGCCCACTTCTCAGGACTTCAGCCCATCCTGCTTTCAGGCTATTTACTTTCCCTGGACTTCCCACAAGTTCTCCTGAGCCTGTTTTGATTTTTCAGAAGTCTCAAGTGTAGGTAAGGAATCATCCTATGTCTTGGACTTCTAAGTACACATTATATCCGCCCTCTCCTTCATGCATGCCTTGACTTCCATGCTGTCTATAATCTGGTGAAGTTACAGTAGAAGTCTTGCAGACATTGCTCCCACAACTAAGGGTATGTCTACACTACGAAATTAGTTCGAATTTATAGAAGCCAGTTTTATTGAAATCGGTTGTATACAGCCGATTGTGTGTGTCCACACATAAAATGCTCTAGGTGCTCTAGTCGGCAGACCGCGTCCACAGTACGAGGCTAGCGTCGACTTCCGGAGCATTGCACTATGGGTAGCTATCCCACAGTTCCCGCAGTCTCCGCCGCCCCTTGGAATTCTGTGTTGAGATCCCAATGCCCGGATGATGCAAAACAGTGTCGCGGGCGGTTCTGGGTACATGTCGTCAGGCCCCTCCCCCCCGTCACAGCAACGGCAGACAATAGATTCGCGCCTTTTTACCTGGGTTACCTGTGCAGACAACATACCACGGCAAGCATGGAGCCCGCTCAGCTCAGCTGAGCTCACCGTCACCATATGTCCTCTGGGTGCCGGCAGACGTGGGACTGCATTGCTACACAGCAGCAGCTGCTAACTGCCTTTTGGCGGTAGACGGTGTAGCATGAGTGATAGCTGTGGGGCTGGCAGCCGTAGGGCTGCATTGCACCAGCCCCTTGCCCTTTGGTAGGCGATGGTATATTATGACTGGTACCCATCGTCGTCGTACTGGAGTGGCTGTCAATCATGGCCACCTGGGCAGACATGCTACTGTTTCGATGATGATGGCTACCAGTTGTAGTATACTATTTTCTGCCAATTGCCCAGTATTGTCTGCTAAGCACCCAGAAGAGGCCGAGGGCGATGCTGGGTGCTGGCGGACGTGGGGCTGGCAGACGTGGGGCTGCATTGCTACACAGCAGCAGCCCCTTGCCTTTTGGCAGACGATGGTATATTATGATTGGTATCCATCATCATCATACTGGAGAGGCTATCACTCATGCTGCACCGTCGGCTGCCAGCTTAAGATGTAAAAAATAGATTTGTTCTGTATTCATTTGCTTCCCCTTCCTCCGTGAAATCAACGGCCTGCTAAGCCCAGGGTTTTCAGTTTAATCTTTGGGGGGGCCATTCTGTGTGACAGTTGTTTGTGTTTCTCCCTGTTCCTGTACCTGTACGCCATGTCGTCACTCGGCCCTCCCTCCTTCTCCTGGTCCATCAGATACTAGTTTCGCGCCTTTTTTCTGACCAGGCGCCATAGCTAGCACTGGATCATGGAGCCCGCTCAGATCACCGCGGCAATTATGAGCACTATGAACACCACGCGCATTGTCCTGGAGTATATGCAGAGCCAGGACATGCCAAGGCGAAACCCGGACCAGCCGAGGAGGCGATTGCAGCACGGCGATGAGAGTGATGAGGAAATTGACATGGACATAGACCTCTCACAAGGCACAGGCCCCAGCAATGTGGAAATCATGGTGTCACTGGGGCAGGTTCATGCCGTGGAACGCCGATTCTGGGCCCGGGAAACAAGCACAGACTGGTGGGACCGCATCGTGCTGCAGGTATGGGACGATTCCCAGTGGCTGCGAAACTTTCACATGCGTAAGGGCACTTTCATGGAACTTTGTGCCTTGCTTTCCCCTGCCCTGAAACGCCAGGATACCAAGATGAGAGCAGCCCTCACAGTTGAGAAGCGAGTGGCGATAGCCCTGTGGAAGCTTGCAACGCCAGACAGCTACCGGTCAGTCGGGAATCAATTTGGAGTGGGCAAATCTACGGTGGGGGCTGCTGTGATCCAATTTGCCAGGGCAATGAAAGACCTGGTGATATCAAGGGTAGTGACTCTGGGCAACGTGCAGTCAATAGTGGATGGTTTTGCGGAAATGGGATTCCCAAACTGTGGCGGGGCCATAGACGGAACCCATATCCGATCTTGTCACCGGAGTACCAAGCCACCGACTACGTAAACCGCAAGGGGTACTTTTCAATGCTGCTGCAAGCCCTGGGGGATCACAAGGGACGTTTCACCAACATCAACGTGGGATGGCCGGGAAAGGTACATGATGCTCGCGTCTTCAGGAACTCTGCTCTGTTTCGAAAGCTGGAGGAAGGGACTTTCTTCCCGGACCAGAAAGTAACCGTTGGGGATGTTGAAATGCCTATCGTGATCCTTGGGGACCCAGCCTACCCCTTAATGCCATGGCTCATGAAGCCGTACACAGGCAGCCTGGACAGGAGTCAGGACCTGTTCAACTACAGGCTGAGCAAGTGCCGAATGCTGGTGGAATGTGCATTTGGACGTTTAAAAGCGCGCTGGCGCAGCTTACTGACTCGCTCAGACCTCAGCGAAAAGAATATCCCCATTGTTATTGCTGCTTGCTGTGCGCTCCACAATATCTGTGAGAGTAAGGGGGAGACCTTTATGGCGGGGTGGGAGGTTGAGGCAACTCGCCTGGCCGCTGATTACGCGCAGCCAGACACGAGGGCGGTTAGAGGAGCACAGCCGGGCGCGGTGCGCATCAGAGAAGCTTTGAAAATGAGTTTTGTGACTGGCCAGGCTACTGTGTGAAACTTCTGTTTGTTTCTCCTTGATGAACCCTCCAAACCCCCCCCCGCCGACCCGGTTCACTCTACTTCCCTGTAAACCAACCACCCCACCCCACCCTCCCCTCCCCCCTTCGAGCACTGCTTGCAGAGGCAATAAAGTCATTGTTTTTTTCACATTCATGCATTCTTTATTAGTTCCTCACAGAAGTAGGGGGATAATTGCCACGGTAGCCTGGGATGGGTGGGGGAGGAGGGATGGAAAAGGACACACTGCATTTTAAAACTTTAACTCTTATTGAAGGCCAGCCTTCTGATGCTTGGGCTATCATCTGGGGTGGAGTGACTGGGTGGACGGAGGCCCCCCCACCGTGTTCTTGGGCGTCTTGGTGAGGAGGCTATGGAACTTGGGGAGGAGGGCTGTTGGTTACACAGGGGCTGTAGCGGCGGTCTCTGCTCCTGCTGCCTTTCCTGCAGCTCAACCATACGCCTGAGTATATCAGTTTGATGCTCCAGCAGCCGGAGCATCGACTCTTGCCTTCTGTCTGCAAGCTGACGCCACCTATCATCTTCAGCCCACCACTTGCTCTTTTCATCCCGCCATTCAGCCCGCCACCTCTCCTCTCGTTCATACTGTGCTTTTCTGTAGGCTGACATTGACTGCCTCCACGCATTCTGCTGTGCTCTATCAGCGTGGGAGGACATCTGCAGCTCCGTGAACATATCGTCCCTCGTCCTACGTTTTCTCTTTCTAATGTTCACTAGCCTCTGCGAAGGAGAAACATTTGCAGCTGGTGGAGGAGAAGGGAGAGGTGGTTAAAAAAGACACATTTTAGAGAACAATGGGTACACTCTTTCATTACAAGGTTGCATATTTCGGCTTGCAGGCAGCCATGGTAGGCCACAGTGTTTTAGCTTTTTTAACCTTCTTAACATGCGGGAAAGGTTGCAAACAGCAGCGCATTTCCCATATCAAGGATGAATTGGGTTGTCCATTTAAAATGGGTTTTCAATGTAAAAGGATGGGCTGCGGTTTCCCAGTTAACATGCGGCACAAACACAAGTAAACCACCCCCTCCACACACACACATGATTCTCTGGGATGATCACTTCACCCCTCCCCTCCACCGCGTGGTTAACAGCGGGGAACATTTCTGTTCAGAAGAGCAGGAACGGGCGCCTCTGAATGTCCCCTTAATAAAATCACCCCATTTCAACCAGGTGACCGTGAATGATATCACTCTCCTGAGGATAACAAAGAGAGATAAGGAATGGATATTGTCTGCATGCCAGCAAACACCAGGACCATACGCTGCCATGCTTTGTTATGCAATGATTCCAGACTACGTGCTACTGGCCTGGCATGGTAAAGTGTCCTACCATGGCGGACGGGATAAGGCAGCCCTCCCCAGAAACCTTTTGCAAACGCTTTGGGAGTACATAAAGGAGAGCTTTCTGGAGATGTCCCTGGAGGATTTCCGTTCCATCCCCATACACGTTAACAGACTTTTCCAGTAGATGTACTGGCTGCGATTGCCAGGGCAAATTAATCATTAAACACGCTTGCTTTTAAACCATGTGTAATGTTTACAAATATTTACAAAGGTACACTCACCAGAGGTCTCCTGTGTGCCCTGAGGGTCTTGGGTGAGTTCGGGGGTTACTGGTTCCAGGTCCAGGGTCACAAACATATCCTGGCTGTTGGGGAAACCGGTTTCTCTGCTTCCTTGCTGCTGTGAGCTACCTACAGTACCTCCATCCTCATCTTCCTCGTTCCCCGAACCGTCTTCCCTGTGTGTTTCTCCAGTGAGAGAGTCATAGCACACGGTTGGGGTAGTGGTGGCTGCACCCCCTAGGATCGCATGCAGCTCCGCGTAGTAGCGGCAAGTTTGCGGCTCTGCCCCGGACCTTCCGTTTGCTTCTCTGGCTTTGTGGTAAGCTTGCCGTAGCTCCTTAATTTTCACGCAGCACTGCTGTGTGTCCCTGTTATGGCCTCGGTCCTTCATGGCCTTGGAGATCTTTTCTAATACTTTGCCATTTCTTTTACTGCTACGGAGTTCAGCTATCACTGCTTCATCTCCCCATATGGCGAGCAGATCCCGTACCTCCCGTTCAGTCCATGCTGGAGCTCTTTTGCGATCCTGGGACTCCATCACGGTTACCTGTGCTGATGAGCTCTGCGTGGTCACCTGTGCTCTCCACGCTGAGCAAACAGGAAATGAAATTCAAACATTCGCGGGTCTTTTCCTGTCTACCTGGTCAGTGCATCTGAGTTGAGAGTGCTGTCCAGAGCGGTCACAATGAAGCACTGTGGGATAGCTCCCGGAAGCCAATAACGTCGAATTCCATCCACACTACCCCAATTCCAACCCGCAAAGGCCGGTTTTATCGCTAATCCCCTCGTCGGAGGTGGTGTAAAGAAACCGGTTTAAAGGACCCTTTAAGTCGAAAGAAAGGGCTTCGTCGTGTGGACGTGTCCAGGCTTAATTCGATTTAACGCTGCTAAAGTCAACCTAAACCCGTAGTGTAGACCAGGCCTAAGTTAAGACCTGCCAGCTGCTACAATGAAAAAAGTTTCCAGGGTTACCACTGCCCCAAGTTGGACCGCAGTTGACTATTACTAATTAGGTCTGCCTAAACCTTTTTTATATATAAATAAGCATCCTCTTTGTGAATTTTTAAATTTCTTAACAATACAAAAACTTTTAATCATTTAAGAAACAAAACTAATTTATAATTGTTGGTGTAGGAGACAGGTTGCGGAAGCTTGGCGAGGAGCTAAGTGGCAGACCGAGTATGTGACTGAATGCAGGCGGAAGCAGTTGAAGGCTGTGCAATGAACTTTGTTCGGCAGACCCTGCCAAAATGCAGTTTAGTATAGTTCAGCATGTTTTTGTCTGTAAACAAGTTAGCTTATATAATGAGTATGATTTATGAATGAAATGAATGTAGCCAGCTGTTGACCCCATGTAACCTTGAGATAAGCGCGGGGGGATATAGCATTGCAGCGGACTCCCTTCAGTGGAGTCCTGCCTGGCCAGCTGTCCCGGACGGTCAGAATCCCCCACGGCCCCTCTGCATGCCTCAGGGACTCCCCGCGCAGCTTGGAGTGTAAGTTCTTCCTTCAGTAAAGCCTTGTTTTTTACACTAAGGCACTGAGTGTCAATTTTTTGCCAGTATCACAGCCCCCCTAGCGGGCACAGTTGGCCAAAGAGAACTTGCTATTTTCATATGTGTCGTAGATATGCCAAATGCACTTAACGGTATTTAATATAAACAACAAATTAAAGTTATTGTTCTGATAGAATTTTATGCTGAAGAAATTTAAATAATAAAAATCCAGTGCAGATATGCTGCATAAAGCTGTGCAATGTGCTGCTCTGTTGTATAATTTTGGTCTCACCCGCATACTAAGGGTTTGTCCAAAGTGCAATTGGAGATGTGACTGCAGCACATGTAATTATAGTTGGGCTAGCTTTAATCTAGCTAGGCCAGGTACCCATAATAGGGAAGCCATGGCAGCATCAGTTAGCTGCCCAAATATGTACCACGGCTCCCTGGCGAACTTTGCTGCTTTGGGCCCTGAGCCAGCTAGATTAAAGCTAGCTCAGGTATATCTACCTATACTGTAATCACACCTCCATTTGCACTGTAGACATACCCTTATCTAGGGCAAGCCACAATTATGCAGTAAAGTTACACATTGCACAGATTTATTCAGATTGATTCAGGACATCTGCACTGAATTTTGTGACAATGGTAACTGATTATGAAACATTTAATAGTCTTACAACTTCACACATGCTGATTATTATTCAGTTCAGAAAGTTTCCTGACTTGCAAGTTTGTAGGAGCAGGAGGCAAACACATCCAGCACAGTTTGAGCTCTGCATGGCAGGTATCTTTGCTGCAAACCTCCCCAAGACTCAAAGTACTGCAGTGCCTGCTGCCAGCTCTCCCCCTATCCTAAAGGGGCTCCTAAGTCCTGTGGAGAGGAGCAGTTTAGCTACTGCCTACTTCTTTTGGCCTTAGCCTGAATGGTAAAACTCAATTGAGAATTGAAATCATCCCCTGTGAGCAACAGTGCCTGGGAATGGTTATTGTTCTGTTTTCGCTACTTTTAATCTGCAAGCATCTTCTTGCTGCCCGTGCTTTTAAAGGGCAGCAGCAGGCAAAAGACAGGAGCCAATTCCCCTACCATTTGAGGAAGACCTAGAACAAATGAAGAATAAAATAGTAGGGAGAAAGCAAAATGGCAAAGGAGCTCCAGAGCAGAAAGGTAGCATTTACAGATTTATGGACGCACAAGTGCTGGTTACTAGTGGAGTTCCTCAAGGATCGACCTTGAGACAGATCTTATTTAATATTTATATTAATGACTTTAGCACACTCCTACTTTTTGTACCAATGATACAAAGTTGGAAGGCATTGTCAATACAGAGGAACTAGTTGTCCTTTAAGACTGGAGTAACAGAAATGGGATGGAATTTAATAGTACAAAGTGCAAGGGTCTAATAATTATGTAGGGTCTAATAAGAATTTCTGCTACAAGCTGGGGGCTCATCAGTGGGAAGTTACAGACGAGGAGAGGGACCTGCATGTGTAAGTCGATCACAGGATAATTGAGCCACCAATGTGACATGGCTGTGAAAAAGACAAATGTGATCCTAGGATGTATTAAACAAGGCATTTCCAGTAGAGATAGAGAAATATTAATGCCATTGTACAAGGCACAAGTAAGACCTCATTTGGAATGCTGTGTACAATTCTGGTCACCCATGTTTAAGAAAGATGAATTCAAACTATAACAGGTGTAGAGAAGAGCTACTAGGATGATCAGGGGAATGGAGGGCCTATCTTATGAGAGGAGATTGGAAGAGCTTGGCTTGTTTAGCCTCGCACAATGAAGGCTGAGAGGTGATATGATTGTTCTCCATAAATACATTGGGGTAAACACCAAGGAGAGTGAAGAGCTGTTTAAGTTAACAATGTTGGCACAAGAACAAATGTGTGTAAACTGGTTATGAACTAATTCAGCCTGGAAATTAGAAGAAGTTTTCTAACCATCAGAGGAGAGAGGTTCTGGAACAGCCTCCCACTAGGACTTGTAGGGGTAAGCAACTTATTTAGTTTTGAGAGAGAGCTGGACAAATTTATGAGTGGGATTGTATGACAGGGTTGTATGTAACAGTGGAGGGCAGGGTGCGTGAGCCCTGGGAGTCCCTTCTGGTTCCTAAGATCTCAGGCTTCAGGGCTTCAGCCAGTCAGCTGCAGGGGTCAGGAAGGGATTTCTTCTCCCCCAGTGCATTCTTCTTTTTCTTTTCTTGTCTCCTTCTGAAGCACTAGGGAGGCCACAGCTGGAGATGAGACACTGGATGTGGTGGGATAGTACTCTGAGGTGGCACTGAGCATTCTGTCTCATGTGCTTGTCTGGCTGGTTCTTGATTCTGTGCTCAGGGTTTAACTGATTGCCAGATGTGGGGTCAGGAAGCAGTTTCCCCCCAGATCAAATTGTCAGTGACCTTGGGGTAGGGTTCACCTTCCTCTACAGCACAGAGAGCAGGTCACTTACCAGGATTATCTGAATATATCTCAATCAATTCCCTGCCACTGCGGGGACCTTGTGCACTGGTGCACCTCAGTATCTCCTATTCTGTCTGGCACATAATAGTCTAGGCAACTGTGGGCTGTAATACCTTGGACTATTTTCAGTTGTTGGGTTTAGTGTGTGGGTGGTGTTGGTGGCCTGTGATATACATGGGTCAGACTAGATAATGTGGTGGTCCCTCTGGCCTTAACCTGTGATTCTCTGACACATAGATTTATATAGCAACTTGACAAAAAGGCAAATTGTGGGGATTTTTTTTACAGGATTGGACATTGAGGCCCAGACAATATTACTACTTGAAGAGCCAGAATAAATGCTTCCCCAGAAATACTGAGTATGTAAAGATTTATATTTGTAATCTAAATTACAAAATAAAATTGGGCAAATCATATGCCTTATCAGTGTGGAGAGTTTGTTTTATATCAAGTTTTGACTGTTAGTAAATCACATGTCCTGGAAACTCAAATATTTGGACTTCATGTATATTATTGACTAAGACAAATAAAAATATAGAAACAGTAAGTAAAACTAAATTTGGGAAGATAGGAGCAAGTAGCTAATAGCAAATAGCAAAGCTAATGTGCAGAATAAAAATAAGCCTAATTAAAATGAATACACTCTGCAGGAGATTCTGTATTCTCAACTCTTTACTATGAATCTCATCCACAGACAGATTTTTTTCAGAACTTTATTTAGACAATGAAGAATAAGCCTAAATTCTCCCTCCATTCAATGAAAGGGAAGGTGGCAATTCCCACGTTTATACAGTATGATTCAATTATTCATTAGATACTCTATGTACACTTGACAAAATAGAGACACACCCTATCACATGGAGTCCCGGTTAAAGAATGCCTCAAACTTATTCCCTTAAAGCTAGAGTTAAGCAGGATGTAATCAAGGAGCTTACTTCTGCAGCATCGGCTGTGTGCGTTTCCCCACTGTTGTAAGTTTTCCACTATCTTATAGGCTGCAGGGGTGCTTTTTGACTCTCAGGTCTGCTCCTTCCGGGGAAAACAAAAGTGCAACATAAACAAGTAGTTCTTGGACTCATTAATTCAGCACCTCTGTTGAGGCAGGCTAGGAAAGAATTTGAGAAGCAACTTGACAAAAATGCAAAAACGAACAGGTTTTTATTAGTATATCAGAAGCAGAAAGCTTGCCCAACACACAGCGGGACCACTAAAAAACAAAGGTGTTAAAAGACCACTCAAGGAAGACAAAGCCATTGCAGAGAAGCTAAATTAATTTTTTTGCATCGGTCTTCACTGTGGAGGATGTGCGGGAGATATCTACATCCGAACTATTCTTTTTGGTGACAGTTCTGAAGTACTGTCCCAAAATGATGTGTCAACAGAAGAAGTTTTAGAACAAATTGATAAACTAAACAATAAGAAGTTATCAGGACCACATGATATTCACCCCACAGTTCTTAAGGAACTCAAATATGAAATTGCAGAACTGCATATTGTCACTGAAATCAGCCTCTGTAGCAGATGACTGGAAGGCAGCTAATGTAATACCAATTTTTAAAAAGGGCTCCAGAGGAGATCCTGGCAATTACAGGCTGGTAAGCCTAACTTCAAAATCGGGGAAATTGGTGGAAACTATAGTAAAGAACAGAATTATCAGGCACGTAGATAAACAAGATTGGTTGAGGAAGAGTCAACAGGGCTTTTGCAAAAGGAAGTCATGACTCATCTATCTATTAGAATTATTTGAGGGAATCAACAAGCATGCAGACAATGGTGATCTAGTTGATATATTGTACTTGGATATTCAGAAAGCCTTTGGCAAGGTCCCTCATGATCATAGGCTCTTAGGGAAACCAAGTAGCCAGGTAGTTCTCAACTGTTCCCCTCTGGTTCATTACTCCTGAAGATGTGAAACCACCCTCTCACTTTGGCACACCTACTCCACACAGTTTGCACACCAGAGGCTGCTTCGGATGAAAGTGAGCAGAACATTTAATAGAAAAACCACAGATTCAAAGATGAAAGAGTCCAAGGAAAGCAAACATATACAAGTTACACAGAAAACAAAGAGACAGCCTCCAGGTTTACACTTTCCTATTACATGAAAAAAATCCCTTTTCTAGTAAGAGTTACCTATTGCCTTAAAACAGTTTCCCAGTGCATCCCCTAGCTGTAGGAGGGATCCAGCATTCTCGGACAGTCTCCCGTCTTAAGACTATCCTCCCAGTTCTAGATGCTCTCAGTTAAAACCCCTTCCATTTTAAAATGGTTTGCAGTTATTTTTTTCTTCTGCCACTATAGGTATTCAAAGTGAGGAAAATTCTCTCCTTTCTTCGTTTTTGAAGACTGGGGGTTTCTTTTCAGTTTCAAGCTGTTCTCATTTGCTTTAATGGTTCCTCATTGTTTTTTCCTAGGCTACACAATGACTAAGTATTTGAAGCCCATATCTCATAACAACTACTAAGTTCAGTGCATTACAAGCTTTAATAAAAGCTCTTACTTGATATACTCTTACAATAAAATATCATAATAATGCAAACAATTGGTTTAACTGGGGGTTTGAAACCTTCTGTTCTCTCCTTGGGATGTCTGGACCCTGCTTGTCACAGCACCTAAGCCACCTGACTACATGAAAGTGTTGCTGTTTGTGACTTGCAAGCAGAGATCAGTGCTTCTCTACAGTCTGTATTTAGTTACCTCGCTCTGTGAGAGGGGCAAGACTTAGGGTATGTCTACACTACGGGATTACTCCGAATTTACAGAATTTGATTTTTGGCAACCAATTATAAAAAGTCAAGTGCATGCGGCCACACTAAGCACATTAATTCAGCAGTGTGTGTCCATGTACCGAGGCTAGCGTCGACTTCTGGAGCGTTGCACTGTGGGTAGCTATCCCATAGCTATCCCATAGTTCCCCCAGTCTCCCCCGCCCATTGGAATTCTAGATTGAGATCCCAATGCCTGATGGGGCCAAAAATTTGTCGCGGGTGTTTATGGGTAAATGTCATCAGTCAATCCTCCCTCTGTGAAAGCAATGGCAGACAATCATTTTGCGCCCTTTTCCCTGGATTGCCCGAGCAGACGCCATAGCATGGTAACCATGGAGCCCATTCAGCCTTTTTTCACTGTCACCGTATGTCTACTGGATGCTGCTGACAGATGCGGTACTGCAGCACTACACAGCGGCATCCCCTTGCCTTTGCAAGTTAGCAAAGATGGTTACCAGCCATACTGTACCATCTGCTGCTTTGCAAGTTGGCAAAGACGGTTACCAGCCATACTGTACCATCTGCTGCTGTCATGGGTGCTCCTGGCCGGCCTCGGTGAGGTCGGTCGGTGGCGCCTGTACAAAAATGGGAATGACTCCCCAGGTCATTCTCTTCTTTAAGTTTTGTCTAATGGAGAGTCAGTCCTGCCTAGAATATCAGGCAAGCCTACTAAAGAACCAGAGAGGCAAACGGCCGCTCCGGGTCAGAGCCCCAGACATCCCACAGAAATGATGAGCTGCATGCCATTCTAGGGGGTGCCCCACCCGTTGCTTCCCTCCTCCCCCACCCCTCCCAGGCTACTTGGCAGTTATCCCCCCATTTGTGTGATGAAGTAATAAAGAATGCATGAATTTGAAACAACACTGACTTTATTGCCTCTGCAAGCAGAGATCAAAGGGGGGTGGGGAGGGCGGTTGGCTTACAGCGAAGTCGAGTGAACCATCATTCTGCACTTGCTCAGCCTATAGCTGAAAATGGGAATCTGTGATAAGCACTAGGATAGAAGCACAGGCAGGACTGAATCTCCATTTGTGTGTGGGCCTTTGGTTGACACTGGTAAAATACAAAACGTCCCAAGATATGTATGATGGGGGACAGTTCTAAACGGCAGTTTTATTTTTTTATTTGCAGCAAAATGTAGAGGTCTACATATCTGATTGTGAGCCCTGGGAGCAAGGGGTAGGCTAGGGTAGGTGCGACCGTGCAGTGCTGCCGACTGGGAGAGCAGCCTGAGGCAGAAGCCTCCAGCTGGCATGATATTCCAGGCAGGACTGAATCTCCATTACACAAAACTTAAAGAAGAGAATGACCTGGAGTCACTCCCTTTTTGTCCAGGTGCCCACGACCGACCTCACCAAGGTCAGCCAGGAGCACCCACGGGACGTTACCAGTCATACTGCACCACCTGCCATCCGCAAGGCAAGGCAAGGGGATGCTGCTGTGTAGCGCTGCAGCACCGCGTCTGCCAACAGCATCCAGGAGACATATGGTGACAGTGAAAAAAGGTGAGAAATGATTTTTTTCCCTTTGCTTTCATGACGGGTGGGGTGGGGGGAAGGGGGCCTGACAACATATACCCTCAACCACCCACGACAATGTTTTTGACCCTTCAGGCATTGGGACCTCAACCCAGAATTCAAATGGTTTTCGGAGAGTGCAGGAACTGTGGGATAGCTACAGTTGTCAGTCGCCCCTCCCTCCGTGAGTGTCCATTTGATTCTTTGGCTTTCTGGTACGCTTGTCTCAGCTCCTTAAGTTTCATGCAGCACTGTGTTGAGTCCCTGTTGTGGCCTCTGTCCATCATGGCCTTGGAGATTTTTTCAAATGTTTTAGCATTTCGTCTTTTGGAACAGAGTTCTGATAGAACAGATTCATCTCCCCATACAGAGATCAGATTCAGTCCACGCTGGAGCTCTTTTTTGATTTTGGCTGTGCTGATCAGCGCTCCATGCTGGGCAAACAGGAAATGAAATTCAAAAGTTCGCGGGGCTTTTCCTGTCTAACTGGCCAGTGCATCTGAGTTCAGATTGCTGTCCAGAGCGGTCACAATGGTGCACTGTGGGATAGCTCCCGGAGGCCAATACCGTTGAATTGCGGCCACACTAACCCTAATTTGAAATGGCAATGTTGATTTCAGCGCTACTCCCCTCGTTGGGGAGGAGTACAGAAATCGATTTTAAGAGCCCTTTATGTCGAAGTAAATGGCTTCGTTGTGTGGACGGGTGCAGGGTTAATTCAATTTAACACTGCTAAATTCGAACTAAACTCATAGTGTAGACCAGGCCTTAGGACACATCCCTTTTGTTGTCATCTCTCATTGGCTATCTTAGGCAGTACCTATCTAGTGGGCTGGCTTTTGTGGCTCACATTCTAAAGTGCTTTTCTCTCCCCATTCACTGTATAGGGAGTGCTGGCACCTAATGTGGACTTTGTGGATTTTATTGTTGTTCCAGAGATTTCTAGCTGCCTAAAAGTAGGCACTACAACGCTTAAGTCCCTTTGTAGATCTGGCCCAAAGTCTACAACAACCTCTTCCTTGCTAACTATCAAGGTCTTTACTCCATCTTCATTCTACTTGACTTCTCTGCTGCTTTTTTCATTGTTCATTGTTTTTTTTCACTGGTTTCTGTGGTCCAGTCCTTTCTCTAATGCCATCTTCCTTGACTGGAACTTCGGAACACTTCACTGGCCCCTTCTCCTTTAGTGCATTAAATGTAGACTTTTTAGTGCCTTCAGAACCCTGTATGACTCAGCCTCTGTTTCCAATGATGCCAGCCTTAATTACCCATTTTTCAGCATCCCAAAGGTATCTCCCTGCCTTCTTTCACACTGCCCTTATGCATGGAAGGACTTCAATGAACTTAGCCATAAGAACCTAGATAATGTATGTCCCTCCTCAAGATGTGTCTGTTATAATGCTTATACAAGTTTGCTAGCTATCATTGTTCCAGTTGAGAAATAACTGTGGGCATAATTCATATCACATATATATGTATACACACAGGTATTTGGTAGGAACACTGTATTTGTTGTTTCACTTACCTCAGCTACTGTTTATTTTCATGTGTGTGACTATGAGCTTCTGGAGATACAGCTCATGCTTTTTTTTCCTGTTTGGAAAGTATCTAGTACAGTGTGGGTATTTGTAAAATAATAGCCTCTGTACCAACATATTCTGAATCAGAGTTATTTGTCTCACATCATACCTGTTTATATGTATTTAGTTGTCTTGTGTGCCAAATCCATTAGAAGTATTTCATTTATCATTCCCTCCAATATGATTATCCATAAGTTCCATACCCCTATAATTGGACACCTTTCCCTCTATTTACTTTAGTATCCTCACTTAAAAACGCCATTATCTTGAAAATATCACATTACTGTCTATTTTGTTAAGAAAGAAGCAATGCTTAAAATTACTATAAGTGATAGATTTTTTTAAAGCTATTTTTCTTACCTTTTTTAATTTTATGCATTTAACACTACTTTGTTCAGAATCAGTTTTTCCATTACTGAAAAGGACATCATCAGGAAAACCCTGATAGGAACTTAAAAGATTTTTTTATTTTTTATAAAGTTCCAGCATATACTATTTAAAGATTGCTCTATCAGCCACATGGATTTTTAAAGCCCATTTTTTAAAAACAAATTCAGTTGATAACTTTCTATTAAATAATAAAACCAACCATCAATATTGCCTTTATGGAGGGTTACAAGAAATATAAAAGCAATGTAAAAGGCCACTCCTGATTACAAAGTTTTGCTCTGTAAGTCAAGCTAATAGAGGTATATTTTAAGTAAAAATGAATAAAATGTATACAGAACTACCAAACACCCTTAAATAATTAAGAACACTCCAAGTTTTCTAATCTTTACCAGCCAACTAATTCCAAGGTAACTATATCAGCAGGCCTAGAGTTGTATGTATATAGACTCAGCTCTGCCCCTAATCGGCATAAGCTCACCTGTTAAGGTTTTCAGGTCCCCCTGCTCTTCCTGTTATTCCTTGATTAAACAAATATAGTTTCTGTTATTTAAAAACACCCACAAACAGGTAAAAATTGACTAATTTATAATGAGAGTGTACCCTCTTGATGTTACAGCTCTAAGGAAAGAATTTGAACAGTGATACAAACAATGTCTTTTCAGAAACAGAGAGATCATGGATATGAATTTACTTTGAGAAGTGGTGAAGAAAAGGAGATTCAAAATACTATATTAGAGGGTACAAGAAAGGAGGGAAGGAGGAGGAAAGTAGTAAACAAAATCTATTTTCAAGAGCTCTCTGGGACAGGAGACATTTTATGCTCTGATATTATAAACCTACATTAGAAAATGCCAAATCCTGAAATATTTCTGGGATTTTTTCAATTTTAGAATGTAGATGAGTGTATTGTGATTAGTATACTGTATATAGTAGTATCCTAGTATCTTCAAACATCATACTTCCTTTACCCATTCCTTTTTCTTATTATGGTACTGCAGGGTAGGAACTTCTAGACTCAAAACCAGTTTTGTTTTATATTGCTGCGATTGGAGTGCTGTAGCTGAAGATAAGAAGGCCTCGAGTTTTAAACTTTTGCTTTCAGTTGCATACACCTTCTTTTAAAAGATAACTTTTAGCTGAAACTTTTCATGATGTTGTTTAGACCAGAGGGGCATTTATTTAGGAAAGCTGAAAGAAAAGGCTTTCAGGTCTGCTCGTTTTTTTCCAAACCATTAAGAAAATTGTTTGGTTGCTTTTTTGGCACTGGATGGCTCATGGTTTATTTAAAAATATATAGATTATAAATTTTACAAGCATGAATGAGTAATATGTGTGTTGCTTAGATTTATAGAAATTTAGTTATTAGGTGTTGAACACTGTGTACTAAGCATGGAAGACACTTTACTTTTTTTACTGATTTAAGCACATGTTGAAGAACAATATTCTTAAAACCAGATAGTGTGAACATTTTAATATATTTTATTTAAATCTATGCCCATAACAAAGGTAGTGTAAATTTGTATTGCATAAGAACAATATGGAGTGAGAAAGTCAAAAAACAACATAGACCTTTACTTCTTCTATACTGTTTTGTACTATCTCTTCTTAGGTCAGAAACTACAGGGATAAGTTCCATTTGTTCTCAACTGTTTAGTGCTGTTTGCTTGGTATGTCTGATGTTGTACTGTTCTATAATCCTTAATTATAATGTATAATCCTGTTTCCCCAAGCATAGTACCAAATTCAGGATCCAGAACTTATGTATAATTTTAGCAGGTGCTAATAAAAACACAAGCCAAGATTTAAAAAAAAAATAGGGCACTAAAGTTAGCATTTGGGTTGACTTCATTAGAAGCTGCTAGGTGCTTAGCACTTTTGAAAATCTGGCTACTTAATTAGATGTCTAAAAGACGCTAGCTTTAGGTTCCTATTTTTTTTAAATCATGATCATATTGCTTCATGTGTATTATACAAGTTACCTCTTAATCTTGGACCCAACAGGCATATATTTTGTCTTATCATAGTTGAAGACGCTTGGGGCAAACCAAACCAGGCTTTGACAGATTGTGGACCAAAGCCCCACAAACTGAAAGAAAGAGAAGGTGAATATATGTCCAACCTTCTTTATAAACAGGTAAAATTACAACTTGAAACCTTTCTGGATAGCTGAGCCAGTCTTTACAGTCTTTTGTTCAGTATGAACATAGCTCAACAAACACCCTTTTGCTCCAATAGTAACTCTTCTTAACTTTTCAGTGTGCTACTCTTATGTAAGGGTATGTCTACACTATGAAATTAGGTCAAATTTATAGAAGCCGGTTTTATAGAAATCGGTTGTATACAGCCGATTGTGTGTGTGTCCCCACATAAAATGCTCTAAAGTCGGCGGACCGCGTCCACAGTACTGAGGTTAGTGTCGACTTCCGGAGCATTGCACTGTGGGTAGCTATCCCACAGTTCCCGCAGTCTCCGCCACCCATTGGAATTCTGGGTTGAGATCCCAATGCCTGAATGATGCAAAACAGTGTCGCGGGGGGTTCTGGGTACATGTCATCAGGCACCTCCCCCTCCGTCAGAGCAACGGCAGACAATCAATTCATGCCTTTTTACCTGGGTTACCTATGCAGACAACATACCACGCCAAGCATGGAGCACGCTCAGCTCAGCTCAGCTCACCGTCACCGTATGTCCTCTGGGTGCCGGCAGATGTGGTACTGCATTGCTACACAGCAGCAGCTAATTGCCTTTTGGCAGTAGATGGTGCAGTACGACTGGTAGCCTTCATCGGCGATCTGGGTGCTGGCAGACGTGGGGCTGGCAGACGTGGGGCTGCATTGCACACAGCAGCAGCCCCTTGCCTTTTGGTAGAAGATGGTATATTACGACTGGTATCCGTCATCGTTGTACTGCAGTGGCTGTCAATCATGGGCACCTGGGCAGTCTGGACGATGATGGCTATCAGTCGTAGTATGCTATTTTCTGCCAAGCACCCAGAAGATGCCGAGGGCTGTCAGTCATGCTGCACCGTTGTCTGCCAACTTAAGATGTAAAAATTAGATTTGTTCTGTATTCATTTGCTTCCGCCTCCCTCTGTGAAATCAACGGCCTGCTAAACCCAGGGTTTTGAGTTCAATCTTTGGGGGGGGGCCATTCTGTGTGACAGTTATTTGTGTTTCTCCCTGATGCACAGCCACCTTTGTTGATTTTAATTCCCTGTACCTGTACGCCATGTCGTCACTCGCCCCTCCCTCCCTCCCTCCGTCCGTCAGATATTAGTTTCGCGCCTTTTTTCAGACCAGATGCCATAGCACTGGGATCATGGAGCCCGCTCAGATCACCACGGCAATTATGAGCACTATGAACAACACGCGCATTGTCCTGGAGTATATGCAGAGCCAGGACATGCCAAAGCAAAACCAGGAGCAGCCGAGGAGGCGATTGCAGTGCGGCGACGAGAGTAATGAGGAAATTGACATGGACATAGACCTCTCACAAGGCACCGGCCCCAGCAATGTGCAGATCATGGTGTTACTGGGGCAGTGGAACGCCGATTCTGGGCCCGGGAAACAAGCACAGGTGGGACCGCATCGTGCTGCAGGTGTGGGACGATTCCCAGTGGCTGCGAAACTTTCGCATGCGTAAGGGCACTTTCATGGAACTTTGTGACTTGCTTTCCCCTGCCCTGAAGTGCCAGAATACCAGGATGAGAGCAGCCCTCACAGTTGAGAAGTGAGTGGCGATAGCCCTGTGGAAGCTTGCAACGCCAGACAGCTACCGGTCATTCAGGAATCAATTTGGAGTGGGCAAATCTACTGTGGGGGCTGCTGTGATCCAAGTTGCCAGGGCAATGAAAGACCTGGTGATATCAAGGGTAGTGACTCTGGGAAACGTGCAGGCCATAGTAGATGGCTTTGCTGCAATGGGATTCCCAAACTGTGGTGGGACGATAGACAGAACCCATATCCCTATCTTGGCACCGGAGCACCAAGCCACCGAGTACATAAACCGCAAGGGGTACTTTTCAATGCTGCTGCAAGCCCTGATGGATCACAAGGGACGTTTCACCAACATCAACATGGGATGGTTGGGAAAGGTACATGATGCTCGCGTCTTCAGGCACTCTGGTCTGTTTCGAAAGCTGGAGGAAGGGACTTTCTTCCCGGACCAGAAAATAACCATTGGGGATGTTGAAATGCCTATAGTTATCCCTGGGGACCCAGCCTACCCCTTAATGCCATGGCTCATGAAGCCGTACACTGGACAGTAGTCAGGACCTGTTCAACTACAGGCTGAGCAAGTGCCGAATGCTGGTGGAATGTGCATTTGGACGTTTAAAAGCGCGCTGGTGCAGCTTACTGACTCGCTCAGACCTCAACGAAAAGAATATCCCCATTGTTATTGCTGGTTGCTATGCGCTCCATAATATCTGTGAGAGTAAAGGGGACACATTTATGGCGGGGTGGGAGGTTGAGGCACATTGCCTGGCTGCTGGTTACGCGCAGCCAGACACCAGGGCGGTTAGAAGAGCACAGCAGGGTGCGGTGCGCATCAGAGAAGCTTTGAAAACGAGTTTTGTGACTGGCCAGGCTACGGTGTGAAACTTCTGTTTGTTTCTCCTTGATGAACCCTCCGCCCCACCCGGTTCACTCTACTTCCCTGTAAACCAACCACCCCACTCTTCCCTCCCCCTTCGAGCACCGCTTGCAGAGGTAATAAAGTCATTGTTACTTCACATTCATGAATTCTTTATTAATTCATCACACAACTAGGGGGATAATTGCCAAGGTAGCCCGGGATGGGTGAGGGAGGAGGGAAGGAAAAGGACACACTGCAGTTTAAAACTTTAACTCTTATTGAAGGCCAGCCTTCTGATGCTCGGGTAATCATCTGGGGTGGAGTGACTGGGTGGCCGGAGGCCCCCCCAACCGTGTTCTTGGGCATCTGGGTGAGGAGGCTATGGAACTTGGGGAGGAGGGCTGTTGGTTACACAGGGGCTGTAGCGGCGGTCTGTGCTCCTGCTGCCTTTCCTGCAGCTCAACCATACGCCTGAGTATATCAGTTTGATGCTCCAGCAGCCGGAGCATCGACTCTTGCCTTCTGTCTGCAAGCTGACGCCACCTATCATCTTCAGCCCGCCACTTGCTCTGTTCATCCCGCGATTCAGCCCGCCACCTCTCCTCTCGTTCATACTGTGCTTTTCTGTAGGCTGACATTGACTGCCTCCACGCATTCTGCTGTGCTCTTTCAGCGTGGGAGGACATCTGGAGCTCCGTGAACATGTCATCCTGAGTCCGCCGTTTTCTCCTTCTAATCTTCACTAGCCTCTATGAAGGAGAAACATTTGCAGCTGGTGGAGGAGAAGGGAGAGGTGGTTAAAAAAGACACATTTTAGAGAACAATGGGTACACTCTTCCACGTTAAATTTTGCTGTTCACATTACACAGCACATGTGCTTTCGTTACAAGGTCACATTTTTCCTCTTATATTGAGGGCCTGCCGTTTTGGTGTGAGAGATCCCTCTTGCAGTGCCAGGCTACAGATTTCGGCTTGCAGGCAGCCATGGTAAGCCACAGTCTTTTGGCTTTTTTAACCTTCTTAACATGTGGGAATGGTTTCAAACAGTAGCGCCCTCATTTCCCATACCAAGCACCCGTTGGGTTGGCCATTTAAAATGGGTTGCAATGTAACAGGAGGGGCTGCGGTTTCCGGGTTAACATGCAGCACAAACCCAACTAACCCCCTGCCCCTCCCACACACCCAATTCTCTGGGATGATCACTTCACCCCTCCCCCCCACCGCGTGGCTAACAGCGGGGAACATTTCTGTTCAGCAGAGCAGGAAGGGGCACCTCTGAATGTCCCCTTAATAAAATTGCCCCATTTCAACCAGGTGACCATGAATGATATCACTCTCCTGAGGATAACAAAGAGCGATAAGGAATGGATGTTGTCTTCATGCCAGCAAACACCGGGACCATACACTGACATGCTTTGTTATGCAATGATTCCAGACTACGTGCTACTGACCTGGCGTGGTAAAGTGTCCTACCATGGCGGACGGGATAAGGCAGCCCTCCCCAGAAATCTTTTACAAAGGCTTTGGGAGTACATGAAGGAGAGCTTTCTGGAGATGTCCCTGGAGGATTTCCGCTCCATCCCCATACACATTAACAGACTTTTGCAGTAGCTGTACTGGCCGCGATTGCCAGAGCAAATTAATCATTAATCATTAAACACGCTTGCTTTTAAACCATGTGTAATATTTACAAAGGTACACTCACCAGAGGTCCCCTGTGTGCCCTCAGGGTCTGGGAGCACGCCTTGGGTGAGTTCGGGGGTTACTGGCTCCAGGTCCAGGGTGATAAACATATCCTGGCTGTTGGAGAAACTGGTTTCTCCGCTTACTTGCTGCTGTGAGCTACCTACATTATCTTCATCCTCATCTTTCTCGTACCCCGAACCCGCTTCCCTGTGTGTTTCTCCAGTGACGGAGTCATAGCACACAGTTGGGGTAGTGGTGGCTGCACCCTCTAGCATGGCATACAGCTCTGCGTAGAAGCGGCATGTTTGCGGCTGTGCCCCGGACCTTCCATTTGCCTCTCTGGCTTTGTGGTAGGCTTGCCTTAGCTCCTTAATTTTCACGCGGCACTGCGTCCCTGTTATGGCCTCTGTCCTTCATGGCCTTGGAGACCTTTTCTAATATTTTGCCATTTCGTTTACTGCTACGGAGTTCAGCTAGCACTGATTCATCTCCCCATATGGCGAGCAGATCCCGTACCTCCCGTTCGGGTCCAGGATGGAGCTCTTTTGCGATCCTGGGACTCCATCACGGTTACCTGTGCTGATGAGCTCTGCGTGGTCACCTGTGCTCTCCACGCTGAGCAAACAGGAAATGAAATTCAAACATTCGCGGGTCTTTTCCTGTCTACCTGGTCAGTGCATCTGAGTTGAGAGTGCTGTCCAGAGCGTCACAATGAAGCACTGTGGGATAGCTCCCGGAGGCCAATAACGTCGAATTCCGTCCACACTACCCCAATTCCGACCCGCTAAGGCCGATTTTATCGCTAATCCCCTCGTCGGAGGTGGAGTAAAGAAACCGGTTTAAAGGGCCCTTTAAGTCGAAAGAAAGGGCTTCGTCATGTGAACGTGTCCAGGCTTAATTCGATTTAACACTGCTAAAGTCGACCTAAACTCGTAGTGTAGACCAGGCCTAAGGAGAGTCAGGATGAGCTCTACCCTGACATCTGGTGGTGAATTGTGGCGAGTTTTAAAAGTTAGGTAATTTAGATTCTGTTAAGTATTTGTATGTGTGCACTCTAGCATTGTTACTTTAGTGTGGTCCTTAAACAATTGCCTTGTTTGTAGGGTTAAACTGATAAAAACAAAACAATCATGTTACCTGTTTGATTATTTCAGACTGCTTGCAAATAAGGCCATGTTTACACAAGGGATTTTTTGGGGGGGAGGGAGACACCAACACTGCAACCAGTTCAGCTACACCAGTGTTAGCATTTGTGGGAGTTGGAGTGCAGAGAAGATTCCAATAGCTGCTGGGTTTTATAACCACAAAATAGGGTTGTAAATAGGCTGAAAGTCACCAGAGTCTTGTCTGAAACACTTGACCTAATGGTGGCATCAGTGGTAATTTTTTTACTAAAATTACCAGAGCCTGTATGCTGTAAACACTTATGCAGGTGCTTACCTTTAAGCACAAGAGTAGTCCTATAGACTTTAATTAAATTAAGCATGCATATAAATATTTGCAGGATCAGACCCCTAGTGTAGACAAAATAGAAAACCTTGCAAGCAGCTATTGAATTATTCCTCCATCTCCACAACAACAAAAGAACCTCTGAGCTCTTGCAACTATTGCCAGAGGATCCCCAATCTTAGCTGTATATGTAAGTACTGTTTAAAAACTGCAGCAGATGCTGAATGAAACTTGATGTAACATGCACTGAAGACTCAATAGATGACACCTGCCAGCTTGTTCAAGCTAAAAATGTTTTAAATGGTGTAGTTCTTCAGGGAAATGATAAACTATTACATAAAACTTCCAAATTTTAATTCCAAAACTAAGATTTTTAAACAATTTCCATCCCTTCTAAGTCACCAGAATTTAACAAAAATGTAAACATGGCTGTTGCCAACTCTGTCCACATATCTATTCAAGGGACACCATCATAGGACCTAACCACATCAGCCACACCATCAGGGGCTCGTTCACATGCACATCTACCAATGTAATATATGCCATCATGTGCCAGTAATGCCCCTCTGCCATGTACATTGACCAAACCGGACAGTCTCTATGCAAAAGAATAAATGGACACAAATCAGACATCAAGAATTGTAACATTCAAAACCCAGTAGAACACTTCAGTCTCCCTAGACACTCAATAACAGACTTAAAAGTGGCAATTCTTCAACAAAAAAACTTCAAAAACAGACTCCAATGAGAAACCGCAGAACTAGAATTAATTTGCAAACTGAACACCATCAAGTTAGGCCTGAATAAAGACTGGGAGTGGATAGGTCACTACAAAAAGTAATTTCCCCTCTGCTGATACTCACACCTTCTTGTCAACTGTTGAGAATAGGCCACTTCCACCTTAATTGTATTGGCTCGTTAACACTGAAATCCCGCCCCCCCCCCCCCCCCCCCCACCGCCCCCCCCATCTTTTCATGTGCTATAATATATATTCTGCTTACTGTTTTTTTCACTCTATGCATCTGATGAAGTAGGTTTTAGCCCACAAAAGCTTATGCCCAAATAAATTTGTTAGTCTCTAAGGTGCCACAAGGACCCCTCCTTCTTTCTGTTTGCTTATAGTTACTCAGCTGTATAAGTATTTGTGGGATATAGGCCTTTTATTATATCGGCTGTGTATATAACAATGTAGAATCTGTGAATGATACTTCAGAATTATGTAGATTGTAGAATGATCCCAAAAATCTTGTACATTTGATGGCTAACTGCCCCAAAGGGGAAGGAGAATATACAGAAGGTTCTGGAATTTCATACCTTTCTTTGCTTTGTGGATGTACAAAGTTTCTGTCAGATGCACTCATAGCCAGGTCCCCGCCCATGCAATATGTTTGGTCACAAAGCACCTCTCTTAATAACTCTTATTGGCTTCTTTGCTGATCATCTGGCACTCTCTAAACAATTCTGGCATGTACTCAGAAAAGTTGCCAGACTGGGTTGGTCTGCACTCATCTGAAGCTAATTGTAAGGCGGTGTGAAAGTCTTTCCCTCTGACGCTATAGGATTTTGCTGTGTTTCAACAAGTTTAAAATCTCATTCAGGACATTTGGAGGTATCACTACTACCCCCATGATTTCATGCTCGAATCCTTACATTGATGCCATCATCCTGTCATTGTTGTTCTGTGAATTGGTAAGTGAGATTGTTACCTATTAATTTTGTATTGTTCCATAATATAAATTGTGTATGGAATTCTAGAGATCCTTGGCTTCAAATTGTACAGCCAGTACTGACCAGCCCCAGAACTGACTGAATGGGAGTGCATAAAGCAGGCGGTGTCACAGACTTGGTGCTTAGTGAGTGAAGCAGGGGTTGGGCATAGAATCAATATTCATTGCAAAGGATGAGGCACACAACCCAGGTCTGAGGGTGGATGGAGATCTCATTGAGGAGACAGTACGGAGTACAGACTCATCGCAAGGAGTGGGACGCGTAGTCCTGGTTCTCACTGAAGTATTGGGAAAGGTAAATACTCAATGCTCAGTGTGGGGTGGGAGAGACAGCCCCAGGTATCACCTTCATAGAGGGGATGTAGGGACCCAACCCCAGTTGTTACTGAGGGGATGGGAAAGCATATACTCAGTGCAAGAGAGGGGAGCACAACCTTAGCTCTCACTGAAGGGACTGATGGAGGCACAGACTTGATGCTTAGTTGAAGAGAGGGGGGAAGAGGTCATGGGTTCCATGCTGTAGAGGGGTGAAACAGCCCCAGGTCTCAGTTCTAGTTTCAAGGAGGGGATGGGGCTGGAGCCCAAGCTGTAACTGATGGGAGAGGGTGGTGTGTGTGTAAGTTTGGGGGGGGAACCGTTTCCATGGGTGGGAAGTCCCCACTGTTACTTTGAGGTTGGGGGGAATCAGATCTTGCTATCACAGGGGTGGGGTGCCCAGGCTTGGTGGGTGTGGGGGGGACGGTCCCTGCTGTCAGGATGGCATGGGCTCTGTGGGGGAGGTTGGTCCTGCTGTCACAGAGATTAAGGGGGCCTAGGCTCATGGGGGGCAGTTGCCTCTGTCACTGGTGGGTGTGGAGGGCATGGGCTCGGTGAGGGTCTCAGTCCCCACTGCCACGAGGGTGAGCAGGAATGAGGTTGGTTGAGGGGGAGGTTCAATTCCACAGTCATGGAGATCATGGGCTCAATGTGCGGGGATGGGTTACTCCCCACTGTCACGGGTGGGGGGCTAGGCTCGGTGGGCAGGTCAGTCTCCACTGTCACGCATGAAGCGCGGGCTCTGAGGGGGATTAGTTTCTGCTGTCACAGGTGTGGGGACGGGGGAGGGGTCAGAACCCGCTGTCACAGGCATGGGGGGCCCGGAGTCAGTGGGGAAGGGCCAGTCCCCGCTGTCACGGGCTCGGTGGCGGGAGGGGGCTCAGTGCCCGCGCTCACGGTGCTGCGCCTCCGGCGGAGGGTGTTTCCCTGAGCAGAGGCAGATGGGCAGGAAGCGCAGGAATTGCAGTCGACGGAGCATGCGCGGCTGGGTGGCGGCCGGAGCCCTGAGGCTGCGCGGAGCCGGGGTCGCTCTGGCGCTGCCGGTGCCCGACCGCGCGGGGGCCGAGCATGAGGCTCGCCCAGCGGCCGGGGCAGGACAGCGAGCCCGCCGTGCGTGGCAGAGGGTGAGGTTACGCCCCCCCGCCTCCCCGGCGCCGCTACAGCCGGGCCGCCACCTTGTGGGGGAAGGGCCCGCAGACTCGCCCCCCCCCAACAGCTCACGTGGGGGGAAGGGCCCGCAGACTCGCCCCCCC
>NC_048298.1:65140548-65192986 GCF_013100865.1 Trachemys scripta elegans
CAGGTAAACAAAGCATCTCGCGGGCCCGTCAGGAGCTTACCCTGGACAAGCCGCGAACCAAGTTTGGGAACCCCTGGTCTAGAACAATGGTTCTCAAACTTTTTTTTCCAGGGACCACGAGCTGAGTGTCTGGGTGGACCACTTAATGATCTTTCCAAATGTTGTTTGTGCCATTAGCTAACTATTGTAAACCGCTTTGGATAAAAACACTATATTAAAAAAACCCACCTTAATAATAATTAATGTTTTTTTGTTCTACAAATAAAAGCGCACATTCATATTTTAATATCAGTAGTCTTACCTTTCTAATGCAATGGATGTGCTCTCTCTCCCCGGCTGTGGCAGCCCCCAAGCTGGGGCTGGGAAGGAGAAGGGTCTCTCCCTCTCTCCCCCACTCTGGCAGCCCCAGAACTGGGGCTGGGAAGGAGGGGGGGTCTCTCCCACGCCACAGAGTTGAGGCTGAGAAGGAGGGCAGTCTCCGCTTTCTCTGGCTGCCACAGCCATGCATGTCCCAAATTCCACCTACCCCCTCTTCTCACCCTACTGCCCCTCCCACCTACCCCTTATTCCCCCCAAAGCCACCACCTCACCTTACATGTGTGTCTTCTCCAGGTCCAGGCACCTAATTAGTGGAGCCACACAGGCATAGCTCCACTAAATTAAGTGGGTGGCCCTTCATTCTCTTGTGTGTGGCCGCCCAGGCTTGCACCTTAGAGGGAACTATCGGTGGACCACCTGAATGGAGCTTGCGGACCACAGTAAGAGAACCTCTGGTTTAGAGGATACAAACAGTAGGCATGCACATAAGCTCTGAAGTGCGTGCGCATCTGAACGTACTGATGAATCTCACACCCACCACATACATATTTAAAGCTGTTAGCAGATAACGGTTTAAAGATCTCCCTCTAAAATGGGAAGAAAATGAAAATCTGTATCAGAATACATTTCAGAACACAAGGAAGTATTCAAAAGTTGGCAAAAAAAACAAAAACAGGAGAAAAGGATGAAGTTAAGTGTGTCGCTGCAAATGGCGTGGCCCAGTTATTAAATATAAATATTTATAGGCTAATAGTTCTAAGTCTAAACAGTAAACTTTATTCAAATAAAAAGTTTTATTTTGGGTTTAGAGATGTATTGTTTTGGTAAACTCAATATGTTTGAGTTCTGTTTTAGTTCTGCAGCAAATCACATTGAATTCCATTCATCAAAGCATTAATCTACTGAATACTTTTCCCCCCTGTCCTTCCATCCATCAAAATAAACCCCAGTATTTACCCAGAAAAATTAATAGCTTTTTCCACCAATTTTCACCTGTTTTTGTTGTTATAGTAATACAGGGCATTTAAGCTAATTTTTCAAAATATTCAAATCATTGCCCATGGCAGATTCATTTCATGGATTCCCAGGCAAAATTAAATACAATAAAAGCCAAAAATGAAAGGCCCTACTTATCCAGAACAATTTGTCCAGTTGTGGGTGAACACCTCGTTCAGTTCTCTGGAATCCAAAAACGTCGTTTGACTCCATATTTCATCATTCAAGTTCCTTTACTTGGCATATAGCAAACCTATGTAGAGTTGATCAGACTCAAGGGTAGGGGCCGTGGGTATAGGGCATACCACACATCCAAAGTTACACAAAAACCTCTTCATTTATATATATTTACACGTTACATTGACTATACATTGCATCATACATTTTTGTATTGGACTGGTTATTTTGCAAGAACCAGTCCTTCTGCAGCCTGCCCTGACCATGCATTGTGCACTTTTATCCTCCTCTTTTTACAGTCCTAACTTATCTTGTCCATTGTTAGTAAATGGTTCAGTGGCTGTTCTCCCTCTTTTTGTAGCTGGCCCAGACATTGTCTTTTTAGCCTACTGACCTGTTTACTTCAGCATAATGATCTGTTTGCTTCTCTAATTTTATCCTCCCAAGAAGTAAGGCCTCCCTCCATATGTTAATTACTCATGTCATGCAGTGGCGTAGCCAGGTTCTAAGTGCAGGGGGAGAAAACATAAAAAAGGCGCCCTCCCTTGGCTCCTCCTCTGGCCACGCCCCCCTTGGCTACTCCTCTGGCCACTCCATGCCCCCCTCCCTTGGCTGGCTCCTTCGGCCACACTATCCCTCTCTCTCCCCCTTGGCGGGGCTCCTCCGGCCACACTGTGCTGCAGCTATGCTGTGCCCCCTCCCCCTTGGAGGGGCTCGGTCCAGGGGGAGGGGGCTGGGCACAGCCCGGCCCAGCTGAGGAAGTTTACAGGGTGCAGTCGGGGTGGGGGGGGAGAGGAGAGAAGAGGCGAGAAAGTTTCACGTGCCCCCGGGCAGGACTCACCAGCTGCTGAGTGACCTCGGAGAAAGCCATGACACCGCACCGGGCGGCTGCTGCGGGAGAGGGAGGGAGAGGCGCACGGGAAGCTTCAGGCAGTTGGAATGTAACCAGTAGCTAGAGGGTCTGCGCAGGGGTGCGGGGCCAAGCAAACGGGCGGAGAGGGGCGTGATGCAGGGGGATGGGGTCACGGTGGCGGCCCGAAGGGCGGGGCTGCGCTGTAACCGCTTTGCACCCTTGCCCCGGGGCAATCCCTGCACACAGTGGGCTGGAATCTCGGACGTGACGTGAGCAGGGAGCGGACGGTCGGTCCCTACCCTGCCCCTCTGCCTGTATAATGGGCCGTGAGCCGCTGCCGGGAGATGCTGCTGCTGCCGCATTAGCCAGGGGCAGGGAGCGCTTGGCCGCCGAGCCCTGAGCCGCCGCAGGCGGCCATGATGATGTTGGGGCCGCTCTGAGCGTGGGGCATGGTGGCCGAGGAGTGGCCCCCTCGATCCTCTGGCTGTGCCTGCCCCT
Organism: Trachemys scripta elegans; assembly: GCF_013100865.1. Classification (NCBI taxonomy): domain Eukaryota; kingdom Metazoa; phylum Chordata; order Testudines; family Emydidae; genus Trachemys; species Trachemys scripta. The sequence goes on from NC_048298.1 coordinate 65,143,391, forward strand.
CCCCCGCCCCCAATGGCTCTTCCAGCCGTGCTGCCCCCCATTGCTTGCAGGAGCCCAGCAGCGGCCCGGCAGACCAAGCTTCAGAATGGAATGTGGGCCCTGCCCACTGGCGCCATGGTAACTCCTAATTAAGGCACCGCTTTTGGAAAATGTGCTAAGGGGAAGCAGCTGCTTCCCCTGCACCTCCCCTAGCTACTCTACTGATGTCATGCCAGGTTTCAGATACATCACTGAAGAATGTGCCTGCTCTAATACCCCTGAGCCCTTGGGGATCAGGAACCCCTGCATCTGCAGAGCTTTGAGCTCTGCTGATCAAGCACTGCTTTTTCTCATGTTAAGAGCTGATGTCAAAGGTCATGATTAAGGATACAATTTTGTCACAGATTCCATGACATTACCGGACCTCTGTGACTTCTTTGGTTTCAGCCACCGTGGCCAAAGCAGCAGCCCTGGAGCCCTTGGGCTGGGACTAACAAAGTCAGGGACAAGTCGCAGACTTCTGTGAATTTTTGTTTATTGCCTGTGACCTGCTAGTGACTTTTACTAAAAATACCTATGTCCATGCAGTAGTTCTTGCAGGACTGAGACCCAAAACTTTAAATGCCAAGTTTTGATGAGTAAAATTTTAAATGTTGCATTTCAAAAAAAAGCCAAATCTCTTGATTCTTAACTATGAAATTGCTTCATAGTATCATGCTATACTAGCAACATGATTCCCTATCATACTTCAATTTTTTTGACTCTGTTTAAGATGGAATTTGGATTTCCAATTTAATATCAAAACAAAACAGTAATAAGAGAATATGAAGGTTGCTGGTACATTGCTGCTAATCTAGTATCCTTATCAGAGGTTGTATCCTGACTGAATATCAGGGTGCTGTAGCTAAATACTGTTAATGGATTCAGTTTCAATAAAATGTTTGTAGTCACTGTAGAAAAACACGTTTGGCTGAATGGGTACAAGTTGATCCTTTTTGTAAATTAACTGGTCAACATTCGTCTGCCATGGGCAATGATTTGAATATTTTGAAAAATTAGCTTAAATGCATTGTATTTATGCTTTTCATATTGAGTTACTTTGGTTAGTGATAATACTGTTACCCCATATAGTATTTTTCCTTTGTGATCATCAAGGTAATCTATCAGACAGTGTTACACAGTAATTGATCTGATAGGACTAGGAGTAATTTCTTTCCTTCTCTAGTATCCAAGAGTAGACTTTTGAGCTTTCTTAACATCCTTGTCACAGAGGTCACGGATTCTGTGACTTTAACAGACTTCTTCCTTGACTTCTTCGGCTTCAGCCCCCATGGCCAGAGCTAATTCTTCTGAAATTAACACTTTGATGCCCAAACAAAGAAACAGCAAAATTAAGCAATGAAATATTCTATATTCGTATTTGTGCTGCGGTGCAAGTAAACCTATGGCCAAAAGTTTGAGTAGTAATAATGTCGTGTGTTTAATTTGATAGGAGTTTTTGATCTGAAAGGTAAAGTGAAAAAAGAAGTTCATCATTGCTGATTAAAAACAAACAAAAAAAACCCTCATGTACTATTCAACCTGAAGTATAAATAAATCTGAGTGTCCACACAAGTCACAATGCCTTATGAAAAGACGCCTGTCAGATGAAATATTTGCAATGATAATGAGAATGCATTTCTTAACAACGGGGAAAAGAAGAGCTGGTCATTGGAACCTTCGAATGTGATTTTGCTATAACCTGTAATGTGATTTTGTGTGAACTGAGTACTTCTATATTCTCCACTATGTTAAAAAAAAGTTCATAAATGTAAGACAGTTCAGATGGCATAAAAACAAACTTTAGAGATACTGATTGTTCTGTTGTAGGTACTGCTTCTCAAACAGTGCAGGCATACAGAACGCATAATGAAAGTTCTCAAAAATATATATAAAAATATATCTTAATGTACCATTTGAGAAAAGAACAGAAATTGCCGGACAGGATCTAGTCCAGTATCTTGTTGTTGATAGTAGCCAGTACCAGATGTTCCAGAGGAAATTGCAAATTATAAGATAATCTCCCTCACCAGGAAGTTTCTTTCTATCACTTCTCAGTTAGTGGTTGTTTATGTTCTGAAGCATGAGGGTTTACATTCTTTATTTTTTATCCTTTTGCAACTGTGGATGTTCTCATTATTTGTATAAATGGGAATAATAAATGTCTAATCCTTTTTAAAAATCCTACCAAGAATATATTATGTTTGTTTTAATTTTTAAATCACTTTTTGTTAGTCCCTGGCCATTGCTTATTCCAAGGATATTGAGCTAATATTTGTCCATGTCTTTCACTGCCTGCAAAATAAAAAAAGAAAGAAAGTCTACTGCTATCCTTAGCCACTAAGAAGGCCTTTGATAAAGTAGTGTGATTTATTTTAAAAACATGATCAAAGATGGGTTTTGGAAGCAGTATGAAGACTTGAATAAATGTATTATGACTTTCCAGCTGCTAGGATAAAAGTCGATGTAGTACACTTCAAAGTATTTCAACTACAAAGAGGAGCCAAACAAATTTTCTTGTGTCTCCATTGTTTGCCCTATTTATGGAGCCCCGGCACAAAAATATGTTAGAATTATAGCGTAACCTATTCCAATTAAAATGGAACATAAAATAGTGCTGTATGTCAGCAATGTGATGTTAATGGTTACTAATCTGTACAATCTAGGATTTACATTCTAAAATAAATTACTGAATTCAGTTGTCTATCAATTATACTAAATATGAAATATTAAATACAGGGCTGTAGTAATCTGTAATTAAGCAGCTGCAAGATACATTTGAGTTTGTGTGATCTAAACAAATACGGTTCTTAGTAGTCAATACTTTTCCTAGCCAGCTATACGAAATTAATTTTCCTCCCATTATTTTAAAACTGAAAAATGAGTTGGATTGGGAAAAACTATATTTATCTTGGCTTGGGTTTATGTTGTCAAAAATTAATATCCTATCTCAGGCCCTAACAGTATGGGTATCAAAAAGAACTCAAAGAAATGTAAACAATAATTATTAAATTGTATGTGACAATAAGTTCCCAAGAGTAAAGAAGAAAATTCATATAGACCTAGTCTAGAAGGATGATTGGCAGTACTAAATTCACTAAAATATTATTTGGTGGCTCAATTAAGATCACTGTTAGCCTGGTATCATTGTGCCAGTAAACACTGGGTGGAAATTGAATAACAGAATTTTAAAGATAAATGTAGCATGTTGGTTTTTACAGTCTTTCCCAAACTTGGGACGCCGCTTGTGTAGGGAAAGCCTCGCCGGGCCGGTTTGTTTACCTGCTCTGTCCGCAAATTCTGCCGATCACGGCTCCCACTGGCCGTGGTTCGCTGCTCCAGGCCAACGGGAGCAGCGAACCGCGGCCAGTGGGAGCCACAAACAGCAGAATTTGCGGACGGGGCAGGTAAACAAACTGGCCCGGCCTGCCAGGGGCTTTCCCTACACAAGCGGCATCCCAAGTTTGTATCAGCTCATGGGGAATATTAATATATCAGTTTTGTCTTATTTGCAACTAAAGCACTAATCCCATGTAGAAAGCCTGAGTTTCAGGAGACCAGTAATGAGAATAAAAACATTGATTATGGGAAAGACCAACTTGAAGGGCCTGATCTTTGCTTTATATAATGAATTGTTACTGAGGTATCTTGAAAGTAAGGAAAATATATACAAAAGGGAGTCTTAAGTGCTGGAAAGGGTATGGAGGGTGCATGTCTGGTGGGGGAGTCCTAAGATACAGCAGGTCCCTGGTATAAATCAGGGTTGTGTTCTTGAAAAGGACCATGGACAAGGTAAATTTGATTTAAATCAAATTGATTTAAATCACTAGTCAGGAAGACTCGATTTAATCAAGGATTTCTACCTAAAAGTGCATTCTTCTTGGTTGTTATAACCTTAATACATATTCTTCACAACTCAGAGATAGATGTAGGTTTCATTTTTAGAAGGTACACACTATACATTTTTAAAATGATTTATTTTGAAAGCTTTTCAGATTAGTTTTACAGCTATACCAGAAAATGAATGAATGATTGATTATTTCATTTACCAAAGGTAATTGAAGCAGATATTTATGAAGTCATTGGGTGGTGAACTATTTCCAATTCAACAGGTTAACCACTAATATTTGGAGGATTTTCTTGCCAGGCTGTATTAGGAGGAGAACATCACCAGACAGATATTTAAATTGCTTTATTTAACTAAAACAACAACATTATGTATTCTGGATTTTTTTCCTCAGCAGCAAACATATAATATTTTAACAAAACAAGCACATGAATTTTTGAATTTAGTTAAATATTCAGTTTTTTAAAATCAGGCTTGTTTTTGTTAAAATAGTTGTTAACTAAAATAGTTAAATGAAATATTTAAAAAAAAAACAACAAAAATTAAATCGCCTGTCAGCCAGGTCAACATGAGAAACTTAAAATATTGGCTTCTGCAGCTAACTCAGTCATCTTCACCTTCATTTTTCTGTTTGTTCACAATCTGGAAAAGAAAACCAAGCGTTCCTGCTTTTTCAGGTCCCAAATGATTTCTCAATTTGGAATGAATTAGTCCAAAGGAAGAAAATATTCTTTCTACAGAAGCAGAAGAAGTTGCTGCTGTTAAAAGTGAGATTATCATTTCAACAGTCTCTGAATCCAAGTGCTTAAGTAACTTCCACCAGTTCACTGGTGTTACTTTCTTTAAAACATCATCAGCAAACATATATTAATTGAATGGTTCACCCTTACCTCTGAAGTTTATTATAGTTGGCATTATCATGGAATAGAATCATAGAATATCAGGGTTGGAAGGGACCTCAGGAGGTCATCTAGTCCAACCCCCTGCCCAAAGCAGGACTAATCCCCAACTAAATCATCCCAGCTTTGTCAAGCCTGACCTTAAAAACCCCTAAGGAAGCAGATTCCACCACCTCCCTAGGTAACCCATTCCAGTGCTTCACCACCCTCTTAGAGGGATGATTGCTGGATGTCCATGTAATAGCCAACTCCTCTTCTTCAGCAGTTAAGGTTTGACCCTGGTACCGAGTATTGAGAATATTTGCAAGAAAATGAGCTGGAGATAGTGCTTGTCCCATTCGTTTTTTTTAATGCTTGTAATTTAACTCTGTCATTGCATACTTCTCTTTTTAAGATCTTCCTCAGTTCCTTCGAAATTTCAACAGCGTCAGCAATAAACAGCTATTTCCCTGCATTTTGTTCAAGGCTACAGAAATAAGCTTCAGGGTACTCAGCATGTGTTCACCATTTGTCTTAAGCCCAATGTTGAGAACTTTGGCTCTGACAGTGCCACCTGTTTTTTCACTATTTTGTTCACAAACTGTCATCAGATTAGGCCAGTTCTTGATATAGTGCTCATAACAATCCACTACTGAGTTCCATTGCACGTCTTGTGGGAGAGTTAGCTTGATTCCTCCCACTTTTTTCAGAGCAGCTGTTACAAAATGGTTGTTACAGAAGTATTTTGCAATTTCAACAACAGTAGCCTTTATTTCTGGAACACTGAAGTCTTTGGCTAGGAGGTGCATCAAATGAGCACTGTAACCATATGTTATTAGTTTAGGACTCTTTGCTCTCTTCTAAATAATTTCTTCTCATCTTGGATAAATTTGCAGTATTATCTGTGACCGAGTGCATACTAGACATTTGACTTTTTTTTCACAGTTTGTTATAGTTTTTACTGCTACTTCTTGTATGTATTCTGCTGTGTGTGCATTTCCTGATGTACCAATTGTTTCTGTAAGGAAGACATTCCCTTCTTCTGTTGTCACACAAGCATGTACAACAGGATCATTGTGGACATTACTCCACCCATCAAGACTCAGGTTAAAATTTTACTCTCTAGACCTTTTGCACACTGCTCAATTTCTCTTTCATACACTTTATCCAGCAATTTGCCTGCGACATCTGCTCTGTTGGGTGGACTGTATCCTGGTCTTAATGACTGAACCATGTTAATGAAGTATGGGTTTTCAATCATACGGAGAGGAGAGTTTGTTGCATAAACAAAAGGGGCAAATTTTTCATCAGTTACCTCTTTTTGTAATCTGCTGGATCTTAGCGCAAACTTACATATGGTTGTTTCTGGATGATGGAGATTTTTTTTTTTTTTTTGCTACAGGTGGTATACTGTGGCTATGTGACATACATAATGTGACTGAAACACTATCATGGGCAGATAACTCTGAAACGATAGAAAATGATGGTGATCTTGAAGGTGGATAGTCTTCAGAATCCTGTATGTTGAGGATGGATTCTCCTAAACAAAATAAGTCAATGCAGTTACTTTATTATTACCATACTGCTCATTTAGTATTACTCAGTGCATTTACTGACACTCAATACTACTTTAAAGGTGAAATTGTAAAAGGAAGATCAGCCTATTTCAGCTGTTTATTTTTTTTATCACAACTGCATCTAAAATGATAGTACCATAGAGTAAAAACTATATTTTTTGGTCAAACATGAGAATTCAAGAATAGTGCAGAAGGAAGACAGGCAGTCCTTGAGAAAGAAGTATGAAATAAAAGTTTACCAACCTGAAGATCCTGCATGTTCAGACATATTCGTTTCATCATCTTCAATGCAGCTTCCTCCTGAGAAGGAACACTTCTCATGATGTTGTTTCCTTCGGGTAACCAGGCCCTGCATTTCTTTGTTGCACTGTTTGCATTTTGCACACATGCCTGTCTTACCCACAGGTAGAGGAACTTCATTAAAATATTCCCAAACTGGGTCTTTTTTACGGCCTGCTGCCATTTTCCCTTTCAGTGAGAGAATGGTATGGTAGATCTCAAATCAATGAAGTCTACATTCAGAAAGATCTCAAGACTTCTGGAATATGCTGCTCAAACAGTTTCACTTTTGTTTCTACTGCCTGTCCCTCGCTTCTCACATTTATCTCCAGACTTCTTCTCTTTGTCCAGATCTATTCCGCCCCCAAACAATCTTCTATTCATTGAACGTTTTGAAACTTTGCAGTTTTAGAGAGAGGTAAGGGATTGACTCTGTGTACACAAATTTGCACAGGGACAATAAGGTTGAGGTCTGTTATTTCTCACCTCTATATACTAATTATTTATTTATTTTAAAACATTTTTTGCTGTTAACAAGCATGTTGTCTCTGGAGACACAAATCCACAGTTTGAGAACTGCAAAACTAAGCATCTCTGATGATATCTGCTAGACTGAGCACTGAGTCCCATTGGGTAAAGATTAAGCTAAAACTATACAGAAGCTCCTGAAACCCCGTAAGGTTGGGTCCCTAATCCATAAACTCATTTACAAAACTTTTCTTAAACATTACATGAATATATTGTCTCATACTATATAATTAGAATTTATAATCCCTATTCCATGATGAGATGTCTTTGAGCTATAATGTATCTTATTTAAAACTATCTTGATGGGTTTTTTTTCCTCAAAAAGCATTTTATCAAAAAAAATCTGATTTAAAAAAAAAAAAAGCATTGATTTTTATCCACCCTGGCCATGGATACCGAAACAATGTATACCGGGGACCCACTGGTACAGCAGTGGCATAGGTAGGAGGGGGACACTTGGGTGGGCGGGCTATGACAGGGGGTAGAGGGGTAGGAGCGATTTGGCCACCTCTTCCCCCCACTATCTGGCCTTGTGGGAGAGGGAGAGTGATAGATGCTCTGGCCAGGGGCTGCCAGAAAAAGGGGGAGGCCTCGTAAAAATGTGCGTACCCGCTCCGCTCAAGGCTTGCCCCGCTCCACCCGGTGCTTCTGCCGGGGAGCGGGAGCAGGGCACAGGGGCTTGCCCTGCTCTGCCCAGTGCTCCTGCTGGCGAGCAGGATTGAGGAGCGAGGGCTTGCTCCGCTCCGCCTGGCACTCCAGCCGGGGAGCGGGGTCGGTGTGTGGGGGCTTGTTTTGCTCCGCCTGGTGTTCCAGCCAGGGAGGCAGGTCAGGGGCTTGGAAGCCCCCGTGGCCTGACCCACTCGCTGGCAGGAGGGCTGGGTGAGCGGAGCGGGGCAAGCCCCTGACACCATTCCGCAGCTGAAGCACCGGAGCTGGGCAAGCCCCGTACCCCAACCCCGCTCCTTGGCTGAAGCGCCAGGCGGGTGGTGTGGGGCAAGCGCTGGGGTGGGAGCAGGGCTGGGGGCGATGGGGGGTAGGCCTGGATGTTAAGTGGGTGAGCCACGGCCCACCATGGCTACATATATCTGTCACATATCCGTCCCTTGTCAGTAGGGGAATGTATTCTGATTCATGTCGGTCCCGATCGACATATCTCTCATTTGCAACTTACACAGTACAGTACTGCAAATGGTGGATACACGGATTGGGACCGACATGAATTGGAACAGGTTGATGAGCGATGGATAGGTGAAACAACGGATAATGGAGAGACATATACCGGGGACCCCCCTGTAATGGTATTTTGAAGGAAAATGCTAGAATTTTCAAGATTAGGCCAACCACAAAACCAACAATGATTCTATATATGTAATAGTCCAAAGGAGGTTATTTATTTGGGGAAAAATTCATTGCTAACACAATTAGTGTTTCCAGCCAGATGTGTGATAGCTCATTTTTGGAGAAGGACAGATCCCCAACATTACTGGCATAGACAAATAATAGTATGATTAATCATTGCAGTGGAAAAAATGATAGATTTATATTAAGATCAAGTAGATTTTATAATGTATGGGTTACCACAGGATTTGAAGAAAATAAATTCCTAGATAATAAGAGGTTGATCAAATACAAATGAATGTTTTGAAGATAAATATAGACTATGAATGAATACTTATATAGAAAGTTCATATATATATTGTGTGGAAAAGTTAAAATTGGCCATTTATTCTTACTACATGTTTTATATCTAGACAATTTCTGATCCATGACCATTATAGGACTTTACTTCCCACTCCATGAATATTTCATTCCTTTAATAATCTTTTTGTATGTGACTATGTCAAAGGCTCTTGGAAGGTCCAGCTAAATTTATCTGTGTGTTCTCTTTTATATACTCTTGTGTTGACACATACAAAGAATTTTAGGAGTTTCCAGAGACATACATTTCCTTTACATAAACCATGTTGGTTTACCTCTGCCACATTATGTTAATCTAGATATTAATAATTCTAATTTTAATTGTTTTAACCCGTCTTCAGGATACTTCATTAATTGCCAAGATTATTTGTCAAAGCAATTTTTAGTTAGGTGAAATGTTTTTCAAAATCATTCGTATTCATTGCATAATGTACTATAAAATATATTGTTAAAACTTCTTCATATAGTTCTAGAGAACCAATCAGAATATAAGGTACTCAAAAGATTTCTGTGTATTAGTTTATTTATTCAAATGTAGTCCTGCCATCTCTGCATAAAAGTAATAAAATAATATAAAGCCTAGAAAACTTAAATTTTCAAAATATTTTTATGTCTTTACCTGAAGTTAGGAAGAAAAAGATCCCATAATGTCATTCGTCCATTAGTGACTTTATGTATTTGCTGTAAAATCATAATTACATCATCCATTCTACCAAAATTAAAATCAGGCTTCAGTTAGTTTTGCATTTTGAATTTTGATTTTCACTGTCTGTAATTCCCTTTTAGAAATTTAAAAATAATGTCATTTCCCTGCAGTTTGGTTCTTTTTCAGAGTGGTAAAGTTTTTATTACTAATCTGAATACTTCCTCTTTATGTGGATTAATTTATGTGAATGCTAAAAAAAAGGAACTCTATGATGGTCCGTTTCAATGTGGTGTTCTAAAAGAGAGTTAAAGTATTTCTCTTCTCTGTAAAAGGGGTGAGGAAAATAAAGCAGGTCTGATTTGTTCGTTCAGAATGTAAATGCATATTAGTAAAGATTACTATTCTGACCATTTTCTATCCTTCAGAAGGCCAGTACGTAACATTGTATTTAATACTTACTTTAACTCCTCAGGTACTTTACGGCCTATTTCTCCATGGCGTTGGCTTTTTTCAGTTGTGGTTCCACTAATGATTGCTTCACGAGGCTTTAAGAAAAAGAGCCTGGATCACAGCGGAGCTTTAGGGGGTATGTATTTTCTGGGAATATTAAGTGAACTATTTAAAATATAAACTAATGTGCCTTTCTTAATTTTTGCATTTCTGTGCACTTTTAAGGACTTCCTACTCTCAATTCAATAATAACGTTAACATATAAGTGTAAGCATACAATATCTGTCATGGCTTCATGTTGTTTAATTTGAATGTCATTTATACTTGTTTAAGCAAGCAGTTTATGCTACTGTAACTACAAATCACTATTAATATTGCCAATAAGACTTATTTAAATATATAAAATTATTTTAAGTTTCAGTACAATATATATATTAATCTGTTTTTAGATATAAAATCCACTACAATAATGGCAATGAGACATGAGATAACATACACCATCTTACTCTGTAGTATCTGTAGTCTTTGTGGAGAGACTGATGGTTGCAGTCTCTTTCCATCCATGCATAGCCAGAAGAGTGAAAAGAGTATGGGGAAGGAGGCTGCTGGAAAGCAATTCCCTCAATCTAAGGGTATGTCTACACTACAAGAGTAGTTTGATTGTACTTAAATCGAATATGTGGAATCAATATTACAAAGTCGAACGTGTGTATCCACACTAAGGACAGTAATTCGACTTTGTGAGTCCACACTAACGGGGCAAGCGTCGACATTGGAAGCGGTGCACTGTGGGCAGCGATCCCACAGTTCCCGCAGTCCCCGCTGCCCATTGGAATTCTGGGTCGAGCCCCCAATGCCTGCTGGGGAAAAAAATGTGTCGAGGGTGGTTTTGGGAAACTGTCGTCATCCAACCGTCACTCCCGCCCTCCCTCCCTGAAAGCGCCGGTGGGCAATCAGTTCGCGCACTTTTCTGGTGAGTGACAGCGCGGACGCCACAGCACTGCGAGCATGGAGCCCGCTGCGACCACCGCTGCAGTTATGGCCGTTGTCAACACCTCGCACCTTATCATCCACCTTTTCCAGAGGCAGATGCTGAAAAATCGTGCGAGGAGGCTACGGCAGCGTGGTGAGGACATGAAGTCTGAGAGTGGCACAGACCTATCACAATGCAAGGGACCCCGCGCCGTGAACATCATGGTGGCAATGGGTCATGTTGATGCTGTGGAATGGCGATTCTGGGCCCGGGAAACAAGCACGGACTGGTGGGACCACATAGTGCTGCAGGTCTGGGATGAATCACAGTGGCTGCGAAACTTTCATATGCAGAAGGGAACTTTCCTGGAACTTTGTGAGTTGCTGTCCCCTGCCCTGAAGCGCAAGGACACCCAGATGCGAGCAGCCCTGACTGTCCAGAAGCGAGTGGCCATAGCCCTCTGGAAGCTTGCAACACCAGACAGCTACCGGTCAGTCGCGAACCACTTTGGCGTCGGCAAATCTACCGTCGGGGTTGCTGTGATGCAAGTAGCCAACGCAATCGTTGAGCTACTGCTGTCAAAGATAGTGACCCTTGGAAACGTCCAGGTCATCATAGATGGCTTCGCCGCTATGGGATTCCCAAACTGCGGTGGGGCTATAGATGGAACTCACATCCCTATCCTGGGACCGGACCACCAGGCCAGCCAGTACATTAACTGAAAGTGCTACTTTTCAATGGTGCTGCAAGCACTGGTGGACTATAGGGGACATTTTACAAACATCAACGTAGGATGGCCGGGCAAGGTTCATGACGCTCATGTTTTCAGGAACTCTGGTCTGTTTAGATGGCTGCAGGAAGGTATTTACTTCCCAGACCAGAAAATAACTTGGGGATGTGGAGATGCCTATAGTGATCCTCAGGGACTCAGCCTACCCGCTAATGCCCTGGCTCATGAAACCCTATACAGGCGCCCTGGACACTGAAAGAGAACTCTTCAACTACTGTCTGAGCAAGTGCAGAATGGTGGTGGAGTGTGCTTTTGGACGTCTCAAAGGGAGATGGAAAAGCTTAATGACTCGCTCTGATCTCAGCGAAACCAATATCCCCATTGTTATTGCAGCTTGCTGTGTGCTCCACAATCTCTGTGAGAGCAAGAGGGAGACCTTTATGGCGGGGTGGGAGGTTGAGGCGAATACCCTGGCTGCTGATTATGCCCAGCCAGACAGCCGTGTGATTAGAAGAGCCCAGCGGGATGTGATGTGCATCTGGGAGGCTTTGAAAGCTAGGTTCCTCAGTGAGCAGGGTAACCTGTGACTATTACGTGTGTTTAAAGAGAAGCTGAACCTGCCCCCATTTCTTTATCCACTTACTGTTGACTATCCTCTCCAGCTACATACCCCATTCACCCCGTTTCCCCCCCCCCTTCCAACACATGTTTAAAAATAAAATAAATGGAACTTTGTTAATGAACACCGTTTTCTGTATTACGGATTTCGCGGTAAAGTGTTGAAACTGGGACGCAGACTGTGGTGGGGAGTGGGCATAGTGATGGAAAGAACACTTCTAAACTCGAGGAATGACAGGCTCCTGCTCTTAGAGTGGTCCGCAGTGGTGGACTGGTTGTTTCAACAGAGCCTGCCCCTCCTTCTTGGGACTTTGGGTGAGGGGGGTATGGGAGTTTGTGGCTGGGGAGGGCGGTTAGAGAGAGACTGCAGCGGGGCTCTGTCCTCCTGCCTCTGGTCCTGCAGAACATCCACAAGGCGCCGGAGCGTGTCTGTTTGCTCCCTCATTAGACCAAGCAGCATTTGAGTCGCCTGCTGGTCTCCCTGCCGCCACCTCTCCTCCTGTTCGCTGTGTGCTCGCTGGTATTGCGACATGTTCTCCCTCCACTGGGTCTGCTGGGCCGCATCGGCTCGGGAGCAGCCCATAAGTTCTGAGAACATGTCGTCCTGTGTCCTTTTCTTTCTCCGCCTAATCTGCGCCAGCCTCTGCGAGGGGGATGCCAGGATAGGTCGGGAGACAGTCGCAGCTGTGGGATGGGAAAAAAGGGAGTGAATTCCTCACAAAGATAATTTTTTGTGAACAATGAACATAGTCTTTGTGAACAAGACCATGCACAGCACCTATCACATGCGCACTCAGGACAAGGTCGAATTTTTGGTCTTCGCATTCATGCCTGGGGTCTTGCAGTGGAGATCAGACAAGCGGGGCAGGACAGTGGAATTCGGGTAGCAGGCTGACATGGTAAGCCATAGACTTTTGGCTGCTTAAAACTTAAATTATAGCAGTGCCCTCCTTTCACGTTCAAAGCAATGCTCCTATCATTGGCCTGTTCCTGCTGCTGGCAATCTGGCAAGCATGAACTCTGTCCCTGTCCCACCCCCTCGCAGCTGTCCCCGGGAAAGATCCTTGTATGCTGCCCCTCTCCCGCCTCCACTGCATGGCTGTAAACCGCCAGTGACAGTTCTGTAAAGGAACAGGCAAGCAGTCCCAATAGTAACATTCCCCTAATTCTAAGCAGGTCACCATGAGCGACATCACTCTGCTTAGAATTTCTGAGACCGAGAAAGAACGCATGCTGCGTGAAAGCCAGCAAAAACCAGGGCTGTATGCCGCCATGCTCTGCAAGGCAGTGATCCCAGATGATAGCCTGGCGAGGAAAAGTTTCCTACCACGGAGGACACAATAAGGCTGCTCTCCCCAGGAACCTCATGCAAAGGCTTTCCAATTACCTCCAGGAGAGCTTCGTGGAGATGTCCCATGAGGATTTCAGCTCTATCCCTGGACATATAGACCTTCTTTTCCAGTAGCTGCTCTGGCAAGGACTAAAAAGTAGAGCGCCTAGGGCAAACTAATCATGATAAACCGGACATTGTTCGATTCTTTTTCAGTAGTTGCACTGCCAAGGACTACAACGTTAAGCACCTAGGGCAAACAAATCATGAAAAACCCATTGTTAATATTCCTGTTCTGTTCAAAATAAATGTTTACATGTTTAAAACACTTACCGACTGATCCTTCCCCTGATTCAGAGTCTGGGTTAACTCCTGGGGACAGTTGGTAGGGGATCTCTGTGAGGGTGATGAAGAGATCCTGGCTGTCTGGGAAATCAGCGTTGTAAGCGCTGTCGACTGCCTCGTCCTCCTCCTCACTTTCCTCATCTTCCCCGTCCGCTAACACCTCTAAGGAAGCGGCTGTCGACAATATCCCATCCTCAGAGTCCATGGTCAGTGGTGGGGTAGTAGTGGCGGCCGCACCTAGAATGGAATGCAGTGCCTCGTAGAAACGGCATGTCTGGAACTGGGATCCAGAGCGTCCGTTTGACTCTTTGGTCTTCTGGTACGCTTGTCTCAGCTCCTTGATTTTCACGTGGCACTGCGTTGCTTCCCGGCTGTACCCTCTCTCTGTCATGGCTTTCGAGATCTTCTTGTAGATCTTTGCATTCTGTCTTTTCGATCGCAGCTCCGAAAGCACGGACTCATTGCCCCACACAGCGATCAGATTCAAGACTTCCCGATCAGTCCATGCTGGGGCCCTCTTTCTATTCTGAGATTGCATGGTCACCTCTTCTGGAGAACTCTGCATCATTGGCAGTGCTGCTGAGCTCGCTACGATGTCCAAACAGGAAATGAGATTCAAACTGCCCAGACAGGAAAAGGAATTCAAATTTTCCTGGGGCTTTTCCTGTGTGGCTGGTCAGAGCATCCGAGCTCGGACTGCTGTCCAGAGCGTCAACAGAGTGGTGCACTGTGGGATAGCTCCCGGAGCTACTAGCGTCGATTTCCATCCACACCTACCCTAATTCGACATGGCCATGTCGAATTTAGCGCTACTCCCCTCGTTGGGGAGAAGTACAGAAATCGAATTTAAGAGACCTCTCTGTCGAACTAAATAGCTTCGTTGTGTGGATGGGTGCAGGGTTAATTCAATTTAACGCTGCTAAATTCGACATAACCTCCTAGTGTAGACCAGGCCTCGGACATAGAGGGAGCCTATCTGCTTGATTCTTCAGTTTATGTGGTACAGACCCAGACTGTTCTCTGTGATTTCCTTTGCTGAAGGATGGGCAGTGCTCCTTTCTTGCCTCCCAAAAATAAAAAGGCAATTAATGATCTGGTCAAGCCTGCTTTTCTTGACTAGCTGGAGAAACACCAAGGTACAGTAGAGCAGCATTACCAAATTCTGATATAAGCCTTGTAACTGTGGTGCTAGTCCACTTCATGAAGCACAGGGCAGAAATGAGGATCAGTGTCGGGGAGAAGGGTAAAAGAGCACAACCCCAAATCTTCCCCTCTTTTATATCACACTGCAAATATGGTACTTCATCTGCAGGTAAAATGGCAGGCAACACCTTGAAAGCCAGCAACTTCACTTTTCTTCTCCTTTTGTAACCCCTACTGTAACCAGCCGGAGGAGTAGCTCACTTGTATAGAGAGTCAGGCCAAGCTTCTCTACTGCAGTGACATTGAGCTAGCTGAGCCTCAGGTGGCACCAGTTGTCTTCTTTTACTAGCAGAATGTGGCTTCGGATGAGCAGTTGAGTAACTAGGGGGAATCCGAAGTACATAGTCAGTAGGAGAAAAGTCAAAACTAACATGTGAAAAAGCAACAAAGAAAAGGATGGCAAAAAGGAAATAATAGACGGAAAAGAAAAAGCAAGAGAGAAAATGAACAGAAAAAAGGAGAGAGATTAGCAACTGTCAGGACATGATATGAATGGATGGGGGGGAATGCCCAACCTGTCAAATAATCCAAAGAGGTGGCTCTATTTAAAAAAAAAAAAGGAATCCAAGTCATGAAAAGATGTGTTTAAAGTCAGCATTCAAATAGTAGTGGCTGGAAACATAACAATAGCTCTCTGTCTGCTTCCTGCCTAGAAACAATAAAATCCTGCAGGCAGGGTATATCCAGGGATTTTCACTTAGATGTCATTTGGCCTCATCTTATTGTTTCATTTTCTTTGTATCTTCCATAGATGAGTGTTACTGTTTCCTGGAAATATCAGATGGCTGTTTCAGAAACCATATACTGCCAGATACTTAGTGGACTATTCAGGAATGTTAAAGGAAAACATCAAAGCAAAAAAGGCCCAAAAAAATTTTCAGTCTAAATGGTTGGCTCTTTTTAAATTGTGTAGACATTTTTCAGGTACTACAGTAATGATCTAGCTAATTGCACTGTCATTTTATTTTAGGTTTATCATGAAAGAGTAATTGATAATTTTTGAGACTCCAAAATAATTTCCTGTTAATTGTTTTGAAAAGATGATTGCGTGAACTAAACTTGCTTGATTTACCCCCCCCCCTTTTTTTTTCCCCAGGATTAGTGGTTGGGTTTATCCTAACAATTGCAAATTACAGCTTCTTCACTGCTTTGCTCATGTTTTTTGTTACTTCTTCAAAACTTACTAAGTGGAAAGAAGATGTGAAGAAGCATATAGATTCAGAATTCAAACAAGGTAAACACTAAGAATTATACTGTCTGATAATCTGTAAAGAATAGATACTGTATCTTACCTGATACTTTTGAAAGTTAGAGATATTATGTAGTAGTACACAGAATAGAGAACACTGTAAAGCATTCTTATCCTCTTTATCCCCATTCTGGACTAGATACAATGTGCTTGCTAGTGGTTCATTTAATAGTAATAAACTAAAAGTAGTGATTGTGACTCGAGATTTTCATGTTGGTTTTTGAGTTTGTGTGGGTTTGTTTGGGTTTTTTTGCGCTTTTTAATTTGCTTTTGCTACTGTATGATGTGGCTGAATATCAAGTTTCTCTGCTACAGTGAAAATATTCAAATATTTTTGTTTGTTTTTACTCGAGGTGGGCAGAGGAATTGGGTGCAAGTATTCTGTAATGGTGGTGTCCCTACGGAGCTGGCTCTGCTATATATGATAGAAAATGGACCAGGTGAAATTCCAATAGACTTTTCCAAGCAGTACACTGCATCATGGATGTGTTTATCCCTTTTGGGAGCTTTGGCCTGCTCTGCTGGAGATACATGGGCTTCAGAGATTGGCAGTGTCTGGAGTAAAAGTGAGCCAAGGTTAATAACAACATGGGAAAAGGTTCCAGTAGGTAAGGGCTTACTGATTTACACTTTCTTGTCTTAATACTGTGTCATTTCTGTCTGGAACCCTTAATATAATCATATCCATAAAAAGAATAAATCAAATTCTGCTAGCATTGTGAAGTTTTGAGTGGTAAAAATTAGTACTTTGACATAGTATTTACCACATTCTGTTTGTCATGGGCTGTAAATAAAAAAATAGCTTGGAGAGAGAGAGAGAGAGAGAGAGAGCGAAAAATTCAAAAGTACCTTTTGGTTTGGTTCAAACTGAAACAGTCTTTTTCTTGCCAAAATGGGGAGGAAAAAAATTCATTTTGGGTTGAACAAAACATTTTGTTTGACCCAAAACAAATGTTATCATTTTCAGGTGTTTTTAACCCTCTTTATTTAAAAAAAAATCTAAATTATGAAACCAAAGAGTCAAAATAAAATGTATTAAAATGTTTTGTTTTTTTTAAATGGTGTGAAATAAACTGTTTTGACATTTTCATTCTGACTTTTTCATCCAAAATAGTGGTTCCCACACTTTAACAACCTGTGAACCCCTTTCACTAAAATGTCAAGTCTCATGAAGACATGAGACAAGACTCCTGTGTTTCATCAAGTAGTATCAGATGTGAAACAGCATGAAGGTATTTAAGAAGCCAA
This sequence comes from Trachemys scripta elegans, assembly GCF_013100865.1. Classification (NCBI taxonomy): domain Eukaryota; kingdom Metazoa; phylum Chordata; order Testudines; family Emydidae; genus Trachemys; species Trachemys scripta. Next base: position 65,161,008 of record NC_048298.1, read on the forward strand.
CTCAAAGAGTTCCTTCTACACAAGCATTCAGGTCTTGAGCAGTCCAGACAAACAACACACGTTACAACAAAGCTTAAACTTGTTTTCATAATAGTTTTAAAAGCAATACTAGCTGCCTGTTTAATTTTAAAAACAGCAAAAAATATCCACCTCTCTTTCCATTTCTTATAAGAAGTCTTGAAGTTTAAATCTCCCCAGTGTGATAGATAAACTTGCTTTGATCTGCTTAGCTCTTGGAAGTCTGGGGGCTCCAGGCTGCTGGCCTTGTGCTGCCCGGGGTTCCTGGGGACAGCTCTATTTGCCATTAGGGAATTTTTTCCCGTGAACCCCCAGGGGTTCACAAACCCCAGTTTGGGAACCACTGATCCAAAGCTATTCACCAAATGTGACCTGATTTTATGAATCGTTTGTGACCTGAAAAATGCATTTTTTGACAGATTTACTATTGTGAAAAAACTTCACGTAGCTACCGGTAGATAGCATCCTGTGAGATAAAACCCTTACAGAATTCTGAGACTGCTTGTTTTTACTACCATTAGTATGTTCAGATTGCAGAAGATGTAGTTTAAAGAATGGTAACTGTCATCTGACTTGCTTTAAAAAAGGGGAAGTGAAAAGCTTTTTAAAATCAAGCTAGATAAAATCTCTAATCAGTAGCAGAATGTGTGTTTTAAATGTAAAGATTACAAAAATGCACTTTTAAACCAAATAGTCAATTCATTTCCTGCTTTGCTGTCTTACCACTCCTTGTCTCCATTAATTGATGACATTGTTAACTCTTAAACAATTCATAGTATTGAGTTTTCTTGAAGCAAAGAAATTTAGATCCCTAAATTTGAGAGTTGGTGATTGTAATATTGTAAGTTGATTTCTAAATTGTGTGAGGACAGTAGTTTGCCTCATATTTTTTTCACCATAAATGCTTACTGGGTTCCTTTTGAGTAAGTAGTTAAACATGTTGCTTTTTTAGATAATTCTTTTAAATATCTTTTGCGCAATACATACCTTGATGAACTGCTTCTGAAAGTTTGAATGGTAGACACTCTGGCTGAATAGAGTTACGTGTACAGGTTGGGAGGATATCTTTATCTTCCTCCCACTCTACCCCTAAAATTGAAGTTTCTAAGTAATACTGAAACTTCGTGAAAGTTTCTGGATTAATAGCCACAGAGACTGAAGTTATCTGATTACTGAAGTGGTAGTTCATAGGCAGCAACTTTGCAGGGTAAGCTTCCCAGCACAGTGCCAGTCAGGAAGGATCAGCTCTTGCCTTGTCTACACTAGCCTTTTTTCTCTAAAATTTCCCACCACTGCTAACACTGGTTGTAGCTCCATCAGCAGTAACAACAGTGAGAGCATCAGTTTAGATAATCTGTTGGTCGCTACTGGAAATTTCAGAGAAACAAAGGCTAGTGTAACAGAGCTTCTGGGAGTGAGAGGGTAGTTCTGTTTTCACTGTCAAGTAAACCATTAAAGCCAATTAATACATCTTCCGAAATGGTTTATAACTCAACTCCGTTTTTCTTTGATTTAGGTACGAATGGAGGTGTTACGTTAGTGGGCCTAATTTCAAGTCTCATTGGTGGCATGCTAGTAGGTGTGGCTTACTTCATTACTCAGCTTGTTTTTGTGAGTGATCTGGATATATCTGCTCCACAGTGGCCACTCGTTGTGTTTGGCGCAATGGCTGGTTTACTGGGATCAATTATTGATTCATATTTAGGAGCTACAATGCAATACACCGGTAAGAAATGTTCTGCTTATTTTTCTGTTTAACTTAAAAGCTCCCTTTTAACTCTAGAGAGGCTGGGGAAGTGGTTTTGAAAATGGGGAAAGAATGAAGGGATTACTACAGTGGTCAAAGAAAGGTAAATAGAATAGCTGAGATCAGAAAGAAGATAGGAGAAAAGGCAATTTATCTTTACCCTTATCCTCTGCCATCTTCGTTCTTCTCCCCACTTTTTGATTTTGGCATTTCAAAATTTTCTGACGCTGCTATCCTCTTTGAGTCATTGAAATGGTATGACAAGGGAAAAAATTGTGGTATTTTTTTATCAGGCCTTGCTTGAATATGTCAGATCCTAGTAATGCACACTGGCTTGTGCACACTGGCTTTGTGTACTTCTATTCTTGTTCCACTGAATTGCTATCAAACCAAAGTGTGTGTAATATTATATGACAATACTTTCCTTTTACTTTCTATTATCCTATCACAAACATAGTAAAGTTAAGGCCAAATTGTCCCACCTTATCACATGGAGTAATGCGTTACTTTGCAAATAGTCACCTTGATTGGAATGAAATTAGTTGTAGAGTCAGGTACTACTTGTGGTGATTACGGGAGGCAGAATCTGGCACTTGTGCAGTGCATTTGGGTTTTGATTGTGGCTTTCACTAAAGATGTTTATATGGGGGGGCAGAAGGTCTTTTTCTTTGTTTTTCTTGGGTTTGGCAAGTTATCTAGAAAATAAACATGAGGCTTGGCTTTTTGTAGCACGTATTAAGTAAAAGTTAGGCTACCCCAGCATGAATTTAGTGCCTCTGTAGTCTCATCCTGTTCACCACTGAACTCTGGCTTTGACCTAAGTTTAGTAAGAGAATGGAAGGCAACAACACTGCCAGCTATTTGCTTCCCAAACAGGCTTTAAAAAAAAATGTTGTCTGTGGTGTGTTTGCAGGCATCTCTTTACAATAAAACAGAAGTTGAAGGTGAATATTCTTATCTTTTAACATGCTAGGCATTAGGAGATACTCAAAAGCTACAAGAGAAATACTGGCATGTATTGGTCTGGCCGGCTTTGAGGTGCTTCCTCCTCCCTTCGTTCCCCACACAAACACCTCATATGCCAGTTTTCTAGAAATGTACATTTCTCCTGGAACACAAAATAGTGGAGTGGCAGGGAGCGCACTGGATAGCTAATGAAAAACAGTGTTAAAATGCTGCTAATACAAAGGTAGAGTAAGAACAACAACATAAGAACAACATAGAGTAGAGAGTAGCTAGGTTAGTGGAGGGAAAGCCATGCAGCTAGCTAATAAATACTGAAGTGGGCTGTAGTCCACGAAAGCTTATGCTCTAATAAATTTGTTAGTCTCTAAGGTGCCACAAGTACTCCTGTTCTTCTTTTTGCGGATACAGACTAACACGGCTGCTACTTTGAAACCTGATAAATGCTGTTGTTTTGGAAGTGGAGATGTTAGTGAGTGCTATTTCAGCATTTAAGACAGTGGTACCCAAACTTCCTGTTGTGTCCGCCCCTTACCAGTAACGGAATCTGTCTGTGCCTCCCCTTTCATTACTGCAGAGTTGGCTCAACAGAGGAGCTTGGGCTGAAAGCAAAACTGTGTATGGGGAAAGAAGTGCTGGGGCTAGAAGCGAAGCTGGCCGGGGGGCAGAGAGGGAATGAGGGCAGAGTTGAGCTGGGGCCAGAGCCGTAGCTGCAGCCAGAGCGGGGCTGGAGCTGGGCAGTGCTCTCTCTCCACCCCTCCTCCCTTGTGGGGGCCATCCGGGGTCTTGCTGCGTGCCTCCCCAAATGTTCCTCCACTGATCTAAGAGGAGTAGACTTGCCATCAGACAGAGTAACCATTTTCTTTATACTGTTTATCATTGAAAACTAATTCTTTTTGACAGACATATTTTGTTTCTAACCATTTGTTTGTTCAACAGCATCATTCATATCCGAACTCTTTAGTTTTTTGTTCTTGATTAGCACTATTATTAGCTTCTTATTATAGGACTGCATATGTAGATTTCATAGAAATAGTAACTACATTTTTAAAAAAGCTTCTCACTAATAGTAATTAAAAGTATAGAATCTAGATTCCCTTCTTTGAGGCTATTAGTGTTAGTTTAGAATAATAGTTTAACATTATTGGCTAGTTAATTGTCCTTTTTATATATGTTTGACTCAACAGCCATATACTAAGCACTTGTAGGCAGTCATGTACATTTGAGGTCTTGGTACTAGTGGGTTTCCTCTCAACTATGATAGTATTGTAAATTGATCTTTTATTTACTTCTTTCCCCAGGTTTTGACAAGCGTATTGGCATGGTTGTCAACTACGAAACAAAAGACTCCAAGCACATATCTGGAAAACCTATACTGGACAACAATGCAGTGAACCTCTTTTCTTCTGTAGTCATTGCTTTGTTACTTCCTGGTGTGGCATGGGGTTTCTGGCCTAGAGGGTGAAACTTCTTAAGTCTTTTAATACATAGTTCAAATACACTTAATATGAATCAAAGGTTTCTCCCCAAAACACTGTTTTTAGCTTGTTTGAGGGAGTCCTCTGCATCCTTTTCAGATCCAGAAGGATTCACTATCTTAACTTCCTTAGCCTGTAAGTTTTATGGGCAGCCACCATCTTTCTGGAGAAAGAGGACCAGATGAGGCACTGTTAATAACCTGTCAGTGCTACTCCTTAATTGGACACAGATTGCTACTTTGTAACATGAAGCAATTTGTTTTCCCTTCTGGAGCTGAATGCTTGGCCTCCAAATCATTTCCAACACCTGGCAGAAGAAAGAGTGAAAGAATACAACTAGAAATTTAACCTGGGTCTGCCATACAACTACTATTAACACTGTTCACCAAGCCACAAACAAAGTACTATATATTTTCTGTAATGTAGAACATAGTAGTATCGATGAAATCACTGAATTCTAGTTTAGTATACATTTCCCATTGTCTGCTCAATATTATAGGTTTTATAGAGGTGTATTGAAGTCTTTAAAAAAATTGTACTTTAATAAGCATTGTTGCCTATTCCATGTTGTATTACTTTTTTGCCATGCTTTTGACGATGGGTAAGAAAAAGTAATGCTTTAACATAATGTCTCAGGCATATGACTAAATTTAAAATCAAAACTATCCTTTTTCCAATAAGCAAAACAAGAATATAAAGCTTATATAAGCAGCATCATAAGGTACTTCTTAGATTAAGTTATTGATATTAAAGTAAAGATTACATTTTTTTTTAATTCAAAATCAACTGGTTAGAAAAGATGTAACTTGTTCTGTAACTGTGGAATTACTCTTTAATAATCGGAGTTTAATAGCACGTTCACCAAGTTGTGGTCTTCATGTTCTTTCTCGGTAACCCTACTTTTTTGCTTTACAAATTACTGCTCACTGGAGATGTCAAGGTGTTGGGTCCTTTATTGTTGATAAACTATTACAGGGTTTTCACTTTTGTCATTAAATGACAGGCTAAAAAGTTTTTCAGTTAACAATTTAGTATTTATTATATAGAATCAGATCCTGCAACTGGGTTGCATGCGTGGATCCTTTTGGCCATATAGAGATCATCCACCTGGATCCATTTGCAGGATATGACTCATAATGTGTGCATCAAAAAAAGTTTCTTCCAATCTGAGAGCGATTACCAGTTCCAGGGATATTCCCAGTTTTAAGTATAGGAGACTTGGCAGAATCTTTCAAAAGAGAATAAACTAAGTGTGACCACTGCATCCTAATGTTCTTGTTGAAAAGCACTGTAACATGAAAGGCATAGATGCCCTTACTGATTAATTATATTTAATTTAATTGTAAATAAATCAGTTTTTCTTTATGATATAGTTAGGATTTTGTGCTAACACATTTTTGATTTTCTTAATGCCACTAGACATTAGAGGAAGGCTCTTAGAAAGAATAAAGTAGATGATGGTGAGTTCGGTAAGAAAGTGAAAACATACATATACTTTGAGAGGGTTTAGCTTTTAATTTAAATATTTGTATTGTCTGCAGGAATCAAAGGTATCTTTTCAGGGATTAAGGACACTTTTAGCCAAGTTTCCATTGTAATCTAATGTGGATCCCAAGACTAAAACAGCACACAACACTGAACATATATCCATAACATATTTTTAAAAAAAACACACTTTACGTAGCAGTATGAAATGTCTTCATTGCTGTTAAATTAAATTGTAAACAAGCAATTTTGCACTTAGCAGATAAGGATGAGATTTTCAAAAGTGTAACGTATTGGCTTACCTCCGTCAGTGAGAGCAGAGTTAGGCCAACACTGAGTGCTTTTGAATTTCCCACCATTAAATTTCTAGTGTACAGAATTGTATTTAAAGAATGATTCTCGCCTTTTCTGTAGCATTAGTTTTATTAAATAATATCAGTTCTGGACAGGATACAATTACGCTGGACAAGATACTATTAAATTGAACAGAACATAGTAGTGCAGATTATGTTGCCTTTGATTTTTGTATTTTACGCAATAGCTGTGCAGAAAGTGTAGCCCTTATGAGAGGAGGAGGAGGAGAAATATAGGGAAACTGTATGTGACTTAGTGCCTGTAAACCAGTGCATGTCACTAAGTGTAGTTATTGGGACCAGAAAGAAGCCGATGGAATGTTAACATTTGAGATCATTAGAAGGTGTCTGGATAGGCACAGAGAAAATAGATGAAAGTAAAAGGGCGGGTGATAAAAGGGAAGGAGGCAAAATAAGCTGAGTAAGATATTAATAGAAATGAATTGAGTGCACATAGTGTTTTTCCATAGTAAGCAATTACATTACACTTTGTTTTAAATATTTGAATATTTGTTTTGCCTCAATGCCTGTATATGGATTAGTATTTGAGATTAATCTGTGCCTGTAAATTAAAATTTGACATTTACCTGGCACTAATTTATTTTTTCTTACTGAAACAGCATGAAAATTCACAAATCACCTCTCCAATACTTTGATCAGATTTCCTTAAACTGAAAAATTCCAGTTGGAGGTCAGTTGAGCCTTATCTGTATAGTTTTTATGGATTGTGTATGTTAAAGAAAATGACTATTTTTCACTATAAATATGAAGTAGTTTTTCTTAATAAACACATAATGCAATTGGTTTTTGTGTGTTAAATCTTGTCTCTGGCTGAAAAAAACTTTCATTTGGTCTGGTATCTCAATCTGAAGCATTTTTAAGGATACAACAATGCAATCATTTATTTACAGAATACAGCTTTATAATTGTACTAATTTATTAAGTGTCATAAATGAGCATTGTTTGTGCCTGAGAGATCCACCGTAGTTAAGTGTGCGAGCCCTTCAATGAGACATGTTTAGCTAAAACCACTAAATAAGGGATGTCAAACAGTCTGGGGAGATGGCCCAATTACGTGTTAAAATGTGGCCCAGGACTTTGATTTTTAAATTATTACTTTGAGTCCAGATAATCCATTGAACAGCTATAAAAGATAGAATATGGTTTTAGTGATGCATGGCCCTTTCTGGATCACTACTACTTCTGCCTTTTGTTTGGCAATTTCTGCATGCAGTTAACTGGTGTGTATTAACAGTTGTTAACTGTGTATGCAAATTGCACACCTACATTATTTTCAAATCTGTTTCCTAAATATCCATTATTGGCTTCATAGTGAACATTGGGAGATGAATGGGAGAGTTCTCACCTATCTGCTGTTTAGGATAGGACTACACTAATTCATGTTCAGATGGTTGTCTTTGCAACAAATGGTTGAAACTTTTTTTTAAAATGAAAGCTTGCATCCTATTGAATCTGGATGCCAGATTAACACATCAAGTGGACTGATGCCCTTTCTAAAATGAAAGAAGTTTAAGACTGGATGGCTCAGGATTGGTAATAGGGCTTGTCTACATAGGTATGTTATAGCCAATTACCTTAAGTTTGCCTTAAAGTGCCTTGCATCTATACATAACCTTTTAAAAAGTGAATTTGGCATCTTACATTGCTGTAATGAATCCTTGCAAGAGAAGCAACTCTGCAATGAGTTTGTTTGCTGTAAGGTTTGCATATGCGCATTCCTAACTACTATACTTCTGGCAGTCTCCCCAGTGCATTGCTTCACACCTGGATCAGATTATCTGTGTACCTCCATGGCTCATCTTGACTGGAGGGGAGGGATAGCTCAGTGGTTTGAGCATTGGCCTGCTAAACCCAGGGTTGTGAGTTCAATCCTCAAGGGGGCCACTTGGGGATCTGGGGCAAAAATCAGTACTTGGTCCTGCTAGTGAAGGCAGGGGGCTGGACTCGATGACCTTTCAAGGTCCCTTCCAGTTCTAGGAGATGGGATATCTCCATTAATTTAATTTAATTTAATCTCACCTCCCTGTTTAAATGCAGGCTGGCCTGTGCCTCTTTTTGATACCAGATAGTGAGTTCACACACCTGGAGTCACATATGTTATAGCCATACCCCTCCCTTCCCCCAAGACTTCCCTGTGGACCCATGCTTCCCATTCCCCTAGATTTATTTGTGAACTCCTGCAGAGGTGCTAGATTGGATTGTTGTTTTGGAGAGTTGCATGTTCAGTGCTTGGAGAAGAGTCACCAGAAGGCAGACTTCTACAAGACACTGACAGAACCAATGAAGAGCAGGGCACTCCCATACCTGGTCCCAGTGCAGTCAAAGCACAGGATCTCCAGCAGAAGTAGCTGAAGGCAAGGGACAGGAACAGGACCTCTGGTAAAGCTCCCACGGCTTGCCGGTACTATGAGGACCTGGACTGTTTCTGCAATCAAAGCCATCACTGCACTTAAGAATGATGTGGTGGACAGTTTTCCACAAAGCACCCTAGATAGCATAATAGGTGCCCTTTGACCCCATTTATACCAGGAAGTCTGACAGGAGATTTTTCTGAGCAGCCAAGAACGGTATTACACAGCAGATTTAGAGATTACACAAGAACATTGTATGGATAGCCGGCCTGAAAATGCTGTGGATGAGAGCTCTACAAAAATGAGCCTGAAAACGCTACAGAGGGGAGTTGTACCAGTACACACCTGGTGCTATATTACAATACAAATGTACAGGGAGAGTTAAATAACGTTTTTCGTTGTACTAACTGTCTGCTGTCGTGTTCGAGGAGCCTTTTCCTGCCTGCTTAGCTTTTAACTGCACTACACTAAAAGTTATGAAGTTTTATTTCCCTGCAGTATCAAATCCCGCTACTGGTTCCACTTGCTGCCTCCACAATACCCTTCCTGAGCTGTTTCCTGCTCTCTTTAACCCACCCTTGCTCAAGATGTTGGCAACACAGGCCGGGTAAAAAAATCCTGCATGGCAGGTGTGTTGTAGAGTAAAAGCGATAGCCAAAGCATTGTGGCTCAGTTGCATTAATACCTTCAACTTTTAGCTAATTTATGTTGTGAAGTAAATTGCCCAAGTGAGGCTAGAGAGATTTCAAAACAGATTGTAAGGCATTCATTCACTGCAGAGAGCTCTTTATTTTGGAGTGCACTTTGTTCATCTGAGGGTGTCATAAAAGAGACCCTAAGGAAAATTAGAGCTTTCTTTTGCCATGGACGTTCCAAGGCAATGAGTTTATTCAGCAAAGGTATGTGTATAGACAGCATAGTTGAACTAATTGTTCATGTGCAGTTTTTAATAAATTATAGGTGGAGCTGCTAGTTCCACCTATAGTTATGGTTGCCTGATACTTTCCATTATAAGACCCTAATTTTAGCTGCATATGACTTTGCCAAACTTTAACCGCTGAGGCTGAAATTTTCTATGCTGGGTGTCTGCCTCAGACTGAACATTTTTGAAAGTATCAGCTGAAATATTTCAGTTTCCAAGAATGAGATTGGGGGAAAATGTCATTTTTGCCCAGGTTAAAAAATATTTTCTTACAACTGTTTTGTTGGGAAAATCTAGCACCTTCATTCTTTAGAGTGGGGATTTGTAACTTAGCAGGCTGATTGCCCTGCTGACAGGGATGTGCTTTGAACTATCCCTGTGAAAATTAATCCAAATTTGGCCAAGTTATGTGCCTCTGAAAAATTGCAGTTTGCACAAGGTCAGTAGAGGCTTGTTAGAATTTGACTACTAAATTCTCTGAAGATTCTGTCTGCACTGAGCACAGGCTGCAGGATTTAACTAGACTTTCCCTGTAATAGCTCTAAGCTCTCCGAGGGGCTGCTCTGGCACTTAGCATAGGAACTGACAGCAGTGTGACTGTCTCTCCTGTGCTATCAACATTCACTCTACTGGCATGTGGAGGACAAGACGGAAGCTACATAACTTGAATGCAGAGGCGGTCAGGAGTTGGGGCAGGTATGGAGGTGGATAGGGGCAGAAGGGGAGAGACAGAAGCTGGGAAAACAAGGGAAGAACTCTGTAGCCACTACAGTACACTCCTTCCAGAATCTGGAATTGAACCCAGCACACCTGAATCCCTACATTCCTCTCCTGTCAGAAAATAGCTAGAAGCCCACAGGCACAGTGTGTGTCTTCGCCTCCTCTGGTGTCTGGTCTGCATAGAAAACAACAGCCTACTACTGCTCTAGTTACTCCATTAGGTCAAGTGATAGAAGTCTGTAGTATGGATCTTAAGGTCTGAACCCTTCTCATGACCAAATATGGTTCCACATAGTGGAAATTTTTTTTGCACCTTTTTTTTTAAATGCAGAAATTACATCAAAAATACATTAAAAAGAACGTTATGGCTGCAAGATCAAGCACTCAACAGTTAGGAAATGCCAGAATGCATGTTGCCCTTGTAACCTTAATTGGGTTCCTTGTGTGTGTTCATTATGATAGCCTGTAATTACATGATCAAAATTAATTTTTTTCTATAGGACTCCTGCCTCATTCAGTGCACAAGATGGACAGTGTTTCAGAGTTGAGTAGTGAATGAAGCAGGGGTTTGCAGAAAGAGAAAGGATAATCTCATGGTTAAGGAGGTTAAAATCTGCCCCAGAAAATTGGATTCTATCTCTGCCTCTTGCCACAGAGTTCCTACGTGATGCTGGACAAGTCATTTAAACCTAGATGTCCACAGTTGGCCACCAATTGTGTATCCTTCATTTTCTGGGTGCATAACATGAGAGTATGGAGCCAGATTTGCAGAAGTGATGAATGCTTACAACTGCAACTGAAGTCAACTGGACTTGTGCTTTGAACACATAATGTGTTATAATAATGCTAAGTACTCTGCAGAATTAGTCTCTAAGTGTCTCAAGTTGGGCACCCAAAATTAGTGGACATGTCTGACAGTTTTGGCCTTAATTTCTCTATGCCTCTGATCCCCATCTGTAAAATAGGGATATTATTCCCACCCACTCTCACATGGGTGCAGTGAAGATAACTGCTAATGTTTGTGAAGCACTCAGTGTGACCCTAACAGCATCTCAGTGCAAAAGGGCAAGGGGCTCACTGGTATCTGGTGATGAGCTTCTGCTGGCCTGACCAGTTCAGTGTACCCTAGTTCAGTAATGTCCTAAACTGTATCTTATGTGTGTCATATAAGGTATCAATGGAAAACGAATAACACACTAATCATTAATATTCTTCCATGGTGTATGCACAGTAAATGCCCAAGGGATCACACAAGTATGAAGGAAATTTTGAATTAAAATGTGTTTACCAGATAAGTCTTGGGAATGGGTCAACATTTTTTTCCCAAAGGACAAGCTGACACCTCCAGCCAGGTGTCATCAGAGTTGATCGACAACCACATGACAAATGATCATTCATTTGCATTGCAGAGGGCAGAAACTGATCAATTTGCATTTTAGCAAACACCAGCAGGGAAAGAAACCAGCATGGACTTTCCTTCTTCACCTGACGCCTTCCTCACAGCTTGAATGAACTTTATTTTGGGGGGGTAACTTTCAGAAAAATCATTTCAAAAGTTCACTGGACTGTAAAAGAGAGGGGCAAAGAACCTCAAGTTGTCTTTCACCTAAGACAACAAAGGACTAAGCACTTTAACTTTGTGGGAGATCCTGACCAGAGGGATGGTCAGCCATCTTGCTGGAAGATAATATGGTAAGGATCTTACCTTGAACCAAGACTGTAGTTTTGTTAAGCCTTAGTCTCTACGAAGCACATTTTACTTGTATTTGCTTGTAACCACTTCTAATTCTATCCTTTAAACTTGGATTCAAAATCTTGCCTTCTTTTGTTAATAAACTTGTTTTAATCTACACCACCCCAGTGCTGTGCTTGAATTGAAGTGATTATTAATTCCAGTTAAAGTGATAAACTGTGCAGTATGATTCTTTAGATGAATAAATGAGCATTGTTATTCCTCTGAATGGTCCCGGAAAGGGCTGGGCACTGCCAAGCATACCGTTTTGGGAAAATTTGGGACTGGGGTGTGTTGGAGTCATCTAGCCAGGTGTATCCAAGGCTGGTGGAAACTAGAGTGTGGCTGTGGTGTAACAGGCTGCTAGACTCAGAGTTGCTGGGCCAGGGCTGTTTGTTGCCCAGACCCTCAGTGCATGCTTCTGTGCTGACTGGGAGCATCCAGAGAATGGAGCTACAGCAGCAGAACAGTTGAAGGCAGGTGATGACAGAACCCTGCCCTGGTCTGCATTGCACCTCAGAACATGACACTCAGGTACTATGATGGGAGCACCACAGAAATGCTCAGGAGGCAGGGATCCCATGGGGAAAAAATAGTGGTATTAAAGACAGTATTAGTATGGATGGTAGTTGTTTGATAATATCTTGTCTGAGCTCCAGGGTGGGGTGGTAGGTGACAATTAGGGGGTACATGGTCAGAGGAGATTTTATTTCTGTATTGAGCAGGTACTCTTGGGACATTTGGGTGGCCTATTCCACAATATGATCTACTTCTCTGGTAGAGTGTCCCTTATTTGGTGAAGGCGGTTTTAAGTGTGTTAAGGTATATATTCTGGACTTTCTCCTGAGAGCATATTCTGTGGTCTTCAAACAACCTTCCAACTTCTCCAGTTTAATATTCTACACAACTAATTTTCTGAAGCACTTGGATTTGACCTGTGGGGGTTTCCTGGCAATGGTTAGCAAGGCCCATCTGATTTCCCTATAAGCTCACATGGCTTAATGGCTGTATGTTATAACAGGATACATTTTATTATAAGCAGCAAAGTCTAAGCATTATCTTTAATACTCTACAAATTTCCTCTGGTTCCACTTCTATTAGCTCCTAGAAACCTGTCATTTCCACGCAGACATACCCATCTACTCCAGGATAGCCCTCTCCTCATTCCTATGTTAAAGAGTCAAGATGATTATTCTCTGTAAAGGGAAAGATAATCTGATGCAGGGATCGGTAACCTTTGGCATACAGCCCGCCAGGATAAGCACCCTGGCAGGCCAGACAGTTTGTTTACCTGCCGCGTCTACAGATTCGTCCGATCGCGGCTCCTACTGGCACATCGCTCGGCCTGCGCCGCTTCCCACAGCTCCCATTGGCCTGGAGCAGCGAACCGCGGCCAGTGGCAGCCGCGGCCAGCGGGAGCCGCGATCGGCCAAACCTGCAGACACGGCAGGTAAACAAACTGGCCCGGCCCGCCAGGGTGCTTACCCTTGTGGGCTGCATGCCAAAGGTTGCTGATCCCTGATCTGATGTCATTTGACAGTAATACAGCTTAACATCCAAAGGGGCATTTGTTTACTCTGAATTTGCCCTTTGCTAGACATAGCTGGTTCATTTGCTCTCAATTATTTATTCCAAAATTGCATTGATGTGACAATTTTAACTAGCTTAAGGTTTTCAGGCCAAGGAAGATTTGCAGATCTTTACTGCGATGACTGGCAAGTCTATGTTTCTACCACCAGGTCACAGTCAGCCACAGAGGTATGTGTGGTGCCCAAAGTTTCTCCCATGTATGGAGCTGAACCTCTGATATTAATGATGGGAATAATTTCTGTAACAATTCCTATTGCAAACAAGGCCTACTGGCTTTAACTCTGTGTCAGTTTTATTTAATTATCCATCTTTCAGACAATTTACCCAGACCACATTTTATTGAATGACCTGTTACAAAATTTCATTGCTAAAACCATACCCTTTATAACAATACCATTCCCAGTGCTGTGCTGCAGTTAGTGAGAAGTATCCTCAACAAGCTTAGACTCCATAAATAAACTTAAAAATCTCTAAGTCTTCAATAAGGACTAAAGTGTCCAAGCATCTGGAATGCTAAGTGCTTTGGTTCTGTTTTGCCTCTATGGTGGGATGGTAGAAAAGAACAGAATTTGGTTTGATATTGCTGCTTTCCTGTTTAAAGTATCTTTTTTATTTTAAACATGGAATTAGTTGACATGCAACAATAGTACAGGAAAATATTGTACAGTATCGTCGTAGATAACTCACATCTTCTAAGAAGATCAGAGCAACTGGAGGCAAATGAAGCAGCCGCTAAGTGCTCAGCAATAGCAGAAGTTGTTGTATTGATAAAGAAGATGTTGCCTAACACAGCAGGATTATCTTTTCATCTTGAAAAAGGATGATCCCATTCCAAATGAATAACTAGTAGAGACACATATCCATCCAACCACCATTTTTTCAAAGCAGTGGCCTCTCTTAACACTCCCTCCCAACCCATTCTGCAGCAAAGTGACATCAGAGTTTATATTTATTGACCTTCAAAAAAATACAAATCCGCTGCAGGTTGTTGTAGTGTGTGACAAATGCGGAACACCTGCATTTTGTTGCTGGTAGCACTTTGTGGCCCCTGCCCTCCCAACAGGTGCTGAAGTTTTTCTATCTTCAAAAACGGAGGGTTTTTTTTCCCAAGCTGGAGAGTTTGTGTATATCACACCAGTTTTATAAACTGGGATAGTTCTGTGCTGTTCTGTGCCTGCAGTTCTGTGGTGAACCTATCAATTTCTGCTAGATATACACTTGCATTTTAAAAATATTCTATTATTTGTACAAGGCCAGCTGTTTACAGAATAAATAGGACAGTTTGTCCTGAGGAGCTTGCCATCTAATTCTGGTAGCAAAGAAACCTACTTGAGTGTGATCCCATGCCACATTATCTGGCTGAGTCTAGGGACACAATAGGTCTATTTTAATTCCAACTTCCTTCCTGCTTCACGTCAAACGGAAAATACCGTGAGACTAGAGCATCCTTTCTCAGAACAGTTTAGAGAGACTTCTGTTTCTGATCCTGCAGGCATTAGGAAGTGCAGAGTGAAAATTACATAATGGGGGAAGGGGAAAGTTATACAAACTTTTCTGAATCTTGAAAGTCTTCATATGAAGTTTAGATGAAGGTCTTTGCTTCCTTGTTTTAGCTCAAATAGCTTGACTGTTTTATTTCTTTGATCAGGGAATTTGAACAGTAGGGGCCAGATTCCTTTTTGCTCTCTGACCACTCTGCATCATGTTCTGGCTGTAAATGACCAGTAGAGAATTCCCTCCTAGAGGGGAACTGTCCACCTCAGTAAAGCTGGTGGAAGTGGCCCCTATACCAGGTGACCCTCCCAGTATAAAGGGCATGCTGAAGGAGGGAGCAAGTCAGAGACATGGCAGAGCACAGCTCTGCTATGCTGATTCCCACTGGTGTGGGCTGCTCTAACTGATGTTAGGACCCAGACAGGACTGATGCCATGAATAATTTTGCAATAGCACCTTCATTCTCCTATGCTGAGTGGACCCTGGACTTGGGAGAGTTGTGCACTATAAAGCAATGTGTTATGTAATATCTTGTAGAGATGGTATATGCAAATTGTTGTAATTAAAAATCTCACAGCACTTTTTGAAGAGACAGGATATTAGCTCCTGAACAAATTCCAGCCAGATCATTACCTAAAAATTGTTCCCATAGTTGGAACTTGTGGCAGTGTTGTTCATTTTCTGTCCTAAACTTTTCTATAATTAGTTAACTGTGTAGAATATTAAACTGGTACTAGCATCTACTATACCTTAATGGTGTCTGAATTTCACTGGTGGGAAAATTGGTTAATATACATGATTGTTGTAAAGAAGTGTAAATCGAATGCAGTAGACAGCTTTAGGCATGTTAGTGAAATTGGCTATATAAATATTGTACCAACCCCTGACCCATGCTGACACAGCTGCTGGTAGATGTCCTAAGGTAGTGAGCCTGCACCTCTTTCTTTTCAGGGTAGGCACAGCCTTCCCCTCTCTCCCCCACCCTTTGCTTACGTGGAGCCAGAAACTCCTGACACAAAGACCCAAGTGCACACAGAGAAGTTCTGAGACTATTTATATAAATGACCAACGAGTCGAAAGGGGATGGGGAATGAAGGAAATTCACAGCAACCATGAAACAGCATTTTTTAAAAAACTAAGCACAATCCCTCTCCCAGCTCTGGTGGTGCCCAAAACCTTTTATCCCCTTCACCTCCAAGGGCTCTAATCCCACCAGTGGTACACACAGAGCTGAGATGCACTGAGCTGGTGAGGTAGCTGCTTGCTGGCTGCTCAGTCTGGACCTCTGCCTGGTGGGATATGTTGCTCCTTGGCTACTTGGCCTTCACCTGCCCTGCGGACACATGCAAGTCTGAGTCCAAAGTGTTCACCACCAGCCCCCATTTAGCATTGCCTCTCACACTCCTTTCCCTGGACTCACACATACCGCATGCAGAGCAACAGGAGTCCTCTTTCCTTCCACTGAGGCTCAAATCCTTGCCAAGATGGTGTTCTCCGACTGCTCCAGCTCTCCCGGAATCCTCTGGTTTCTTGCCGCTCTAGGCCATTGATCCTCCAAACTTGGTTGCTCACATTTAGGTGTATCTGCTGGATTATTATAATGTCAGTAATTCTGTTTTCAATCCCAGTCTTTACAATGATGAAAAACTATTCTAAGTATTATCTGAAGTATAAACTGTCTCCTGAAAAGTTGCACAATCGGATTTCTTTCAGCATTCCGTGAAAACCACAAACAGTGGGGTTTTCAGAACTTTTTGCATAGTTACCATTCCAGATGTGCTGAATCAGAGTTCCTGGACCTGGAGCTGTCCCAGTGAGCCACTTCTCTGAGGCCCTGCATCATTGCTGATTAAATTAGGGAATTAATATTGCTTGCTGGAAACACAGGAAGCCTGAAAACTGCCTGTGTGTGGTGAAAAATGTTTTAAGATCTCAGAGAACTCAGAGGAGACTTGTTGAAAGTCAATGAAATTAAAGTATACTTGTACTTCACAGCAATGCATACAGTCAAAGGAAAAGCAACTCATCTGGGGGTTGAGCCAGTTTCAGCAATTGCCTTTTAAATTAGCTGTTGACACTGATGGGGCTCAACTCCATCTGCCTTTAAAAAATTATCAGACCGTCTGAAAAAAGGAAGCCAAGAAATTGTTCAGATTGTATTAGATAATTCAACACTCCCCCTCCCACCCCCAGTTCAGTGGAGAGACCCAGGCATCACTCAGTGCCTTGGGGCTCTGATTTTCTAGAGTATTCCAAATCTGGCAAATTGAAATGGGGTCATTTTCTGCCTCTCGGCATCTCTTCCCCTAAAACCAGTCACACTGTTTTAGCCAAACATGGAGCCTGTCAGATATGAACATAGGCATAAGTTTGAGACTATTGTTTCTACTTTATAGATTTTATCTGCATGTTTGTGAGCCAGACCTTAAAAGCATGAAAACTTAAAAGGCTATTGTATTGACATGTGCCAGATGATATGTGCTGTAGAATATTTGCAGAACTTTGTATCAGTACAGGTTATATGTGTAACACTGACCACCTTGATGTCATTGGCAGGATTCAAACCTGGGACTGCCAGCTAAATACTGAATGAGCTAAAAGACACCTCTTGCTTAGCCATAGCTCTGGTAGACTCATCAAGTGCTTGCTGTCTTAGCTGCCATCATTGGAGGGGGACCAGCAGGGGTTGCATATGTATGTGTGTGTTCCTGTGGAATCTGCAATCATCTAGGGGTAATTAATGCAAAATCCCAATGCCAGTTATGCTGCTCCCCATTCTCTGAAGCTTCACCCCTGGGGAAAGGGGCAGTGACTAGCTTTACCTGTTTCAGGAGACGAGGAAAAAGAGAGGGTTTGGGTATAGAGACTGAGTTTAAGTGGACTTGAGGGCCCTCACTTTGATCCAACAAACTGACCCAGGGGGCAAATCCTACTAGAAGGGTTTGAAGGACTGCAATCTGCCTGGGTCTCCATAGGAAAGATGAGGGACCTCTTGCAAGCTTAAGTATGTGTTCGGACCTTTTATTGTTTTATATGTTCTCTGTAATGCCATTGTCTTAAAATAAATGTATTCTGGTTTGTGAAGGCAGTTTGGTGACAGGAAAACCACTGTAACCCTCCCTGCAGAATGAGAATGAAGTTACAGGGGCTGAGCTAGGTCAGACCTGCTAGGAAATCACACTGAATGGCCGGAGGGCTGCAAATCTAACCTCCCTTTGAGAGTGAGGGATGCAGGTCCCTGTGCAGAAGTGACATTTTGAGATGTAACAGGGCATTTCCTGAGCAGACCATAGAGGGGTCCATCACCCCACAACCGGGCAGAGCATCATAATGGTCCTGATGCTGGAAGGCTCTGGCTCAGTGCCCATAACTCCCTTGGCTCTCACATATGGAATTACTCAGCTACCATTCTGTGCTTTCTTGGATCTTTTAGAGCTCGTTTGTTAAACATACTATAGGTATTATACCAACTTTTCTAGGACCATAATAACTGCATAATAGAAGATCAGACTAGCCATCCATCTCGTACAGTATCCTGTCCTGGAGACAGGCAGTATCAGATGCTTCAGAGGAAGGTGCAAGAAACCCTACACTGGGAAATAGAGCCCATATTTTTAAAAGGTATTTAGACATTGCAACACCTAGCAGACTTAGGAGACGCAGTCTCATTTTCAACAGGGATTTAGGCACTTGGGAGCCTAAATCCCATTGACAGTAAAAGTGCCTAAATCGCTTGAAAAATACCTTTAAAAATATGGGCCTCAGGTAGTAATCTGTTCATACGAGAAGTTTACTAACAACACCCCTGGGTTAGTGGCTGAACTATTCCCTGAAACATGAGGGTTTATATGGTTTCTTTAATCCTTTCCAATGTAACTTTGGATGTTCCTATGATCCATATACATGTCCAATACATTGGGAATCCTACTAAGCTCTGTTCCCTCACACTCTGTGCAAGGAATTCCACAGGTTGACTGTGCATTGTGTTTAAAAAAAATCCTTTAAAATCCAGTTTAAATTCAATTTCATTGAATGCCCCCTTGTTTTATTATGAGACAGTATAAAGAGGGTCATATGACTTACCTTCTCTATCACTCTTCATTGTGCGTCTGTTCACTATGTTCCCTCTTTTGTGTTTCCGCTATAAAGTGAAACCACCCCAAACTTTTCAATCTCTCTGTGACGGGTTGAATCACAGAAACCCCCTTGGGGCTGCCAGCTGATGTGCCAAGACTACTTCTGCCCCTGCTTTCCTGCCCTGGCAGCTTAGGACTTCAGTGCCCTGCCTGGTTTGAGCCAGACGCTAGCCTGCTGCAAACCTAGATCCAGGGTCTGAACCACGTCCCCTAACAGCTGTAGGCTTGACTGAAAGCAACTTACAGAAGTGTTCCTGTCTTTAACACTCAGATGCCCAACTCCTTATGGGGTCTAAACCCAAAAAAATCCGTTTTACCCTGTATAAAACGTATACAGGTAAACTCATAAATTGTTTGCCCTCTATAACACTGATAGAGAGATATGCACAGCTGTTTGCACACACCCCTCCCCCGGTATTAATACATATTCTGGGTTAATTAATAAGTAAAAAGATTTTATTAACTACAGAAAGTAGGATTTAAGTGGTTCCCAGTAGTAACAGACAGAACAAAGTGAATCACCAAGCAAAATAAAATAAAACATGCAAATCTAAGCCTAATACAGTAATACAACTGAGTACAGATAAAATCTCACCCTGAAAGATGTTTCAATAAGTCTCTTTCACAGACTGGATGCCTTCCTAGTCTGTGTACAGTCCTTTCCCCTGGTACAGCCCTTGTTCCAGCTCAGGTGGTAGCTAGGGGATTCCTCATGATGGCTCTCCCTTTTCTCTGTACCATCCACTTATATATTTTTTGCATAAGGTGGGAATTCTTTGTTCCTCTGGGTCCCTCCCCCCAATGGAAAAGCATCAGGTTAAAGATGGATTCCAGTTTAGGTGACATGATCACATGTCACTGTAAGACTTCATTACCCACTTGCCAGCACACACATATACAGGAAGACTTACAGGTAAAACAGAGCCATCTGCAGTCAGTTGTCCTGGTTAATGGGAGTCATCAAGATTCCAAACCATCATTAATGGCCCACACTTTGTAAAATACAATAGGCCCTCAGAGTTATATTTCATATTTCTAGTTTCAGATACAAGATACATTTATACAAATGGGATGATCACACTCAGTAGATTATAAGCTTTGTAATAATACCTTACAAGAGACCTTTTGCATGAAGCATATTCCAGTTACATTAGCATATTTTCATAAAATCATATAGAGTGCAACGTGACACTCTTCATTTAGAAGTTTTTCCATGCTTCTAGTTTGTTACTCAGTAGTGAACCTGCCTCTATGTGCTATAACAGGGGTCAGCAACCTATGGCACGCATGCCAAAGGTGGCACGCGAGCTGATTTTTGATGGCACGCGGCGGTGGACTGAGCCACTGAGCCACTCAGCCCACCACCGCTCTGGGGTTCCAGCTGCTGCCCCATTGCCAGCCGGGGTCCTGGCCACCGGCCCCACTCAGCACCCACTGCTGGGCTGGGGACCCCCAGGGAACCCCAGGCTGGCAGCAGGTGCTGAGTGGGGCCAGTGGCTGAGACCCCAGCTGGCAGGAGCTGACAGCCAGAACCCCAGAGTGGCAGCGGGCTGAGCCGCTCAGCCCGCTGCCAGCCTGGGATTTCATTCACTCAGCCGGCTGCGGGCTGAGCGGGGCCGGCAGCGGGCTGAGTGGCTCAGTCCACTGCCACTCTGGGGTGCCGGCAGCACTCAGCGGGGTGCCGGCAGCACTCAGCCTGCTGCCGGTCTGGGGTTCCAGGTGCCAGCCCCGCTCAGCCTCCTGCCAGCCTGGGTGAGCAGAAGCCCAGGCTGGTAGCGGGCTAAGGGGGGCCGGCAGCTGGTCTGAGGTTCCGTCCGTCAGCTCCTGCCAGCTGGGATCCCGGCTGCCAGCCCCCCTCAGCCTGCTACCAGCCTGGGGTTCTGCTCACCCAGGCCGGCAGGAGGCTGAGTGGGGCTGGCAGCTGGGACCCCGACTGGCAAGGGACTGGCAGCCGGAACCCCAGACCAGCAGCAGGCTGAGTGCTGCCGGCACCCTAGACTGGCAGCGGACTGAGCCACTCAGCCCCCCGCCAGCCCCACTCAGCCTGCCACTGGCCTGCTCAGCCTGCTGCCGGCTGAGTGAATGGAACCCCAGACTGGCAGTGGGCTGAGATGGGCTGGTGGCTGGAACCCCAGACAAGGATCCCAGGCAAGGATCCCACTAAATTGATAAGCTCTGCATTTTAATTTTATTTTAAATTAAGCTTCTTAAATATTTTAAAAACCTTATTTACTTTAAATACAACAATAGTTTATTTATATAACATAGACAGAAAGACCCCTTCTACAAATGTTAAAATGTATTACTGGCACGCGAAACCTTAAATTACAGTGAACTTGGCACACCACTTTTGAAAGGTTGCCGACCCTGTGTTATAACTTTGTTTGAGATGGGCTGGAAGAACTGAACCAAATATTCTAAGAGAGAATACCATTTGACTTATGTCCTTGTAATATTTGTCATTGCATTCTATGTGTCTCCTAACATTGTGTTTGCTTTTTTTGTTTTGTTTTGTTTTTGTTTGAAGGCTGCTGCACTTTGCGTAGATATTTCCACTGAGCTGTCCACAATGATGCCCAGGTCTTTCCTAAGCAGTTACAGTTAATTTACACCTTATGTCTGAGTGGTGTAGGATAAATATCAAGTCTGAATTAGAGTAGCAGCCATGTTAGTCTGTATCCGCAAAAAGAACAGGAGTACTTGTGGCACCTTAGAGACTAACAAATTTGTTAGTCTCTAAGGNCTCCAGGGTGCTTCTTCTGGCGAGCCGTGTGCCAAAGGTTGCCGATCCCTCTACCAAATCTTGTCTTTACATGATTGTCTTTCCACTGTCATGTGCCCCTGCTATCTTGTAAAGCAGAGGATATTTTGGTAGTGGCTGCATCTGTAAACGTAGCAAGGAACAGTGATGACTTCAGCGTGTATGTGGGTGGTAAGTGACTGCTGTTCTGTGACTGCTATTATTGCTAATTAGCAATACTTCCTGCAATGTGCTAGATGCTTTCGAATCGTTAAATGAGTGGTGGGAAATCACAGTCAAAGAACAGGCAGACCAGAATACAGAGGTTAAGGGAAGGGGAATGACACAAATCAGCTCTATTCACTGTAAGCAGTGCGGCAGAAGGGTTTTTTGTTTGTTTTGAGAGAAAGAGAGAGACTAAATGTTTGTCCTCATGGGGAAAATTTACCAGCATAATTAAACTGTAGTGTTACATGGGTATAGTTCCCTATGTGGACACTTATTCCAGAAGAAAGGTGCCTTTTCCAGTTTAGCATATACTGCTTCCTAAGAGACAAGCTAAATCAGAAAAGGCACTTGCATTCCAGAATAAGAGTGCCCATACTGGGAATGATACCAGTATAACTATGCCAAGGAAATTGCCCTGTGTAGACAAGCATTTAAACAGACAGGGTAGGAGCCTTGTGGATGAGCGTATCTGAGCAAACCAGTAAATGTATTTCTGACCACAGGTTGCAGAGAAAGTCTTGGCTTTTCTGCATCTACTTCTGGGCACAGAGAACATGGATCTGTGATGGGCTCCTTGAGAGCCCAACTCTTTAGCTCAAGCTGTAGGGATTCATACTTTTAGCTCCGGAGGCTCCCAATTCAGCCACTGGCTGTTGACCAGGATAGAGGCTGCCACACAAGTGGTAACTAGAACTGGTTGAAAAAATCGTTTTTCCTTGTTGAAAATTTAGAAGGAAATGGAAAATTGTTTTAATTACCCATAGAAAATTTTGATAATTTTTCAGCAAAAGCTCAGGAAAAAAGGAAAAGCTTCAGCTCATGGGCCTTATAGTTTAGATGCCTTGTGCTCCCCATCTTCTCTGGAGGCTGGGCTTCCTGGTTAGACTGTGTCTCCTGTGACACATTCATAAAATATCAGGGTTGGACGGGACCTCAGGAGGTCATCTAGTCCAGGGGTAGGCAACCTATGGCACGCGTGCCAAAGGCGGCACACGAGCTGATTTTCAGCAGCACTCACACTACCCAGGTCCTGGCCACTGGTCTCGGGGGCTCTGCATTTTAAATGAAGCTTCTTAAACATTTTAAAAACCTTACTTACTTTGCATACATACAATAGCTTAGTTATATATTATAGACTTATAGAAAGAGACCTTCTAAAAACATTAAAATGTATTACTGGCACGTTAAACCTTAAATTAGAGTGAATAAATAAAGACTTGGCACACCACTTCTGAAAGGTTAGTGACCTGTGATCTAGTCCAACCCCTGCTCAAAGCAGGACCCATCCCCAGACAGATTTTTGCCCCAGATCCCTAAATGGCCCCCTCAAGGATTGAACTCATAAATGTGGATTTAGTGGGCCAATGCTCAAACCACTGAGCTATCTCTGCCCCCCATTATGGTCTCCCATAATGGAGAAGGGAGACAGTGCATCATGGGAGTCCACTTAGAGAGAAGAATGGGGATAGGAGGTAACGAACTAACAGAGGTGGTGCCAGTCTTTTCGTGGGGGGGGGAGGCGCTCTGGTGGGCTACACAGAAAATTGGGGGTGGGGGGGATGCAGAGGAAGGCTACTGCAGTCTCAGGGAGAGCTCAACTCACCGAACACTTGTTCAGTGTTGCTTTCCAGCTCTGCTCTTTGATGACACGGGGGGTGGCGAAGGAGCACAAACCCAGCCATCAGGGCTGAACTGTGAAGGAGATGGAGCAGAGCTGGGCCGCGCATTTTACCATGAGGATTCCAATAGCTCCCCTGTCAATTGCTGTGCTCTGCAAATCCCTGAGTCGAGTGCCTCTGTGTGAGCCTGCTGACAGGCTGCAGCCCAGGAAACCCCACACTTAGGCACAGACATTGTGAACAGCAGAGGCGAGATGCCACCCAGCCTCCAGGCGCCAGGAAGTTTTGCAGCCCTGTGAGCGTGATTGCAAACTTCCCCCTTCTGCTCTGTGCATGGGACTTGCAGCACAGCTGCTCCCAAGGCTCCCTCAGTGCCTTCTCCACAGAACTGGGTTTAGTTTACTTCCTCTTGCTATCTCCCCTCTGCTACTGCTAACGGCGGCGCTAGGGTGACCATACCTCCCGAATTGGGCTGGATAGTCCCAAAATACAGAGTTCAAGCCCTGGTCCTGGGTTGAATGACTCCAAGATAGCATTCATCCTGGATTCCCTGTGGTGCCGCTCCATGCCTGCCCAAGGCTCAGAGCAGTGCCAGTCCTTTCCTAGTGTGGGGGGGGCTGTGGTTGGCTTTAGACCTCCCCCTTGCCATGCGGCCCTGCCTCCTCTCCCCCCAAGGCCCTGACTCTGGCCAGGCGAGAAGCCAGAGCTGGCCAGTAGTAAGAGCTACCCAAGGAGCAGAGGATGGTGGGGAAGCCCTGCACCTGCCCTCTCCTTGGCACCTTGGGGGGGTGGGGTGGAAATGGGCCAGGGGCTACTTTCAGGCATCCTGGCACCCCACCCAGGGCAGTGTGGAGGGCCTGGGCTCCCTGGGCAGCTCTTACTAATGCTCCGCTCCAGCTTCTGGCCTGGCCAGGGGGTGGGACTTCAGGAGAAGAGGAGGAGCAGGCCCTCAAAGGGGAGTGGGGCTCCTGCACATGTCCCACTTTTGCCTTTTGAAAAGGTGGTAACCCTAGCCAGTATTGCCTTCAGTGCTATGGCTATTCAGCCAGAGCTAGGCAGCTGGAGAGCATCAGCTACTGACAAGACAATCAGCTCTGAAGGCAGTGCCACTGCCAGCAGCACAGAACGGCAGAAGTAAGGGTGGCAATGCTATAAAGGGAATAAGTCTATAGCCCCCAGCAGTCCCTCCTCGCACCACTCCTGCAAACTAATTTCCCATGAGGCATTTGTGATGGAATGCACCCCGAATTCATACCCTATACACTTATTATAAATCTTTGTACAAAGTATGCCTTGTAATATATCATTTGAAAACAATTTGCTGATCAGTATTGTCCTGGTAAAATGTGTGACAACAGTTCATGTGAAGTTATAAGATCCCCCTGGATGATGTTATTAACACATGTTCCAAACCCCACCGCCCTGCCCAGGCAGAAGTCAGGTCTGTCCTACACAAAGGAAGGAATGTGTGCTTGCCTTATTTTGCATTTAAGTCATATGGAGAGTCATCAAGCAGGAACGGAAAACAAAGGAAGTTCAAACAGGTTGAAGAAATCCACAAGGAACATCCTTCCACGTAGACTTTATCTCCTGGGTCTCAGCTGCAAGTATTTTTCAGGAGGAGAACAAACTATAAAAAGGAGGGACAAACACCCCCAAGGTGCCCCACTCTCTCCTTGCCCATTACATTCTTTGTACCCAAGGACAAAAGGAACTTGCCCTGGACTTGGGGGATGGGTCCTGACCTGAAGAATTTGGTCAGTAACCTTGCTAGAAATATGTAGTGAGAAAGTTTGCTTTGCAATTAAGTTAGTTTCTTAAGTAGATACTAGTGTTTTATCGTTACTGTTCTTGTAACCATTTCCGATTTATGCCTCATTATTTATACTCATTTAAAATCTCTGTAGTTAATAAACTCATTTTACTGTTTGATCTAATCCAGTGTGTTTAAAGAAGTGTCTCGGTAATTATTTAAGGTAATAACCTGGCATGTTTTTCCTTGAAAGGAATAATAGACTTAATATATTGGTACTGTCCAGGAACGGGCTAGGGAGTACAGGACATGCATTTCTAGGGGGAGACCTGGTACTGGGGATCTGATGGGGTCACACTTCAGTATAACCAAGACTAGTGAGAGCCAGGGTGTAGCTGGCAGGCTGCAGTTACACAAAGATACTCAGGGTGTGGCTTGCATGCTAGAAGATTGTGAGCAGCCCAGACATTGTAAGGCACCCAAGGTTGCAGGGCAGGGGTGACACAGCCCCCCCCCCCCACTAGTCTGAACTGTATCCCTGTTATGTCGCAGCATTACAGCAAAATATCCACAGTGAAATATATTTTTTGGCTGAAATAATTTGGTTTTGAGGTGTTCATTTTTTCAATACATTAATCAAAGTTTTCCATGGAAAGCAGATAATTTTCTGTCAAACAGTTTGGGGTTTTGACTAAAAGTCTTCATGAAAAGTATGACTAGCCCTTGTGGAAATATGTCAGGGATTCAAACTGCTGTGGATCTCAGAATGAGTTTCCACTGGTCAATGTGTGTTACCCATCCTCCCCTGTGCCTGATCACAAGAGGAGATGGGTCTGTTATATCTCAGCTTGAAAGCCTGGGTCTCTCACTCCAACTGCAGAGACTAATGCTTCTCTCTCTAGAGATCCCCCCTAGGCAATTTCTGATGATGGCTAAAATGGTGGCTATTACACAAGCAGCTTTGGAAATCTATAGTCACCCTGGGCCAGTTTTGCCACCCTTATTCACCTGGAGTGTAGTCCCTTACTCCACAAGTAGTTCAACTCATGTCAACCAAAGACATGAAATCTGGAAGGAGAAGAATCTTTTGGAGAAAAATGTCATTGCTGTTAGTGCCAGTGCTGATGGTGCAAGATATTACTCAAGATGAGTAGGGGTGGCAGAGCTGAACTCTCTGGTAATTTTACTTTTATTGATGAACTACTTCCCATGTCCATTTTGGCTCCAAGTGTCTTAGCCAAGAAATAGGGCCACCTAATGAATCTTTAAAACAAAAGTGTTCTTCACATATGTAAGTATTAATTTAGAAAGAAGCACACACCATCCTGTGACTAGCATGCATATTTTAAATAACTGGCTGAGCAAGTTTAAAACCAGTTTGACTGCACCATTAGGAGTAAAGCTTTTATTAATAGGCTCATCTTTAAGCACACCAGAAGTGGTTTGTCTGTATTACCAGGTACAGCCATTAACTGGCTGGCTTTCTGTCTGTTGGAAAAAGTCACTGTGTGAAAAAGTTCAGGGCTTTGAGTGTATTTCTGGTGGTTTATTTTCAGTCCATAAAACAATAGAACAGGAGAACTTGTGGCACCTTAGAGACTAACAAATGTATTTATTTATTTGAGCATAAGCTTTCATGGGCTACAGCCCACTTCTTTGGCTGTAGCCCACGAAAGCTTATGCTCAAATAAATTTGTTAGTCTCTAAGGTGCCACAAGTTCTCCTGTTCTTTCTGCGGATACAGACTAACATGGCTGCTACTCAAAAACAATAGGTAGAGCAAGATGAAATACATAAAAATTACCCTCATCTCAGGCTCATAACACTGGTTACTAATTAGCAACTTGGATCCCCACCAAGCATGATTGCTGGGTTAAGTCAATCTGCCTAATAGCAAGACAGTATTTCCTCACCTAGGGGAGCATTCCTGTTGCAAATTGGGGCCTCCATTCCTAGTAGCTGATGCATTACCTTTGAGAGAAATGAGAGTTCCCTTTCATTTCACCAGAGTAGGAGTCTAAGCCCTTCACTATTACAAATTTTATGGGGATTATAAATCTTCTCACACACACCCTTCTGCCGCTCCCCTCAGAGGGAGAATGCACTTCTCTTTCCCTGGGCTTCTTACTACTGTGCCTCCTACAGGTTCGCTTCCCTACACCTCCTCTGGGTAAACATCTTCTCTCCAGGGAGCAACATCAAAGCTCCTGCCTACAACCCCCTCCTGTTCTCACTACTTGGCCTTGTATCAGCCCTGTCTGCTCCTGTTCATCTGGACTCCATCCCCTTTCAGGGATTGTTTATCAAGACTAATCGTCCTTCAGGTGTGGTTATCAGGTTACTTAGCCTCTCCTGAACCACATTAACCCTTTCCAGGCTAGTGTAGGGGTGAACATCCTGGGACACTCTGTACCCCATATTCATCAGAGTGGAATGATTATGACATAATTATGATGCATTTTCTGCAAAATGTGTCATATGAGGTGTCAATGGAAAAGCTTGGGTTTACTGAATATGATTATCCTATTTGTATGAATGTCTCATTTTTTTTATGTGGAGTTTTGAATATTGACTATGGGCTAGTCTATACTGGCAACGCTAAAGCTCTGCTGAGGCAGCGCTTTAACATGGCTTGTGTAGGCGTGGCGCAGTGCTGGGAGAGAGCTCTCCCAGCGCTCTAAAAAAACCACCTCCATGAGGGGCGTAGCTCCCAGTACTGGTGCACAGTCTACACTGGCGCTTTACAGCACTGAAACTTGCTACGTTCAGGGGGGGTGTTTTTTCACACCCCTGAGCGAGAAAGTCGCAGTGCTGTAAACTGCCAGTGTAGACAAGCCCTATGTATCTGTATTTCAAATGTGCTTGCACCTGGGTAACACCCACAAAGCTTTCCATACAGCCTGCCAGCACATTGTGAATAGCCCAGGAGTCGGCAACCTCTGGCATGCGGCTCGCCAGGGTAAGCACCCTGGCGAGCCGGGTCAGTTTGTTTACCTGCCGCGATGGCAGTTTCGGCCGATCGCAGCTTCCACTGGCCGCTGTTCACCGCTCCAGGCCAATGGGGGCTGCGGGAAGCCACGGCCAGCACATCCCTCAGCCCACGCCGCTTCCCACAGCCCCCATTGGCCTAGGTCGGAGAACAGCGGCCAGTGGGAGCCGCGATTGGCCGAACCTGCCTACGTGGCAGATAAACAAACTGGCCCGGCCTGCCAGGGTGCTTACCCTGGCGAGCTGCATGCCAGAGGTTGCCGACCCCTGGAATAGCCTATTCAAGTTGAATGGGCCATCAACAAAGACAGTGGAGAAAGCTTATCTTCACCTGATGAACTGTCCTGGGGACCCTTCAGTCAGCCTATGGATAATGGCTGCCATGACTAATCAAAGCATGCAAGGGCATGTGACTAGATCACATGATACTGAACTCCATTTTGGTACTGGTATTTTTCTACAAACTGGGCTGGGAACTTGGCTTGGAACAAAGGGGTTCCCGCATATGGAAGAAGTTATAAAAGGGGGACATGACATCACAATTGGCCTCACTCTGCACACAAGAGAACACCTGAGGAACAAAGACTAAACTGGGGGAAGTGCTGGTTCCAGGCAGGAAAGAAGGAAGCCTGCCTGTGTATGAAACCTTGGTGGACTGTTTATATTATTTAACAGGGTGAGACACTGCTTAATTCAAAGCCTATCTGGTGCATTAGGCTTAGATTGCGTTTTTGTTTATTTGCTAGGTAATCTACTTTGATCTATCTGCTATCACTTATAATCTATCTTTCTGTAGTTAATAAATCTGTTTTATAATTTACCTAAAACAGTGTGGTTTGAGTGAAGTGCTTGGGGAAAAATCTCAGCTCAGGAACAAGAGGTGGTGCACATCCACTTTCCTTTGCAGAAGTGGCAGACAGGGTAATTAACCCATATATTGGTCAGGCTTTTGACCAGGGTAGGATAATACAGCTCCAGGTCCTCGGTTGGAGAGCTGGCGTATTTTGGCTGGAGCTTCATTCTATTGTCAATTCTTGACTGGCTTAGGAGAAGCATTCATGTAACTGCAGCTGGCTGTGCCCCACCTGTGTGAATCCTAGTGGGAGTGCAGAATCGGGAGTGGTCTTCAGCTTCTGACAGTAATACAGAGTGTCTTATCAGCCTGGCTTCCTCTCAGAGGGCTCAGTGGTTCCCTAGTTCCAGGCTGAACCCTGAAAGGATGGGGGGTGGGAGGATATTGTCTAATGTTGCTTTGCAAAGCTCTTGTTTTGGCCTCAAACTAGAGACAATTTTAGAAAAAAAACCCTCACTCTTGGGCAGGGGAATTTTGGACAACCTTGGCATTTGTTTGCTCTAGTTGGCTAGCAGGGTATCCCATGGTCTCTCTCTGGCTAGTACCATGCCTAGGATGAAGATGACTCCCCTATGCTCAGTGGCTGCCAGAATTACCTGCAGCCTCAGTTTTGATCTGTATCTTGCATAACTCCTCCAGTAGGTGACAAGTTAAAACCACCTTTGACCTCAGCAAAACACGCAGAACAAAAACACTTATTGTCAGTTTCAGTGGGGCAACATTTCCCCACATCTCTGCTTGTGCAATGTTTATTGGAAATTACAAAACGTGTGCCAGCTTTCAGGGCATCTAATGGAACCAGAAGGAGCAAATATATTTACGAAGTATTCTGTGCTACTTTATAGCTTGTAAGGCTGAACTTAAAAAAACCAAATTCCTACAGATCTTCTCAACTAGACTTGCAGCTTCCCAGTTCCAGTTAGCAAACATAGTTGTTTGATAAAAATGTGATTACAGATCTGACTGTTTTCTAATAAGCACAGTAATATGTCTTTCAGTCATTAGAGTCTCCATAGAAACAACCACTAAGAATCCATATAGTTAAAGGGAGAACTGCTGTCAATAACTATTGATAGACTTTTTCTTTGTGTTCTAAAGATAACTAATGTGCAATTGTCTTACATATACTTGTTTTTCCATAACTATTAAGGAGCAATTTCAAATGACAAGTAGAACATATTGTTTGAGGGTACTTCGTATATCATGAAAAGTTAGCTCCACCCTGTCCCCTCTTCAGCTGGTGAAAGCAGTGTAAATCATGTAGCCAAGCAAGTGGCTGGACTAAATCCAGGAAGTACTGAGACATTCACCAACTATCAAAGAGTATAATTATACTTGCATCACGTATTCCTCATAATCTGAGACCAGTCAAGAGACATAAGAGCTTGGCATTGTTATTAAAGGAGGTCTCGTAAGACTCTCTGCAGTTGAACCTGCACAAGATTCACCCCTAGGGCTTAACAGGTGCTTCTCCCACTGCCACCCTTTCCCAGGGGATCCACTGTGGGAGGCAACCCTAAGTTCTGGCCAAGGCTCCATGGGAGTCACAGTAGTGGAGACTGCCCAGGAAATGTACTTTAATCAGCACAACTCCTAACAACTAGGAACTCAGCATGTGATAACAAATACCTCATTTAACTCCAGGTTTTGCATCACCACTATTGCTATACTTTCCCCATGTACTTTATATGTTATGCCAACAGCATGGCGTGTCTTGTTTATCATGTCATTTCTTAAACATATGCCAATTACGAGGCTGAAGAATTGTAATTCTACCCGGGTGTAGGATTAATGGAAAAAATATGGGGGGTGGAAGTACGTGATTAAAGACTGCATTGTAATACATATGCGCAAGAAAGCTGAACTTTCACTTGTGTGATGTTGTAATTTAAAGATGGTTCTTTTAATGTAGTTTTTTAATATATAATCCAATATCTCTGTTACAGCAGTACCCATTCAAAGATCCCCAATAAGAAATGGAACCCCACTGTTGTAAGTGCTGTACAAACACATAGTAATAATACCTACCTCTTTTCAGCAGTAGAACTCAAAGCATTTTACAAAGGTGGGAAGCATTACTATCCCTGATTTTAGAGACAGGGAAACTGAGGCAGAAGAATGTGGCTTGACTTTCCAAGATCACCCAGTAGGTCAGTAGTCAAAGCAGGATTTGAACCTGGAAGTCCAAGTCCAGTTGTCTAGACACTGGGCAAACATGGTTCCTGCCCCAAGGAGCTTATTTGAGGAAACACTTTGTTTGCCCTTGGTGACAGTTACCTGTTTTCTTTATTATCTTGTTACTTACTACTGACTTGTAGGGTAATTATTTTAAGAAACCCAAGAACATTTTATAACCCAAACCAGTGTTTTCAAGTGTAAAATCAGAGAAAAATGACTCCTCATACTTGCCTACAAGCTGCACATTAATGGAACTGAATTTGCTAACAGTCTGGTATTACCATCCCATAGGCCAGGCAGAGACTTGACTATAAAACTGATGAAGCATCAGGTGAGAGGGAAGAGGCTAGTTGCAACAGCCATGCTTTTGGCACTTTTCAATTAAATTCCCACCACACAATCTTCAAAATTAATTACAAGTTTCAGACTGAGCAGTGCTCCAGAAAAGGGGTTTCGGGTGCAGGAGGGGGCTGGGGGGTGGGGCTGAGGGATTTGGAATGTGGGAGGGGGCTGCACGTTGAGGCAGGGGTTTGGGGTGCAGGAGGGGGTATGGGCTCTGGTCTGGGGGTGAGGGGTGAGGGAGGGGGCTCTGGGATGGGGCCGGGGGGAT